>NC_059429.1:115564188-115877688 GCF_021028975.2 Sphaerodactylus townsendi
GTAAGAGATCACACCTTTTATTCAGATAGACATCAATCTTATTCCAGAATTGACATGTGTAGGATTTCAAAGACTTTAATGGTCAATCTGCATGATGTAGAAATCAAACTGAAGATTTATGTGGACCACAACCCAATAGAAATAACATGGCAGTTAACGTGGAAAGGAAGAAGGAGATGGAGACTGGAAAATAATCTCTACAAAAGGATGTTGTTAAAAAATGTAAAGTAAACTTAGAGGATTTTTAAAAATTGAACAAGAATAAAGGAATGTCAGATACAACATCTGGGAAATAAGTGAGGCATATATAAAATTAATAGCAATTGCTGCCAAACAGAAGAAAGATAAGGTGGAAAGGAAATGTGACATTTTAAATAAAATGAAGTTTTTGGATGAACAACATAAGTAAACAGATAAGAAAATAGTGAGAGAATTAAAACTTTAAGACATCAACTTAATTTATTAGAAACAGAAAAAATGCAAAAAGAAGTTAAAATTTTTAAAGAAAAAAAAACATTTGAACATACTGACAAGCCAGGGAGATTTTTAGCACGCTAGTTGAGAAGAGAAATTGGAACAAGGACAATAAGAGCTGTTAAAAAGAATGGTACCCTGGTTTACTCAGAAAGAGTCAAACAAGAACAATTTGTTTCCTGTTTTTCTGGAATCTATAAAAACCAAAATGTGGTGAACGAAGCATTAAATATAATAAAAAGATTATATTGCTGGGAGTCCCGTGGAGAAATTTACAGAAGAACACAGAGATATTTTGAAGAGAAGTATATCCATCTATGAAGAATTACAGACCATGAAGAATTGAAAAAATGGAAAGTTCCAGGACCTGATGGTTTAACCACAGAATATTACAAACGTATAGAAGAATAATTAATTGTACCTCTTTAAGAAATGATGAATGAGTTTTGACTTTATATTCTCCTGACCTGACAAGAACCAAATGTTACTTTAATTAATAAAGAAGGAAATTATCCAGAATTGCCACAATCATCTAGACCAATATCACTATTAAATGTAGATTACAAACTATTTGCAACTATAATGGCGACAAGATTAAGAAAATGTATTCATAAGATGATACTTGACGATCAGACAGGTTTTGTACCCAAAAGATATATGGAAAATAACGTATGATTTGTAATGGATACTTTGGAATTTGTTAAAACTAAGAAAAGGAAAACAGCATTTATCTTCTTGGATGCAGAGAAAGCTTTTGGCAATGTTTCATGGACACTTATGTTAAAAACTTTAGAATATCTGAAATGTGGACCTAGATTTTTAGACTGGATTCAGAGAATATATACCAGACAAAGAGCAAGAATATTAATCAATGGCATTTTAACATTGATGTTCAAATTAAAAAGTTTTGAAACTTTTGGTGACAAAGCTCAGACAAGATCAAAGAATTATGGGTTTAAAATAGGAGAACAATTCAAGATGAAGAGTTATGCAGATGATGTTGGATTGACAATGAGTAATCCTCAGTTTTCAATAAAATATCTGATGGATCAAATATAATTATTTGGATATTTTGCAGGATGTAAGGTTAACCATCAACAAAACAAGAAATACTAGATGTTGGAAAAACAACCAATTGTGATGTTCTTGCCCATGAAAATAATATTTAGAGATCAATATGAATGGACAAAACAATAATTTGTTTAAAAATAATTATGGAACAACCTGGGAAAAAAAATAAAGGAAGATCTACAAAGATGGTCTAAACTGAAATTATCCTGGTTAAGAAAAATTGCCAGTACTAAAATGAATGTCTTGCCCAAGTTGAACTTTTTGTTTCAAATGTTGCTTTGAATGCATGGCAAATGCATATTAATAAATTTATTTGGAGCAACAAAAGACCAAGAATAAGATTTAAAGTTTTACAAGTTGAAAAAAGAGAGGATGTCTAGCCATACCCAACATGAAATTATACCATCAAGCAGCAGGATTTGTATGGATTTCTGATTGGATACAAAACCCATTTCAGAGACTTAGAAAATTAGAGGACTTGGGTCTTGCAGCCTTAACAACAGGTATACATAGTTATTTATGGAGTGGAAAAGTCGATCAAAAGACAGAGTTGATTAGGAAAGACTACCATGTAATAAGAAAAGGACTTTGTAAAACCTGGAAAAAAGACTTTGGAGGAATTTGTGAGACTAGATTATTGGCTGATGTCATTGTTAAGGAGGTCAGTTTGGGAGAGCTAACTAAAATTGCCACTTGTAGATCCTATGAGGTCACCCATCACCAGATGATAAATGTATCTTTTCAGATGGCAAAGAAAGGACCATCATTAAATTAGTAGGATAGAATGTTAACTGCCTGACCTGAAAGAAACTGTTTCAGTATATGGTGAAATATGGCTTAGAGGCCATAATGCCATAAAGTCCATAATATATCTAACTGCCCCACCCCCACATCCTGATCTGCCTTGGTCCATGTGTGACAACAAGACAAAATCTGTCCCTGTTTTCTCAGGTTTGACAGTGTCTGGTTCATGGGTGAGAAGGAAAAGGGCCTACCAGGGAAGGGAAATAAGAAATAGTGGGGTGGGTGGGGGAACACAGGGAGAAATGAGAAGCCTCCTGCAAGTCCGTGTGGGTCCCTCTTATACCGTACTAATATTTTAATTTCATTTGTGAAGACCTCTGTAATTTACTGATGATGGTCTACCTTACGAATGTTCAGTTTGATATCGGATTTTGCAACATAAAATATGTGGTATTCTCCATACTTACAATTATAATTTCAGTCCTTGATCAACACCTGATTATCGTAGCCTTTAAGACTGACATGCTGGAATGCAACAGTAATTCTCTTACAACATGCAGGAGTGCCTTTGAATTCCTCTCTCTGGATTGCTTGTGCTGCTCTGAAATATTTTAGCTGCGACCAAGAGGCTCCAGAGAAAGTAGGCAGGGAATCTCCTGCCTTTTCCTTGTCCCTTGATAGCTGCTGCTGTTGGGTCTGCAGCAGCATGATGATGTCTACTGCAGCACTATTGACTAAGTGTCTGCATGGCATATGCTTCAGCCACGCGGAGGCAGGAATTGCTCCCTTGGTTGGAATCTGGTTATTTAACTCAGTACTTCAGTTGCTGTTGTCAGGTTGTTAACTATGGATGGTGTACATCTTGGCTTATTTCTCAAATGATTGGATTAGGTCCTGGTGCGTGACACCACCACTTTGATGTATTGTACTTAAAAAACATCAGTAATAAAGACTGCCACGATTTGAGCTGATTGACCGCAGCAAAGAGCAAATTGTGTTTGTGTTATCATAAAAGGTATTCCTCTATCTGGCTCTTTGGAGTGTGCCATATTATATTAGCTCCTGCAACAGTAATTGAATGGGAGATTTGGGAAAGAAACAAAGAAACATAGAGCTGGAAGGGACTTCGAGGGTCATCTAGTCCAGGAGTAGGGAACCTGCGGCTCTCCAGATGTTCAGGAACTACAATTCCCATCAGCCTCTGTCAGCATGGCCAATTGGCCATGCTGGTAGGGGCTGATGGGAATTGTAGTTCCTGAACATCTGGAGAGCCGCAGGTTCCCTACCCCTGATCTAGTCCAACCCTCTGCACAACATGGGAAATTCACCGCTGCCTCCCCCCCCCCGCCCCCACACACTTTCCCAGTGACCCCTGCTCTATTCCCACAAAAACCTTCCAAGATCCCTTATCTGGAGAAAATTTCTTGCTGACTCCAAAGTGGCCATTGGTATTATCCCAGGCATGTAACAAAGGACCATGAGAGCCAAACAGTGACTCATCCCTTCTTGTCCTCCGTTTCATGATCTACTTAAGTTCCCAGAATCAGCCCTGCTGTCAGATGACTGTCTAGCCTCTGCTTAAAAATCTTTAAAGAAGGAGAGCCCACTGCCTCCTCAGGAAGCCTATTCTACAGAGGAACTGCTCTGACAGGAAGTTTTTCCTATATAAAATGAAGTAATGAAGTGAAATAAAATAAACTTAACCTGCCATCACCAAATTGGCCTTAGTGCAGTTTACATTGTGATAATTTTTCCAGCTAATGAACTTAATCAAAATTGTTAGGATTTTTTTTTTGTAATGTTCGATAATGTTTTGGAAAGGATGAATGTATTACAAGGGACTTTAACTGAACATCTGAAATATATACTGGGCAAAGACAAACCTCGACTAATGGATCACTAAATTATAACTTCAAACTGTGCCACTCAGAAGAGGAAGGGAAAGAACCCTAGCATGAGAAGGCTTGCTCTGGGTCTTTTTAACCAACAACATCTCCCTCTAAAATACCAAGCTCAGCAAAGTGCTATGCCAATAGCTATAAATTCCTGCATAGGTCCACAGTACCCACATCGGTCTAATGTCCTTCTCCCATATGTTCCTCACTCAATAGTTAAGATCCATTCAACAAGGTCTGCCCTATGTACTCCCAGCTGTGGAAGTATGTGGCCACAATTTTATTTTTTATTCTATTAGATTTGTATCCCATCTTTCCCCGACAAATGTCAGACCTCATAAGGCTGGAATCCTTGTCCATGAAGGTGATCTCCCTATGGAATTCCCTTCCAGTAGAGGTTCTCCTGGTGCCTAGTTATGGCAAAAATTTACATCAAGATTTGTAGCTAAGTTTTTTTTTTCTTTTGCCATTGTAGATTTAGACTCTTATGGCATTTTAATTGTATCTTTCTCTCTTTATATACTTCTGAGCCACCCAGTTAACCTGGCAAAATTGATATAATTTTTCACAAAAAAATGCATTCATGACTGACTTGAAGCAATGCTTCCTTAGCTCCTTCTCACAAAACTTCTCCTCAGCTTCAGATTTATTAATGATATTTTCACTATTTGAACTCACAGAAAGTAAGCACTTGGGATCCCCTCCCCCAAGTCTCTCAGTTTTAATCCTGCCATCTGTCTGAGCCTAGACCATTCTATACCACAGGTTCATTTTTTGAACTCCACTGGACAAGTACATAATGGACACAGAAACAGCCCTGCATATGTACATACTTTTGGCTACTACCCAGAGTATACCACACAACTCATTGTCTCTACTGGGTTAACCACTATATTGCCACTGAATTTTTCCAATTCCTTGAATATAGACTCGCATTTTAATTTCAAGCATTCTTAGTATTACAATATGTGCCCAACAAGGAGAAGAAACATATTGAACTATAATCTACTGTGAGATGAAGCCCAAAGAGGTCCCAGATCATCATTACTTGTCACCTATAATCCTAGATCAAAAGAGTCTAGTGTATCATTATTAATTAATATCCTACTATCAGCAACACTCTCACAGGCCTTGGCTTGGTAGGCCTTGCCTTACTTAAATATAACCTCCCCCCAAACTAAAACAACTTCTTAATTATAAGAGTGGTGGGCCACCCCAGACACCAGATTTTGCAGCAACCCCAGTCTCTATCTCTACTCAGACGATGCTATTACAGGATTTAATAACATATTTATGCCATTTTGGGTTTGTCTGTTTATTCATCTTCTAAAGTGATATATGCCATGATGTGTGACTAGTACCCTTATACATAGGACAAACAAGTCTTCCTAGTATACATCAAAAGAATACATCAATTTAACATTAAAAATGGTATCGTGTGGAAACGCGGGAGAGAATTTTTCCATTTTCCACGATCTAAAAGTCACCATTCTCCAACACAAGATTTTTAAAGGGAGATTACAGCATGAGACTGCTAAATTAGAATTCATTAAAAATCATTTTCCAAGGATGTGGAATTTTTCAGTCATTACATAGGTTAACAAACTTAGCAAATATTGTTATCACTAATTACTACCAAGGTGTGTTGTCCTTCACTGTTTCTGATTACATAATTACATCTCAACTTGTTCTTCATTCATCTTGTAATAGTGCCAGCTCTGTTTAATGAGGTACAAAAACTTGACATTGATCTGGCCCATATGATCAGGATTCATCATTGTCCCTTCAGTCAACTCTATCTTAAACATTTTATGCCAAGAATCCCTACTAGACATCATCAGTCCTTGAAAATAGCTGGACAGCTGTCACATGACAGAAAAAATTATACGTTAACATGGAAATTTACTCCAGCTCAAATTAAATTTTCTGCATGAATAAAAACATTTTCCATCCACAAAAGCAGCAACAAATAAAACTTTTGGGACATTGTTTCTTTTACTGTAGTCCAAACGCCAGTACAATCAATCTTACATTTATCTATTCTGATCCAGTGTGGACGATCCATTTGCACAACTTTTGTCTGTATGTATTATGATGCTCATCTGAGCCCCACTTAGGTTAAAAGATGGATATGCTGATATGGGATTATCATGTTTTAGTACAGATAAACTTGTGCTATAAATTGTAATGTCCTTTGCCACTTGAAGTAATCAACCAGCATAAACTTCCTTTCTTGTTCTTCCTCAGAATATCAGATAAATAATTTCAGTAGCAATTTCTTCCAAAACATGCAACATTCCTTGAGGAAATTCTTTGAATGATTCTATGGCTGACTCTACAATTTAGAACTAGAACAGTAGTGGGAACAGTGGCACAATTACTTAATTCCTAGAGTTTTATCAACACATTTTATACAATGCACTGAGAACCAGAATGCCATTTTAAAGGGAAAGTCAGCTGAATGCCTTTTTTGCCTTTAAGACTGCCCTCCTGGTGACAAAAAGGAGGGTGACATCCACTCTGGTCATTTCATTGTAAAGGCAACGAGCCACGCATGAGTACAGGAGCAGCCTCTAATTCTCTTCCTCCCACAGCTCTGGCTCTTATTTAATTACTTAATTAATTAATTGGTTTTTTATGCCACCCTTCCCCTTGTGGGCTTTTTCCATGCTACTGCTAGCCAGTGCGTTCTGACTCTAAGTGGCCATGGCAAGCACAGACTTTTAGCAGCTCCTAGCTCTCCAGATTGGCAGTGAACCAGGAAGTTTTGGGGTAAGTTAAGAGGCTGATCTTTCCATGTCTGGGAAGCTTCTAAGCAATCCTTAGCAACAGCAGCGTTCTTCTACCAGCTAATATTCAGAAGTATACTCCTGAAAAGTGAGATTCTGTTTGCTGTTAAAGCTGATAAAGAAATCTACCATGAGTGATGCTGGGTTGGAGATTGGAAGAAGACCAGGATGAAGCCAAGTGTGGGAATGGGTTGACATAGTGGTGGGATTTTAGTACCCCACTCTTACCTAAGATACCCGTATTTCATTATTAGAGAAGAAGAGACTCAAGGTGGCTTACAAACTCCTTTCCCTTCCTCTCCCCACAACAGACACCTTCTGAAGTAGGTGGGGCTGAGAGAGTTCCAAAGAACTGTGACTAGCCCAAGGTCACCCAGCAGCAATGTAGGAGTGTGGAAACACATCTGGTTCACCAGATAAGCCTTTACCACTCAGGTGCAGGAGTAGGGAATCAAAACCGGTCCTCCAGATTAGAATCCACCTTTTCTTAAGCACGACACGACGCTGGCTCTCTCTTTGCAAGAGTGGTTTAGGTAGCAGAAAACCCAGTCAACTCTGTTTTCTCACACAGACCCCAACTTACTTCAGTGTTTTTCCATAAAATCAGGAAGGCAAGTGGGAAAGATGGCAGTATTGATTCAAATAGTCCTGTTACAGTTCTAAAAATGCGTATCGTGGCAGTTATAGAACAAAAATAGCTTACTTAGACAGCTGCACTTGGGATGATTTTCCGTTTCCTTCATTTTGTTCTCTGTTCATAAGAATAAAAGTCTCTTGAAAATAATGTCATTGCAATGACATTGGTAATTAAATAAAGTTTTATTGGTAATATGGGGCTATAAAACTCTGCCTTGCAAAAACCTATGCCACAGTGAATTTGTTAAATCTTTTAAAGAGCTACAGGACTAGCATGGCAACTCTCTGGAATTCCCAGATGGTATGCTTCAAGCCTATTTACAGTGTCCCCAAAGAAATTCATGAAACTTCTATAGGCACCAAGGACTCTTCCATATGGCAGGCTGCATATTGTATATCTGCATTATTTGTTGTTCTGAATTTGCCTCTTTGCTGTCAGCCTCCCACTGGGAGGAGATAATTTTGTCTTACCATGTGGTCAGGACATTCAGTGATTTCTCTTGATTAAAGAGGTGCAGTAGAAAGTATCACCCTTGCAAAGATACCTTCATGGTACATCTTTGCTGAAACACAAAAGGGTGGGTTGTATTGAGACCGGTGATTTACTGTTGTGCTTGCTGAAATATTTGGGATGTAACAGTGAAGTTTGTCTCCAATTTTAGTTTTAAAAAGGGCTTCCATTGCCAGATTTGAAAAAAAAAACCATTGGTATATGGTTGTAAAGATGCACCATCATAGTGTACTCCTAAGCAGGAGTTATACCTTTCTAAGCCCATTGAAGTCAATGGGCAAAGAAGGGCGTAACTCTGCTTGATATCTTACTGCTAGTGTCCATAAGGAAGCTACCTTTAAGTACTGTATTTTCAGACTTTTAAATTAATTAAAATGAATATTTGTAACCTATTTTTCATTTTAAAAAAGGCTGTTAAATGTTTTTCATAAGAAAAAGCTATTTAATGTTGCTGGAGCTTTATGAATTTTGACAGTTGATATTTTTTGGCCCTGTTGTTGATGCCAGGGCATTCTATGCTGCATTTAAAAAAGAATTCATATCTTAGACTGGCTACTGATGAACAGAGGAGCTTGCATACACAGTCATCCTCAAAATTATCCGAGTTTTTAAAACTGCCAATTATTCAGAAGGTTTTGAAGTAAGAACAAGCAAAAGAGAAGGTCCACCATATTCTCATTATGAGAATTGGAAGGTTATTATATAATCTTCCTGAAAAAGGAAGTTGTATTCTCAACATTACTTGCTTGTCTGTATCCTTCTGTTCAGTGAGCCACTTTCCTCATGAGACCATAAGTCATCTTTGGCACTGGGTTTTTTAACCTGCGTGTCTATTTCTGGATCACACAGCTAGGTTTTCAGCTTATAGAGTGGAAGAGTGCATAATACAGAATGTATTGAAACAAATAAAAACCATGTTTGATTGGAGAGAGCCAGCATAGTGTAGTGGTAAAGAGCTGTGGACTCTAGAGAACCTGGTTTGATTCCCCACTCCTCCACATGAGCTGTGGGCTCTTTTCTGGTGAACTGGATTTGTTTCTCCGCTTCTATATGTGAAGCCTGCTGGGTGACCTTGGGCTAGTCACAGTTCTCTCAGAACTCTCTCAGCCTCACTACTTCACAAAGTGTGTGTTGTGGGGAGAGGAAGGGAAGGGGGTTGAGATTCCTTAAAGGGGAGAAAGGCAGGGTATAAATCCAAACTCCTTTTCTTCTTCATCTTGTTGAATGATGAAATTTGAACCTTTTATGCAGGAGCATTGATTAAGATGCTCTATACAGTGCAATAGCAGGCAGTCGAAAACTAAATAAAAGGGAGCGTAAGAACAATCTCAATACCTAAAGAGACAATACAATGGTTTTAGTGCTCCAGAAGATCATCCAGACCTTAGCTTTATAATATTGTACATAAGGAAAGCAAAGGCTCCTTGATGTTAGGCTTCTACCCAATATAATGTTGGACTATAAATGTCTATTTTTGAAACTATTGGTACCAAAATGTGATTGGGTACAACACAGCCTGTTTGGGAGTGATTGACCTACAGAAATGAAGTCATTGATCGAACAGCATATTATTTGCTTATCACTTTTGTAACCAGATCAGTCATCTAGTGGCATATGGAAGACTTTGCACACTGTTCTTTTAGATTAGGAAGCCAGCATACTTTAAGAGCAGCGCTAAGGGTATAATTAGTTAGGTCTGACTAAACCGAGATTCAGCAACCTGATACCTCTCCACAGCAGTAGCCCAGTCTAGCAAAAAACCCTGGGCCTTCCATGGATGCTTGTCAGAAGGCCGTTTCTTTCAAGAAACCAGTTATTTCTGATAGCAGGAGCAGAAAATCTGATATGAGAGTCTCCAGCCACAGGGAGTGAGGCTGGGGGGAATATTGTGTCTGCTGTTGGCTGGGGAGGATTATGGCCATTTTCTGGAGACAGCTAGCAGCTTTCCTGTGATGTAATGGTGGCTGCTTCAAAGGTGCTGTTCTCCACTGCGGCCTGTAGGAGCTGTAATGTCTGGCTGTTTCCTCCCCTGCCTCCAACGTGCTCTCGCTCTACTCACAGCATGTTGCCCCTCCCCCATCTCTCTCCACAGAGCTTTTCCCTGAGGCAAATTTCTTGCTGTCTGGAGTATCAAATATGCACAGGCACTTTTTTCCTTTCTCTCTCCCCCCTCCCTTAAAGGATTTCCCTGTGCAGCACTTACAAAGCAAGCTACACATAAAAAGACTTTTTCCTGTCAGTTTCTGTTTTCTGTGACACATACTTAACTCTCCTGTCTTAGTAAACTTTCTACAGGCACATCTACTCCCCCCCCCCCAATAATGTGGCCCCATATAGGTCAGAAGTGTGTCAATCTGTGGGACTTGGTTCCTTTTTTCCACCACTGTGGTGAAAATGCAACATGAGCAGATGGCAAGTATTAACATATAAAACACAGTTGGTTCCTCTAGATGCTGATGTAACGATGATGTAGGTTTCTTTCTTGGACTTGCAGTTCATTAAGTAGTATTTACAAATTAATTAATTTGTTCCACTTGAAATATTTGATGTGTACTGAGGTTCAGTAATCAATAGTTCCATGAGGAGTAATCAAGGAGTATGAAGTTTCAAAACTATTCTCCCAACGTAATGGTTCAACCAGAATTTAGATTATTTACTCATTTAAAGAGTGGTGAAAATTGGTAAGAATCTATAAAAACCTGTCCTTTACCAAAAAAAAAAGTCCACAGATTTTTTTTTCTTACCAGCTGGCATTCTGTGTTTGGCATACATATCCAAAGAAATGGATAGGCATTTTTTTCCCAAGCAAATCTGAATCATTGTTGTATGTCACCTCTGCTATCTGTGGCTGCCCCATCAAGTTGCCTCCTCTAAAACATAGAAAGTACCATAAATGAATACAGATCTGACTCATTGTTGCACATCACATGTGCAGTTGGCAAAAATGCACAACAGCTTGCGAATGAAGCTGCCTTTTTTCACAGGTCTGATAATATTTGCAAACCTGATGCCTGTTTATGAAAACGAATATGCAGTTATTGTACTCTAGCTGAAATTGCCGATATTAAATTAATTCCTAATTGTAATTAAAAAAAGTACACAGGGCAGCTAGGCATGACTTCCTATATCTAAGTGGCTGTAAATATCATCATGGACTCCTATTTATCTCTTTATATATTTATTTTTAAAATTTATACCTTGCCTATATCCAAGATCTCTGGGCATCTGCAACATTAAAACATTCCTTTACATAAAATCCTCTATTAAAAACACTGCAACTTACAAAAGTTAAAATTCCAACCCTAACCCTCACTCTCCCCCAACCACCAGTATCATAGAGGGAGCATCCAAGGAGACTAACCAAATGTCTGAAGGAAGAGGAAAGTCTTTGACAGGTGCCTAAATCCGTAAAAGGTAGGAAGGAGCCTGTTGAACCTCTCAGATGAGGTTATTTCAAAGCTTGAGGGCAATCACAGAGAAAACCCTCTCCATGCCCCTGCCCCCCATATCTTGGGGAGGCGGTGGCGTACTGGGGCAAAATTGTGCCCGGGGGCATGACTGCCTCCCCGCCCCCGCCCCACTTACAGGAACCAGCAGAGAGGGTGGGGCTCAGGGTGTGGATGTACCAGCAAGCAGCCTGATAATGGGGTTCTCACCAGTATCTGATCAGATTCACAACATGATTCATTGCCCTCAGCTCCCCAGTATACCGTGGGACCTGATGAACTCTGCCAACGGGGCGAGGACACTCAGGAGCAATTGTGTTGCTGGCCCTCTTGAGCTCACCATTCCAAAGTGAGATCAGGGCCCTGATAGGAGCACCGATCATGTCGCTAAGAAAATCCCCCAGAGCTTTCAGGAATCCTTGGAATTCTATACTCCTCTAAGTGCAGACCATTTTAATTGGTTCCCTGCCCCTGCAGTAGGGGAGTGGCATCTAAGGCCCAAACTTCACCAGATTGTGATCCATCCATGACAAGGCACAAGTATTAAGTCTCCCAACTAATGGATCACCCCCAGCCCGCCCCTTCAGAAAGACCAAGTCAAGAGTATGTCCAGCTGAATGCATTGGACTAGAAACAAACTGAGATAACCCCATGGTTGCCATGGCGGCCATGAGGTTCTCAACCAGACCATCAGAGGCATCCTTGATGAGGAGGTTGAAATCCCCCAGCATCACTGCACTTGGAGCCTCCAACACCACCTCCAAGACTGCCCTTCCCAGCTCAGGCAAGGAGGCTGCTGGGCAATGGGATGAGCATACACCAGCAGCAATCCCAATTTATCTCTCTGACCAAGCACCAAGAACAAGCTCTCCACTCCAGCTACAGGGTGGGTGGATTGTCTGGTGAGTACAAATGGATCATGGCCATTTCCCCCACCCTGCTCCACTAGTCTAGACTAGTGCTGAAAACAGTAACCCAAAGGCCAGAGCTAGGTAAACGCTCCCCCCACCCCCAGCTCACCCACCAAGGTCTCTGTGATGTTAATCAAGTCAGCTTCCTCATCCCAGATCATGTCCTGGATGAGAAAAGATTTATGTTGGACTGACCTGGCATTCAGGCTGGTGGGCTGGATGACATGTGTCCCTACTCTCCCAAGGTTGGAAGGCAGAGTAGAAGGGGTGATAGCATGCAGCTGTCTGGACCTTTTCTCTGCAACTTAACTTTCTGTGCCCCAACACCATATGCTCCTTGCCCATCAGCACTGGAATATGACCCCAAGGCTGACCCTTGTCCTCTCCACCCAGGCGTGTGCCCTGTGCCCCTGCCACAGCCTTGCCACGCTCCCGCAGGGGTGTACGCCCGGTGCGTTGTAGGCCCACCCCACCCCCTTGGTGCTATGCCACTGACCTAGGTACATGACTCCCCTTGATCAGCCAACCCCCTGACCTTAAATAAAAGGCCCCCATATTTCACAGCACCCCACTGCACTAGCTAGCAGGCTCCCACCTGGAAGGGGGACACTGGTGGACCTCACTCCCGTCTGCCATTGGGGAGCACAACCTGTTCTTCTCTCTTCTTGGGCTATCCTCTCACTGAAGCCCTGTGCATATTCCACCGAGCAACCCAACCTGCAAGGGAGGGGCTGATTGAGGGGGGGGGTGTCTTCCCTCTGTATTCCACTACTAGCTAAAAAACCCTTCCCCCAACTCCCAGGAGGACCTCCCCCCACCCCCACTGGTCCCCCGTTTGGCTGCTGGACCCTGAGCTGGCAAGCTTCTTAATGGAGCTTTAGTCTGAAGAGCCCTTTCTCAAGTGTATCTGTTTCTTGTCAGGGGTGGGTTTGGCTCTCCCTGCTGCAGAGGCAGAAGCATGATGCAGCAGTCCCAGCAGTGTAGTCTCAGAGAGGTGGCAGATTTTATCCCCTGAGCTGGCAATGGAGCTGCTGCCTGAAAAGCCCTTCCCCCAGCACAGCTGTTTCCCATCAGGGGTGGGCATGGCTCTCCCTGCTGCAGAGGCAGTGTAGTCTCAAGGGGGGTGGCAGATCCTAGCAAATGTAGTTAGTAGCATCATCATAACTCTGTCCTGCATCTCATGATATTCCCTTTTTTTCCCTGAAAGCTGTATTTAATCTTGAAGTTCAGCAATTCAGAGTGCAAGGTTATGCAAATCTTCCTTCGAAAGGTTTTCACTACAAGAAGCTAGACAATATTTTTTGCCAGTTGAGGAAGTTTTTTTGGCTCTTAAATCAACAAACAGTTTACATAATTCTTGCTTCTACTGATACTCTCTTGTATCCATCTTTGGTGGCCATAGGCCAAGGCAAAAGAATAGAATTTCTAACAGTTCTGTATTTTGGCAAAGCTTTGTTCTACAGATAGGAAAGTTAATTGTGATTGGATGCATAAATTGACTGGTAACTAAACGTCCCAAGAGAGTTTCTACATTTTCCACCCAAGTTGTTTATTGATACTGCAATTAAAAGTATACTCATAATGCCCAAAGATAACTCTCTCTCTCTCTCTCTCTGTGTGTGTGTGTGAGAAAGAGAGAAAGAGAGAGAGAGAGAGAGAGAGAGAAGTGCTGTGAAGTCAAAGCTGCCTTATGGCAACCAGTTGGGGTTTCCAAGGTGGGAGATTAAAAGAGGTGGTTTGCCGTTGCCTTCCTTTGCTTAGAGATCGTAGTGTACCTTGGTGGTTTCCCATCCAAGTACTAATCAGAGCCAACTCTGCTTAGCTTCTCAGATCTGACAAGATCAGGGTAGCTTGGGCTATCCAAGTTCTTAGGCCATTCAAGTGCTCAACGACTATTAGCCCTTTTACAGATCTTGTGGGCGGGGTTGTTTGTTTTTGCTGTTCAGTTTGGGGTAGGTGGAATTTATTGGCGCAAACAAGGTTTCTGCAGTGTCGAACCAGTTACAAATACTCATTGTGCCAGCACAGATCTTGTGCAGTTTAATTTGGCCACTGGTCAGTATGGGCATAAATATGTGATCATGTCTGCTTGGAATATTTGCTGTTTTTGAAGTACTCTTTTAACCTAATGCTGTATTGCTTTCCAAATATTATTTTTTACTCTTGAGCTCTCCTATGTGTTACACTGCTGGTTCCTAAGCATAAACTGAATAATATACACTGGCGTAATGCCCATTGGGCAAGGTGGGCAGCTGCCCAGGGCATCACCTTGTGGGGGGCATCAAAATGCTGGGTTCGTTTTGGGGTATTTTTAGTGGTTTTCCATTATTGGCCTGCAGGGGGCGCAGTTTTTAGGCTAGCGGCACCAAATTTTCAGGGTATCATCAGGAGACTGTCCTTATGATACCCCCCAAGTTTGGTGAGGTTTGGTTCAGAGAGTCCAAAGTTATGGACTCCCAAAGGGGGTGCCCCTATCCCCCATTGTTTCCAATGGGAGCTAATAGGAGATGGGGGCTACAGTTTTGAGGGTCCATAACTTTGGCCCCCCTGAACCAAACTGCACCAAACTTGGGGGTATCATTAGGGCAGTCTCCTGATGAGACCCTGAAAGTTTTGAGACTGTGCCTTCAGAAATGTGCCCCCCCCCCAGCCTGCAACCCCCATTGACAGCAATGCAGAAAACTCAATGCAGAACAAAGATTCTTGGGCAAATTTCGGGATGTTCTTGCAGGGAGGGCATTCTTGGACGTATCAGCACCAAAATTTCAGGGTATCATCTGGAGACTGTCATGATGGCACCCCCAAGGTTTGGTGCAGTTTGGCTCAGGGGGTCCAAAGTTATGGACCCTCACAAGGGTAGCCCCCATCTCCTTAGCAAAGAATGGGGGATGGGGCACACCCTTTGAGGGTACAGAACTTTGGACCCCCTAAACCAAACTGCACCAAACTTTGGGGGTACCATAAGGACAGTTTCCAGATGATACCCTGAAATTTTGGTGCCGATAAATCCAAAAATGCACCCCCTGCAGGCACAAATGTCCTGGTGCAAAAAAAATTGGTCGTGGTGGAGTGGCCGCCCATGGGGGGGGGGGGGGCATTCAACTCAGGTTTTGCCCAGGGCTACAGTTTACCCAGGGCTGCCTCGTTACGCCCCTGATAATATACAGTATTATTTGGCTTGCTACAGCCAATTTTGGACAATTTATTTCATTGTATGCTGCTTTCAGATTCAAAGTACTGGTAGGTAGCAGAATATGTAATCTAAACCATAAGATCAGTAAACACATAAAAATGAAATCTGAATCTGAAAATTGATCTAGAAATTCAGCTAGATAGACCACACACAAAATTCAGTAGGCAGAGATTTTACTAAAAGGCAGTTAGAACAGGCATGTGTGTGTCATTCTCTGAAAGAAGAATGGGCCTCCTGGAGGAGGTTGTGTCACAATAATGGGGCAACATCTGAAAAGGCCCTGCTACTACTAGATGCTGGTTTTATATCCAAAAAAGTATGGTGCTCCTGAGCCTTCGGGGAGGGCGGTATATAAATATAATAAATAAAAATAAATAAATAAATAAATAAACCCCTGAGATGGGAAAGCATGCATCAGGAGAAATTGCTTCTTAAGATACTAGAAACCCAGATAATTGACAGTCGTGAATGTTAAAAGCAGTTTTCTGATTTGAGCCCAGAAACAAATTGGCAGCTAATAAAGTTGCTGTAAGTTGAACAAAATACAGTGTCACCAGTTTTGTAAGGCAGCCGGACTGTAGCCTTCTGAACAAAGCAGATTTCAGTTTGGTCAGTACCTGATTCATGTGGGTTGCTGTGTTGATCTGAAGCAGCAGGAAGAAGCTGGAGTCCAGTGGCATTTTGTTGGTCTTAAAGGTGACACTGAATTCAACCTTTTTTCTAGTCAATACCTGGACAGACGATCTCCTGAAAACCTTGTGTTCACCACCTTGATTTTTCCATGATGGAAGAAGTGCAAGATATAAACTAATGAAAGGCACAATATCTATCTTGTATTGAAACTGAAATTGAAAAATGAGATGGTTCAAATCTAATGCTATTTTGTGATTTGCCATTGCATGAGTGCGCTTCAGGCTTGTGTGCCTCTCTCCCCCCACTCTCCTTATTGTAGTCAAATAATTTGCATTTCATCTTGGGAAACTGCTTGGCTGATAATAGAGGAGAGCATGCCTGAATGTGAGGTGCAAGGCAATGAGAGGTCATAGAGGTAGCCTCTGCTTAATGTTATCCAGACAATCAATACTGACTTGGCATCCAGACGGTTTCTTATGGTACAGTAGGCCCAGTTAGCAGGCAGGTCTTTTATGGGTGGTGATGGGATTTAGCCTAACAATTATTTCAATTGCCCAACAGCAGTCTGCTGATGGTCACAGATCATCCCCACCTCCTGCCTGCGACCCCAGGAGTCA
The DNA here is from genome assembly GCF_021028975.2 of Sphaerodactylus townsendi. Classification (NCBI taxonomy): domain Eukaryota; kingdom Metazoa; phylum Chordata; class Lepidosauria; order Squamata; family Sphaerodactylidae; genus Sphaerodactylus; species Sphaerodactylus townsendi. The sequence continues at coordinate 115,581,109 of NC_059429.1, forward strand.
ACTTTTTGGGGGTAAAAGAGGAAGGGGAATGTTGGGGTTATTCACTTGCATAAGAATTGTAGATCATTGGATCCAACCCTTTGTCTTGGATCCCGTTATCTTTGAGAGGGTATAAATTGAGTCCCAAAATCACGAGAAACTAGTAGCTGTTTGTTAGTTCTGGATTTCTAACATCATCCAGGTCCAATCGAGAAAAATGTATTCAGGTTTAAATGCCATTAATGACCTTCTGTGAAAATTTTATATTTTTATGTCCATTTTGAATATTAGGACCGAAAGGCAGCTAGTAGAGCTGAAAAATATGAACAGACGCATGTGTTTGAGAGAGTGCACATGCTCAGTACCAAAGTGCATGTATTATTAAGGGGAATTATCTTATCAGTGTAGCAGCAGCATTATAAGGTTTTTGTATGCAAAAGACATCATTGCAAAGTACAATTTTTTCAGGAGGAGAGGAGAGTAAATTTCATGGCTAATTATAAAATGTAAAAAGACTGAAACATAAGCAGATGACATTTACACATATGAATATCATTGTGCCTTAACATCACGACTTACAACTGAATCTCTTTTAGAATTACTACATACCCATTGCAAATCTGGCCACTCAGGTGATATGCTTCACATGGCTAGACAGCAAATCAGCTGTTTTTAGAAAGACCACAGGTAGATGACATCCACATTAATAAAACTAATAAAATGTCAGAGCATTCTATTCCTGTAATATCAGCGATAGTACAAATGCATCTTTGGTTATACATGACATGGTCTTTTTACTCTGTCTAAATACTGCTTATGGCTCCTGCTTGCCACTAATTTTTTCTAAAGATACACTCACCGTGTGTGTGTGTGTGTGTGTGTGTGTGTGTGTGTGTGTGTGTGTGTGTTGTGTGTGTGTGTGTGTGTGTGTGTGTGTGTGTGTGTGTGTGTGTGTGTGTGTGTGTGTCCCCTCCCTTAGCCAGTAGCAGTAAAGGAGCTTTTCTGGCCTGCCTGGAAAATTCTAGCTCTTTCTCTTTGCAGTTGCGGTGGCTAGTGGTTGCTATTACACACAGTGTTTCAGTGTAGTTTACCCAGCAGAGCTCAGCCTGCAGGAGTCCCCATGATTACTGCAGCTTCCCTTCTGGCTGCCCATCCCCCCATCCATACTGCAGTGCCAGTTCCATGGTGAGTGAGGGAGACAGCGTGTGTGTATTTTCACATAGTCATACACAGACTATTTTTATTCCTCCTTAGCTAGCAAAGCTGTGCCATGTTAAATGGGAACTTTCTGGACCTATTCACTAAGACTCCTTCAAAAAAAGTGATACAAACAACCCTCCACACCTGGTTTGGAGCCATTTAACCCTTTCCTTGCCAACACTGGTCTGAGTTTCCTGGATTGTTGAGGGAATCAGAATGATTTTTGAGGTCACACCTCAGGCCCTTTTGTGAGCCCATTCTCAACCTTTGTGTAATAGAGTTTGTTTTCAGGGAGTGCTCATTTGCAGATGTTGTTTCTTATCTGAAGGTTATCTGGTGATTGCAGAAGATTCTGGGAAGTTATTTATCCCTTAATTACAACTAGATCAGGATGCAAGCATCTGTGGGCTCTGTATCCATGTTCCAAAATGGGGATAATTTTGGATAAGCTTCTGATGCTGCTATGGAGACTTCTCATTAATTGACTACAATTTGGCATTAGCTGTGCAACTGCAGAGCTGCAGCTGTCTGCCATTGCAGACACCACTGATATCACAGTGGGTAGAAAGAATCACCCACCACTTGAAACCATCCAGCAGATGGGTCATGTTATGCACTTTTAATTCAGATTGGGGCATCCATGTTTCCCACCCTACCCTTTAATACCAGCATGTTGTCCAAAACTAAAGCTTCACAGTCTGCAAGAACTAGACCAAAATGTCCTTGCATAACCCCAGGATGCCCGGGAGACACAGACTGTAAAAGTAATTGCAAATAGAAACACATAGAGGCCCTCATTTTATGGGTATGGTACTTCTGGCAATGTCAAGTAGGAAAGCTTAGCAAAGTCCAGACACCAGTGTGAGGCTCCATGCTTAGAAGAGATCATTGATGGTAATGAGGACTAACAATGTAATTTACCAGTACACTTAGTTTAATTTCCAGTTTTAGATCCAGGGCTTTCTGTATCTGTATCTTTGTGAATTTATGGCGCAAGTACAGGATCCATTATCTGGAAACCTTGGATCTTCCTGAAAAAAATCTTAGCCCTCATTTATTTTTCAGAACAGACTTCTGCCCCCTAGCTATGCAAATCTTGGAGCTATATTGGAAGCATCTAATGGCTATTCTGTAATCCATATGGAGAGGAGTAAGGCTTTATGGAGGGTGGGTTAATTTTCAAGTATTCAAACAATACAGTACATCATGGACCATTTGGCAGGGTTTTATTCGTAGATGTTCTCTCTAAGAGCCCAGTGGCAGAAATAATTTCTCTCTCCACTTTCCCTCACAGATGTTGCCATTGCACATAATTCCACAACCAGTAATATAAATAATTAGCAACTATCAGTCCTGTTGGCTAAAGCCTTATGACATTGGACCTCTTTGAAGACCTTAATCCTGGAGAGGAAGCAAAAGGGAAGAGGTGGATCTAGATCTAAAGGAACTAAAGAGTTCTTTCCAAGGCTGCCATTCTCTGAAAGGTCAGTTCCTTTCCCTGGATACTGTGAAAGGCTGTTGAAGGCAGAATGTGCCAAACCCTTGGCTAATAGACAGCACTACAAGAAAACTCTATTCATTAGCCCCACATGCCATAAAACTGCTGCAGGTCTCATTGATGGATGCTCCTAACGCAGCTTCAATCTCTGTCAGAGGATTGGATGGGATTTCATCAAAGGCTGCTTAGATAGAAAGTTGACTATGCCTCCTGGAAGTCCCACAAGACCACATCATTGACCATAGAACAACAGCCAAAACAGCCATTATGTATATGTCCCCAATCGTCTGGCCTCAACAATTGAGCCAGCTGATCCCCAGCGACAGTAGAAGGGTAACTGAGGGAATGAATCATGTCCTCAATCCTGTTACCTTCTTAGCAGACACATCATTGGATGGGATGCCTTTCACAGCCTGTTCAATGGTGGTTGCATCCCCTATAAGGCATGTCCTGTGGCTGAGGGCCCAGTAAGCAGACCATCACTCCAGGTCTGTATTGATTGCCCATCCCTTCCAAGGTGGAAAATTGTTTTGGAACAAACTAGCTAAGATTGTGCTTGAGACCAGGGACAAGAAACCTATGCTTAGATAACTACAGAAGGATGACAGGAAAACTTTCTCATCACGCTCCTTTCATTCCCATCATACACTGCCATGGTCCAGACCCGATCAGAGTGAAATGCAGTGGTCAAGTAACAGAGGGTCTTTCAAAGAGATAAATTCTTCAGCAGGTCATCTAAAGTCCAATCTTATCGGGGTGCCAGAGCTGACAGAGAAAAATGAGGATTGGACAGCCATTCTCGAGCTAAAAACATGAACAGGTTTGTGGCTCACAAAAGCTTCTGCATGGAAATGCTGTACTTCATCACAGAGGCCCTGATTCCCAGGGCCTCCATGGCTTCAATATGTCTTGCAGATACATACTTGCATATCCCCATCTATCTAGGACACCGCAGACTCCTCTGATTACCAAGATCAACTCTTACAATTCAGAGCCCTTCCCTTCAGTCTGGCTTCGGCTCCCCAATTTTTTCCAAAATACTGGTGACGCTTGTGGCACTGATACAGTGTCAAGGAATTCAGGTTCACCCATGCTTGGATGACATCCTGATTTGTTTATCTGCTCCCGTATAGTCAGGTGCTATTACAAGTGTTTCTACAGGCTGTAAGGCATAAACGATTGATGATCTTGGGAACAGTTGGAACTTGATGAAAAGCTGGACCTATACTGCGTAGTGTAGTAAGGCCTTTTTAGGAAATAGTGGAATTTGGTAGTAGGTTTCGAGCAGGGTGATCCCCAGATTCTTAGATGTTGACAACTCCTTCCTGATCTTATGTAGGACATTGTCTGTCTAATCATTAAATAAATTCTGCCTTTCAAAAGGCATGAACTCTATCCTGTGTTTGGGGTCATTAGGTAGATCAGACACCCACAACTACAGATGATGCTGTAGGCCAACAGTCACAGAGAGGGATTTGGATGCTCCATCTAAGATGTGGCGAGTCCCATTAATTTGCTGTTTGACCAATTAGACCTTCTAATGGGGTGGCCTTTGCCAGGGTCTTAGCCTTTTCTGAGAGGTCATTCAAAATGATGACAATGCATTCCAAAAGGGAAATTTGATAGCTAGCCCTGATGGCCAAAAAATTGGCCACCTATGATCGAGCTTTCATATTTGGTTCCCAAGTCAGTGCTCGCTGGTGTCGATGTAGCAGCCTTTCCAGTGTTGGACCAGTGCTTCAGGTGAGGCACCGCAGTGAGACAATGATCATCTTCTGGAAGAGGATGAACACTGGCACTGAGCCAATGAGGAGTGTTCCTGGTATAGCAAGGTAGAATATCATTGGGCATTCATTCTGCACCGAGATGTAGAGCAAAGTTGCAACATTGACTGGCAACGGGAATGATGGCGGCGGCCATGCTGACCCTCCAACCCCAAGGATTCTGACAAAGGACAGTGGCAGCAAATGTGATGGCTCTGATGCCAGCCCTCAGGAGGGCCGTAGATGTGGTAATACCCATAAGGCGGGTGTGAAGGCCATGGGAGTGCCAGCTCACTCACGTCAGGAAAGGCATAATGGGCAGTTGCAGATCTTGGTGCTGAGCCGCCACCTCCCCTGAGCTCTCAGTGACAACAGTCCCAGCAGGGAGGTGTGGTGTCAACTGGGGAAGGTTGGCAGCCAGAGACATATGGCTTGACTGGGAGTGAGATCAACAGCGAGAGGCCTTTGTGAGGAGCCTTTGTGGGAATGGCAGTGAGAGACGGTCTGACTTTGGCAGGAGGGATCCTGACTGCCCGTTGATCGTGAGCCAATCCGACACTGATATGATGCCGAGTCACCAGAGTCCACCAGACAGCAGTCCATTATATAAGATTGTTATATCACCTATATAATCTTCCCAAGTATACAAGCTGTAGAAACATTCCATGTTTATGTTGTGCAGTTCCTTCAGTTTTTCATCTATTGAGGAAGGGAAGTAGTGGTCATTGTCTTTCAGAAGTGTGCCATGGTATATAGCAGCAATTTATTCCAGTGCCACTCTTTTCCACATCTCTGAAAGCATGCTGTATGTCCAGAAGCTATTTGGAATAGAAATTAACAAACCTACAAACCATAAACTATCAACAGGAAAACCATCAGTTTTGGCTAGCATTGTCCATTTGGTGTTAAGAAGAATATGCTGGACAGAACAGATGCCACAGTTGTGCAGAGCTTTTTAGATTTTTATGATGTCATTCTCTTCCCTTCAGCCACTGTGGAGGGTTTCCTTGCTTTCTCTGCCACTAGCGCTTCAATTTTTGTGCAAGGTCAGCCATTTTCAATGAGCCTTTGAGCAAATGGAAGTGCTAGCGGCAGTGGGGCTATAGTGAAATGTGTGCAGAACACAGTATCAGCATTCAAGCCCTAATTTTTAACCCACTTAAAAAAAACTTTTAAAAAACCCCATGGCTGTTAATGTTGGTTGATGGGCATAAATACTACTGCTTACACCTTATGAACAATGGCTTTGATCTTATGATGATGTTCGTGCTTCCTTCAGTGTGGCACTTGCTTTCTCTGCAGCTTGCACTTCCACGATCACAAGATCTGCCTTTCAAGGAGCCCTTGTGTGCATGGAAGTGCTTGCCACAGAGAAAGCAGGCACTGCAGCAGAGCCTGCATAGGGGCCAGAGAGAAATACAATGTCATGGGATTCTAGCTCTGACCCTGAAAAAATAACAATAGTATTTTTTCCATCTCTGCTCCATCCTTCCTGAAGAGATCATAATTACACCTGATGCAAGCAAGCAATTTTAAAATAACCTATGACTGATGTATTCAAAGGTATGCTCCAAAATACATTTAAAAATGTATGCCAAAAGGCTGTAAAGTCGAACTAAATGTGAAGCTACACATAACACTGATTTTTATCACTGGAGCTCCATTTTTGGCAGGGCAGGGGAGATTAAAAAGCAGCAATAGGAGGGATAGGACAACATGGACTGAAGTCTGAAGCTCATGAATTCACAGGTTTGAACATTTCTCCCCTGTGCTGTTTCTCTAATCAAAACTGCTTTACCATTGGCTTCTTTAAAATCAGGGAAGGGGAAAAAGCAGGTCGTAGAATTCCAGTGTGTGGTTTGGCTCTAATTACAACCTTTTGGGAGGGGGGCCTTTTCTTTTTCTGTTTTTCATCATAACCAGAAAAATTGTCTTTGGAAAATCTCTGAAGTTGGGATTTTTTTGGTACTCTCATGTAGGATGTAGTTTAATTCCCAAGAATGCCCTACTCGCACCATTCCTGATTAAATCTGGTAAACAACTACTACAGCATTTTTCAGTTTGGATCCTGTAAATGGGTTCCATACATTTTTCACAGCTGAGCTTGCTTCCTTTGCCAACAAGTGCTTCTGTTCATGAAAATCATAAGGAACCCATAATGGAAGTGCTACTGGTAATGGAAGAGTGAAGCCTGTGCAGAATGCTCTCACCGGAGCCAGGTCCTACTTTTAAAACCCGGGCGCTAATATTGGTTGAAGGACACAATATATATATATGCTGCAAGTGAACCAGTTGTTTACTGGTATCAGACTAATGTAATGTCAAAGTATCATGAGGATGATTGAGGGGTTGGAGCACCTTCATTATGAGGAGAGACTGCTGCGTTTGGGACTCTTTAGTTTGGAGAGGAGAACTCTGAAGGGGGATATGATTGAAGTCTATAAAATTATGCATGGGGTAGAAAATGTTGACATAGAGAAATTTTTCTCTCTTTCTCACAATACTAGAACCAGGGGGCATTCATTGAAAATGCTGGGGGGAAGAATTAGGACTAATTTCTTCACACAACGCGTGATGGTTGTTTGGAATATGCTGCAACAGGAGGTGGTGATGGCCACTAATCTGGATAGCTTTAAAAGGAGCTTGGACATATTTATGGAGGAGAAGTCGATCTATGGCTACCAATCTTGATCCTCCTTGATCTGAGATTGCAAATGCTTTAGCAGACCAGGTGCTCAGGAGCAACAGCAGCAGAAGGCCATTGCTTTCACATCCTGCATGTGAGCTCCCAAAGGCATCTGGTGGGCGAGTAGCAGAGTGCTGGACTAGATGGACTCTGGTCTGATCCAGCAGGCTGTTATGTTCTGATTTCATATTTCATAAACTATGGAGAGATCATCTTCTTCCACTTCCTTTTCTTTCCACTCTGATGTATAATGAGCAAGTTGACTCACAAAACCGCATACAAATCTGCTTTATACTAATTCTGATCATTGGTCTGTCAGTCAGTATTGTCTGTTCTGACTGGCAGTGGCTCTCCAGGGTATCAGGGGAAGATCGATCACATCACCTTGTGCTTATCCTTCCAACTAGAAATGCTGGGTACTGAACCTGGACCAAGCACTCTTGTTTGTGGAGCTTCATGATCAGTGGGGCAGCCAGTGTTCCTATTTCAGAAACAACACCAGATGTTTTCTTGCTTTCTGTTTAATGTTTGAACCTACTCTTGGAGCAACTTAGCAGAGGCTGTTTCTAGTCCTTCATCATCTTCGAAGTGGAGAGATACCTACTGCAGCTTTATTGAAGCAGGCCTATCTCTTCTGCTGAAGGTCCTCCAAAAATTCTAAGAGACTCTTGACAAGCAAATTGGCAAAGTAGATGGATGAGATCTACTTTCATGGATCACAGAATAGATCAGAATATACATGAAACCTGTCCTTGCACTAAATTGAATTAGTAGCCCTCTCACACACACTCCCCCTCCCTTCCCAAAGAATACAAGAAGACAGAAACTATTGGTCCATTTTATCTATACAAAGTCAGGCTCCCATTTCTCTTTGTGCTTCCAATTAGTTCCAGGCTAACAAGCAGGAAATTCTGTACGGATGTCTGCTTACCAACATATTTGAATATCCTTGCTGGAATTCTGATTGAAAAGAAATAATAAAAAAACTATTTCCATTTAATGTAGGTAGCAACTTGGATCAGGGTTTGCTGTTACAGAATTATGAGTAGGTTTGCTAATCTGGGATATTTAGAGCTGTTAGATTCTAGCAGAGCTTTCAGCAAAGAACCTCTTCTCTGCTTATGACATGCAGTGTTCTGAATTGCATACACTGATGTGTGGTGTAAGGTCTTGCATTGAATTGCCGGGTAACCTTTTGATGTCATTAACTTCATCATTTTCTTTGATGCCAGTCCTATAAACAGGTTTGAGATTACCAGAGCAGTTGCCCCAGACAAAATCTGGTCCTGTGCACAAAATGTGCCTCATCAACGAAGTGTCGCATTGTATAATGTTTTCTTCTAAATTTGGAATAAGCCAACCAGTTTTCAAAGTGGCCGATGAAAAGCTGAATATTGGTTTGTAGGAAGGCCTGGAGACAGCAGCACAGCAGCCAGAATGGTATTCTTGAAGCTTCAAGTAGCTCTCTGGCTGCAGTTTAAGACAGTTAAGCACACTGAACCAATGAACACTGCTGGCTGGGGAGGACATATGATCTGATTGGACAGCAGAAGCCGTTGGGATTTTTGCACCAGACAGCTTCTGAGCTGACTCTTTGTAGACCAGCAACTCTGGAAGCAGTTTATCTGAAATAGGGGAATTGTCATTTTAACTGAGAAATGCTGCCATTTGTGACCTCTCCCAGATTTTAATAATCACAGTCTACTCAGATAAAGGCAAGGAACAACTGTTGATTTTATAATTCAGTTTTTGACTTACTGTATATGTAACGGCCTAGGACCCAGGATGGTTTGATTGCATTTGTACAGGGCCAGCCCCTTTAGGTAGGGCTGATAACTTTGGTTCTATACCGGGGTAGGGAACCTGCGGCTCTCCAGATGTTCAGGAACTACAATTCCCATCAGCCCCTACCAGCATGGCCAATTGGCCATGCTGACAGAGGCTGATGGGAATTGTAGTTCCTGAGCATCTGGAGAGCCGCAGGTTCCCTACCCCTGTTCTATACCCTCTGTTATACTGCTGCTTAATGTTGTAGTTAAAGCTTGTGAGAGCACAGAATAAAGGAAGAGGGCTTCAGGGCAGAATGCTGTCCTTCATGTAACGGTTCCCTCTTCTAACTTGACTATACCTTCTGTTAGAGTAACAGGTGTTGTACAGAGTATAAGGGGGCTTATTATCAATGTTAGAGACAAGCAGTTTCTTTATACTGTCAACTCAGTACTTCGCCTAGCACAGTGCTGCCTAAGCCAAGGTCTCTAACAGGCAGCTTGCTGGCTGCTGCAGAATAACTCATGCATCCTTTATAAGACCCAGGAAGACATGACAAAAAAGCCTGTTCTAGACTTTTTCAAATGCTTTTATTTCGTGGGATTTTTCTTGTGTTGCTGATACCTTCATTTCTGGTGTTCTTCCTTGTCCATGCTCTGTTTCCAGGACAAAATAGACCTTTTGTGGCAATGCTGGGGGTGAGGAAGTGGCTTGGGGCATTTTTCATTTTTGTGAAGGAGCTCACATTTAAGAAAAGCCTGGCAGCCCTTGGCCTATCCCTATCCTGACTCAAAGCCATTCTCCATAATCTTGACTTTATCTCTTTCTCCCTCCCCTATAGATCTCTCTTTGCCATTTTAACTTCTGGCGAACGTGAAGGGAATCCATGCTAGGAACTATTAGAAAAGGGATTGGAAAGTAAAACGGCCAATGTTGTTGTACTCTTGGGTAAAACTGTGGCGTGGCCTCATTTTGAACAGTGTGTGCAGTAACAGCTACTGAATCTCAAAAGGACATTGCAGAATGGAAAAAGTAAAACAAAAAAAAGGAAGGCAACCAGTATGATTGAGAGTTGGTACCCCTTTCCTATAAGAAAAGAATGGAGATTCTGGAATCCTTAAGTCTAAATGTAAGATGGGGAGACGTAACAGGGCTTATAAAGTTATGCTCATGGTGGAGAAATGGACAGAGGGAGCTTTCTCTTCTTTTTCAATGATGCTAGAACTCTGGGGCACCCTATGAAATTATTTGGAAATGGGTTCAGAATAGACAACAGGAAATACTTATTCATTCAGTAAGCAATTAAACTTGAATTCATTTCTGAGGGAGGGGGGAGTAGTAATGTCTAGCAACGAGAGCATCCAGAGACCTCAAAGTTCTGAACACTTGGAGTAGGTCTGCCAAGTGATGTTGCCACGTCAGAGACATTACCATATCACTGTAGCTCTGTGATTTGCTAGAAACTCTATGGTTTTACCATAGAATTTCTGGTGATTCCTAGAGCTACCCTGCCTCACTTCTCGGTTTTCCACAACTGACATATCAAGATTGCATGTCCCCAATCCTCCTGCCAGAGCTAGGCTTGACCTGGCAACTAAAGCCGGGAGGCAGCAATGGATATTTATGCTGGCTGTTTTCCGAGGCATCTGGTTGACTGCTGTGTGAAACAGAATGCTGGATTAGATGGACCACTGGTCTGGTCCATCAGGGTGCTTTTTATGTGGTAAAGTGAGGATCTAGGAAGTGATTCTGGAGATGCCACAAGCTCCAACAGTCAGCTACAGTCCTCTTTTTACATAGAGACTAAAGGAATAGGGAAGATGGTGCTGGAGCACCAGGAGACTCTGGTGAGCCAGGCACAGGGCTGTGGTTACTAAGGAAGAAGAGGAATGGCTTGACACGGAAGAAAGTAGCTTTTCAAGCAAAAGGAACATTATAGCTGCAGAAGTGAGGGCAGCAACTGAAGAGTATTTTCTTTCCTTTTAATGTAGCAGGATGCTCTGCCATCTAAATACAGAATAATTCTGTCCAAGATGAGAAGCAGCTTCCAGACTAAAACTGTGTTTGCTGAGAAGGCTTCTACTATTTTCTTGCAACCTGAGGGAATCTGGATTGAATGTTCACCCGCACCCTTATTGTAGCTATAGTTTTGTGACCACTGTCAGAGGAAAAAGAGACTTCCTGTTAAAACTGCACAGTGTAAAGCAAATGCAAATCCAGATATCTGCAACCACTGCAGAGCTCAAGCTGCTAAGTAGGCATTCTTCACAAGGTACAAGACTTGAAGGTATGCATTAAGTATGATCTCATGGAAAAGATCATGTGCAAGGAGGAGAGGCAGTTTTCACTATTTCCCCCCTGCAGTGGAGAGCCCTTGATACCCTCCTCATACTGCTCTTAAGGGTATGGGAGCAGCATTGGGGAGGGGGGCATTTTAGGATGCTTGGGAGGAGTTGCAATTTTGTTCATAAGCTGGTTGTTGTGGGTTTTCCTGGTTGTGAGGCTGTGGTCTGGTAGATTTTGTTCCTAATGTTTCGCCTGCATCTGTGGCTGGCATCTTCAGAGGTGTATCACAGAGGGAAGTCTGTTACACACTGTGTCAAGTGAGAAGGTAATGTGGGGTATATATTGTCCATGTCCCAGGGTGGGGAACCAATCAGTAAGTATTTGGGTGGAACTTCCTATGCAAGGTGTGGTTGATAGTATTGTATTGCGGGTGGGTTTTTTTCATAAAATTGACATGGGATCCACTTTTTTCTACATATGCTATAAACAGAGATTTTCTCATTATCCATTATATATGTCTAGAATTCTCAATGGTAAGCTCCACTAGCCTAGGGTAGCATAAATTTAAAGTCCCTAGCAAATTCCATCTCAAAAATCTATTTGTATATGGGGAAAGTTCCAAGGGCAAAAATGAAGGGGAGCTATTTGCAGAGCAAGCTCTGAAGAGAAGATAGACATTAAGGACCTTCTGAAATGTTCTTGTTAACCATTCTCTCCCCCCAATTTCTGAAGGTAACAATAGAGCTTTACAAAGGGCATTTACAAGCAAGGGGTAGTGGAGCAGGGTTACACTGCCCTGCCTTCCTCAAATGGCTTGATCTTTTAAAAGGACTTTGCTCCTTTCTCTGCTTGCTCTTTCTTGTGAAATCTGGTCACTTCCTTATAACTGATGCCTAGTTCACTCAAGCAGAACAAAGTGGTAAAGTTCTAAGGTAGTGGAATAGGCTACTCTTTAGGATGCTGAGTGGTGAATTCCAGCCATGGATTTTCCTTCACATAAAAACTATAAACTAACACAGCTAACTAAACCATTTCTTTACTTGGTTTGCCATGTTGGCTTTCATTTTTCAGAAAGCTTTTAATGTAAGGAAATATTTAATATGTGATCCACCTGGATTCGTCTCTTTCAATGGAGACCCAGGTGGCCCATATAACCCGGGTTGTGTTTTTCCATCTCCGTCAGGCCCGACGGTTGGCTCCCTTCCTCTCCAACATGGACCTAGCCACTGTGATCCATGCAACAGTCACCTCCAGGTTAGACTATTGTAACTCGCTCTATGCAGGCCTTCCCTTGCGTTTCATCTGGAAACTGAAACTGGTCCAGCATGCAGCGGCTCGCCTGCTCACAGGGGGCGCCTTCCGAGATCACATTCAACCTGTGTTGCGCCACCTTCATTGGCTTCCAGTCGAATTCCGAATCATCTTCAAGGTGTGGGTGTTGACCTTTAAGGCCTTACGCGGCCTCGGACCCTCATACCTTCGGGACCACATTACCCCATATGTCCCGGTTCGACCTCTGCGTTTGGCAGAGGCCAATTTACTGGAGGTCCCTGGCCCCTCAATGATGCGGCTGGCCTCCACTCAGGCCAGGGCCTTCATGGCTCTGGTGCCGGCCTGGTGGAACACTCTCCCTCCAGCTGTCCGGGCCCTGTGGGACCTTGGTGATTTCCGCAGGGCCTGTAAGACTGAGTTGTTCCACCGGGCCTTTGGGGAGACCAGCTGCTGAGTATGCCTCCTCCCCTCTGCTCCATATGGATCCCTAACATCATCGGGACCCACTGTCTCCCCCCCTCATTTTCTTGGGAGGGTTCAAGTAAGGGTTTCGTGGGATGCCTATGTTAGGAAATAATTGCTGTTTTAACTGTATGAGAATTGTATTATGATGATTTTATATATGATGTTTTATGTTGTACACCATCCTGAGCCCTTCGGGGAAAGGCGGTATATCAAATCAACAACAACAACAACAACAACAACAATTTGCCATCAAAACAGTCGCCCATTGTGCCACCTTGTTCTCCTGGTCCAGGTCTCAGATGCTTGTGCTTCATTCCAATTGTGGGTAAAAGCTCAGAAACCAAATTGTGCTTTCCACAAGCTCAGTTTTGATAGTAAATTTGTGAGCTGAAGCCAGGAAAGGATCTTGAGTCATGATCACAGTTTTTCAAACCAACTAATGCTCACCAGGAACTAGAACTAGCACATTTCCTTTTTCTACCTTAAGCACACCCTTCTCTTTTCCCAAACCAATGACTGCATCACCCATAGTCCAATTCTACAGGTTTCTGTTTAAAATATTAAAAACTAAGTTTTTAATCCTCATGATTGCAAAGAAAATGCTGAGTACAAGTAGCGCAAACCTGCTGGACAATTCAGAAGCCAAGTGGTCTTTAAAGCTCCTGAGATGGCGGCCAACCCTTCAGAGTGTTGTGCTGCTCCCTGTGCTCCCCTCCACCCCGCTCTAGTTTAGGAGAGTTTCTGCCTCTATATTGTACCCATCTGCAGTATGACAAGACGTGTGCATGGCATCTACTTGCTACTCCGGGTGCCCCTAAGAGAAAGAGCAGCAGGGGACTTGGTTCCCACCATTCTAGTTCTTCGCCCTTTGGTCAGAATTGTTAGGGCTCATCTAGTGCAATCATGCAAAAATACAGTCAAAGTGATTTTAAATGATAATTGTTTTAAATAAATCAAACAAATATAAATAAACCAGTTTTAAGTAATGTTTTCAATACATCAAGTATGTAAAAATCTGCTGAAATCTGGATTGTTTTTCATTTCAGCAGCCTTCCTCCCTCAAAGAAAATAGTCGGGGTGGGATGGATTGCCTCTCATTGGATTTTGCATTACAGACTGCTGAACCTTGTGCCTCTTGGCTACCACATTTTCAGTTTGTTAGCAGATGCATCCCAGCAGATCTCGTCTGTTTCTTGTTGCAAAGAAGGCATTTTATGAGTATTTTGTCATCTTTCCAAAGTGTTGCTGCAATTAAAGTAGCTTGTACTGTGATCTTAAGTGTGATCAGGTGAATGGGTACTTTTCCCGTAGTCCTCTCTTTAGTTAAACATCTGCGACTTCCCCTTCTTGCACTTCCCATTAATTCACTCTGAAAATGACAGACATGTTACCTTTGACTCTAGTTTTATCTTACAACATTGGGCAGCGTCACCCCACTCCTTTCACTGTACTGGACCAGCTTATATTGTCTAGTCTGAAGGTGACTTAATTTCCTTCAGTGAACCATGTGGACTTTTGCTAATACAACCAGCTCTTTCATTATTTCAGGAATGAGTTACTGAACAACAGGGGGCCAAATGTAAAATTTCTGCAACAGTCAACTTTATCCGAGCAGTCAGTCTTCTTTCTCAGGCATGGACATTTATTCTGGCAGTTCTGAAAAATAAAACTTTCTTACAGAGTCAGCAACATGTCATATTTACTGCTTGGGAGGGAGGGTGGAAAGCCAACCATGTTATTTAAAAATGGAAGGTAACATTTTTGAGTTAGGAGAATATATTTTAGGCTGATGCGAACATCTTTGCAGGCCCAATTAAGATATCAGTGTGATTTATTTATTATATTCCTATACTGCTCCTCTTTCAGGCACAATTAATTAAGTGAAGATGGTATCCAGACTTAACATCCTGCCTTGTAATTGATCTGTTCCTTCTGCACTCTTTATGTTATGGGCAGGTCTGGCAACTACCTCGGTAAATGCTTATCCTGAATCTGCATTTATTTGGGGGGGGGGGGGGTTTGAAGGTCAGAATCAGCGACAACGCACAGTTGCTTCTCCCCTGCCCCGCACTGCCACTCCCTCTTCCTCACCTGGTCTTACTTCTAGTTTCATAAACTGGCTTTGGAAAAATGGAGGCTAAGCATACCCCATGCAAAGAAATTCCTTCCTTGTAGATTCTCCTCTACGTGTATCCTATCTTTTAACATTACAAGGCAAATAGAAATTTGGGAGTCCCATGTTTTGTCTTGTAATGAGTAGTTCCTTCATTGCAAAATACATACTCTGATACTTGAATATTACAGTTGGATTAGCTAGAGAAGGGTTCCTAGGGATTTCTGCATAGCATGTTCCCTCAGAGCTAGCCATATCTCCACCATCTGGAAATGCTTTGCAGGGAAATGGCATTTTACCACAACAGGAGACCAATGGTATATACTATTGCCTAGTGTCATTTTGGAACTCACTAGTGATATAGTGGCAAATGTAGTGCTGATGGCCTAGGTGTAAAGAAAAGTGCATGTATTTACAACACATTAGAATGAGAGAAGGAAACAGGTCTGGAACCCAATGAGATAGCTGGCTGAATGGAAACGGTGGAAAGGAGTCTGGCAGAAGATAGAGGGGCCATTATGCCTACAGGAAGATGAAAGGAAGAGGATTTTATTTTAGTATCTGCCCAGGGCATCAAAATGTCTGTGTTTCCAAGTCAACTCTTTACATCTAATATGCTTAGGAGGGTTAAAATGGTCACATGACATTTTAATACTGCCGTTTCCTACTTCATGTATTTCGTATGTGTTCACCCCCTGTAAGGACTAAATGTTACCACAGGGCTAGTCAGGATTCATTAACAGACCAACAATAACCTAAGGATTTCAGAACTCGCACTATTATAGTGCTTGTCTTGCGAAGATGAGGTCTCCTTGGCTGGTAAGACAAAGAACTTCCCCAGGGCAGTTTGTGCTCACACAACATGTTTCAGCAGGGTTGTTACCTATGCAAAGCACCTCTGGGTGCTCACCAAGCATGCCAGAAAGACGGGAGTCTGGCAGCAGGTGTTGAGCTGCCGTTCTAAGGCCACAGAGCTGCTTTGCATAGGCCCAATTCAAACAGACGTCATGCAGATAAACAGACCCAACAGAAGTGCTGTCTCCTGGATTAGTGAAAGCAACATATGGGTAACAAAAGTATATTGTCTGTATAGAAAAACCATATTTACGACTTCAGAGACTACCCAATGCCTCCTTTCCAGTTTCTAGTTCGCTACATTTCTGGCCTGCTTAGAGATTTTTCCAAACTGGGGTCTGGGAACCCTTTGAGGCACAAAGATACTCCACTAGTCCTGTGCAAGGATTCAGGGGGGAGCCTCTCTCATAATCAATTAATGCAAAAACAGACACCCTCCCCCCCAATACAAACAAAACAAGGGCAGAGGCTCTGCACCTGGAGGGGGAGAGAGCTGTTTGTTCAAGGGTTGGAGCTTTGACTGGTCATCTAATTTGCACATCACATCAGAACACTAGCCAGAAAATGTGTTATTTGATTTCTAGCATTCAATACCTCAGCTGTAGAAACCCTGATGATAAAATTAACTAGCTTTCACTCTACAAAGGATTTCAGCTTAAAGAACTATGCCCTTCAGCATCTCTCTATCTCCAACTATATTTGCTTGGAACATATTTTTTTTTGCATTCTTCTCTGATCTAGCAGTCCTTCTGAGACACATTGGTGGGGTGGACAGAGAGGGAAGCAGGTAAAAACTTCTGCAAACTTGACTTCATTAATGGGGAAGGATTAGACCCCTTTCCCTTTTTACAGCAGCTCTGACCCAGACAACTATTCTATCATCGATGACAAAACAATATAAAAAAGATATATATGAAGATATATGTTCTGGACCACTGATTGCAAGTCTTGTTCTTTTGAAGGATGTTATATTAGCTGTATATTAAGCTTTTTTATATTGGTTTGAATATGAACACAACTTAAACGGATTTACGTTTGTATAGAAATATAGACACTTGTATAGAAATACAGATACTGAAATAAGAATTTTTTGTCATCATTGGCTAGCCAGTGTACCACGTGTATCTTTGGCTTCTCTCCTTGCACGTAGTACACGTTTGTATTGGATTTTGTGAACTATTCTATCATTCAGTTCCCTCAATCCTTGGGACAAAGAATATCACCAGAACAAACAAACAAACAGAGAATGTCACCAAAAAAACAGTGTTTTGTGCAGGCATAGGTGGATGCATGCCAAAATAGCCAATGGGGGCTTTCAGCTGAATACCAGAAGTTAAAGTTATGTAAATTTATGGCTGTAGTCAGTCTCTACCAGCAGGTTCCCTCTCACTACTGTCCAGCCATCCTCCTAAATTTTTTAGTTAACTTAATTTCTGTGGTGCAGAATCAAAGCAATGAGAATGATTAAGACTTGGATCAGGTCATTTGAGTTTTGACTCCATGGAATCAGCTGATCTCCATTTATTTATAGCTTACACAATTTACTTAAACTTAGCTTTTAAAATGTAGCTGATCCAAATCTAATTAGGGATGCTCAAACACTTGCCAGTTCCACTCATTTCATGTTTACCAGTTGTGTTCGGGAAGCTAGTTAACAGGTTCTTCAGCAGTTTGTGTGTAATTGCAGGAGCACGCTTACTTGCAGCCACCAGGAGCCAATTTTTAGCCAAGGGCTCATCTGATGGACTCAGGTTCTGCTAGGCTAATTTTGTCCTGTGCTCAACAAAGCTTTTTGTGTGGAAGTTGAGTTCTTCTGATCTCATCCTGAAAATTTCCTACCTCTGTAGCAAATTTAGCAGTAGAGGAGGATTGAAAGCCCACCTTATTTCCCTTCTCCTTCCCCATCCCAAGCTGCCAACTCTGGCTGCAGAGTACAGGAGAGAAATGCACACCTTGTCATCTTCCCTTTTGCAATGCAGAGACTGAAAGCACTGCTTTTGTCAGTGCCCAGTTTAGAGAGGGAGGAAGAGAAATCAGCTCATTCACATCTGTCACATTTGCAACTTCATTGTCCATTCTGCTGGTGTGTGCATCACAACTTAACTCCCTGTTGGTTGCTGATCAGTTGTGAATGGGCTGCTGACCAGCAGACAGCTGCAGACTTCTTCAACAGCTGTTCAAGTTCTTCAAGGCAATCCTAACATATCCCCGATTGGTTCACAGTCTGGTTGTGAGTATGGAACTAACAGGTTCACTGAGAAATTCACAGCAACCAGAGTTTTAATTGGCTCCTGGTTGGATCCTTCTGATAATCGCCGCAGACACAAGCAGGATGATTTTTGTCAGCTCCCCCTCCTGTGTGTCCTGAAGACCCTTTGCCCCAGAACAGCATTTCGAGGCTTTCAGCAGGATGCAAGCCAGCCACTGCAAGTTCGAATGGTGTGAGGATATAAAAAAGATGAGTTTCTCTCCTGCAAGTTGTCAAGGCAGCTTACAAACTCCATAGGCAGAGCTACCACGGGGTGGGGGACAAACGCCCAGGGCAAAGGTGCAGGGAGTGGGGTGGAGAATCGTTCCCCTCACCCCTCCCCTCAGGCAACCTTTGCGGCCCAGAGCAGGCTGTTCTTTAAAAGGCTTAAGGCTTTAAAAGGTAAGTGAGGTGAGTTGGGGGGGGGGGGGCATTTTGCCTTTCTATGGCACTGTCTTCCTTTCCTCCAACAGACACCATGTGAGGTGGGTGAGGATGAGAGTTCTGAACAAACTGTGACTAACTAGCCCAGGGTCACCCATCAGAAATGTTGGAGTGGGAATCAAACCCAGTTCTCCAGATTAGAGTCCACCTGCTGTTAACCAGTACACCAAACTGGATCTTAGCAATACCCTATATTGCCAGTCATGCAGAGGCGTGGAGAATCAAACCCAGTTCTCCAGATTAGAGCCTACCTGCTCTTAGCCATTACACCACACTCGCTCTCAGCAATACCCTGTGTTAATAAACGAGATAGGATGCAATGACTGAAAGCCTGAATTTACAGGGCAGAGACAACACACTCATCCAGCAACACTCTGAACTTACCTTTAACTGTCAACTGTTGAAAAGCAAAAGCTTTGTATTATGCAGACCCCAATCCACAGGCTGAAAAGACAAGATAACAGGAGCCTGGAAGCATTCAGTACCACAGAGACCACGCACATGTACCACCTTCCCCAGGCAGCAAAACAAATTTTTGCCTTCAAATGTTAACAGGCAGTGTCTTGGCAGATAAAACTGTTTCCAGCACACGTGCCAATAACTGGCATAACACACAAGCGACTCAAGGTGACAATTCAGACCTGGAAATACATTTTATGGCATTTTTTGGTACTTCAATCTTCTATGGTACTGATAGGCCTAGAACTTTCTTTTAAATTCTTTTTGGCTACAGTTTGTTGCTGTAATTGAAATTCCTGAATTTGCTTCCTTCTTGATGTTCAAAATCACGATGAGGTTTTGTATCATGTACATTTGATTTAATTAGTTAAGAGCAATTTAATTAAAATATCTTTAATGGCTTGGCATCCGGCCTAGTAAAAATTTCTCTTCTGTTCTTCTTTCAGAAATGCACCTCATCTCCACAGCACCCTTACAGCCTGCCAGAACTCTACAGAACTGAAGACTGTTTTCCAATCAAGTACATAGGTAGCAAATATCAAATTTCTGCATGTAAGTTATCTATAGCATTTTATTCAAATTAGTCTATTTGTAGCACTATACAGAGTAAAATGTTAGATTAAAGGGGTGGGGAGAGAACGGCAGTGTTTCTACCATGTGCTGACTTTGAATGATAATCATGGCCTGAAAGAAGAACTAATTCAATATATTAGCCTATTTTTTTTAAAAAAAAACACAACCCTAGTTTTCAACCACTGATGATCACCTGCATTCAGACTACATGCCTATGACAAACCATGCTGTCAATGCTTACACATTCTCTTCTTTCTGTTACAGGCAGAGCTGTCCATTGGTTACTAAGTATGAAGGACCCTTTTCCCTTGAAGAAAGGAGGACATATTGTTGGGTGATTCCCACTGACCAATCAGGGAGGCAGGATAACTTTTTCTCCAACTTAGTTGTGCCTGTGAGAATCCCCCTGAAGTTCTGGGATCTCTGCAAACAGTTGAATTTGAAATTCTATAACTATACAACACAACTGTAAGCATGAAGAATATTGCAGACAATGACAGCGGGAGGACCAAGATGTCCTCCTTTCCCTTTATGGTAAATAACTACTGATTTTTTCCCCTGAGGAGGACACCTTCTTGGGATCTCCCAGAGCAGTGTCCTCGTTTTGGGGTGGGTCATTATCTTGAGATTCTAATATGGTTTGTAACACTCTTCTTCCAAATGTGGCTCTGGCCTACTGTATGTATTCAATCTGTAATGCCTAATGAACATTGACAAGGAAGGCCAGGTTGACAAGGAAGGCTGCCTTGCACATCTCTTCAGCTGATGGTTGTTTACTAAAGACAGCATTTGTGGCCACACTCCTAAGTGAGTATGCTGTTACGCCTTGAGGTGGTTGAATGTCTAATTCCTTGTATGCTTCCACAATGTAACTTTTGATGCACCTGCTCATTGCAGCTCTGGACAGTCTCGGACCCATGTTAAGGGGAGAAACTGAAATTAAGAAATGTTCTGTTTTATGTATGTCTTCCATTCTTAGAATAAAGCACTTTAGTGCCCATCTCACATCCAGCTTGTGCCACAAACATTCTTTAGGGTGTGAAGAGTTAGGGAAGAAGGATGGTAGGTTGATTTCCTGATTCCTGTGGAAGGATGAATTAACTTTAGGCTTAAAGGAGCGAACTGTTCTTAGGGTAACCATGTCTTTACAAAATATACATGAAGCCTTTCAAGTTCAGATACCCTCCTTGCTGAGGCTATTGCCATGAGAAGCAGAACCTTCATCCTGAGCCATTTCAGGAAAATGTCCTGGACAGGCTCAAATGGAAGCTTCATGAGTGCAGATAACACCATGTTTAGCTTGTGAGATAGAGAGGTATCCTTCGTGGAGGCTCCTTTGATAAATCAAATGATATGAGAATGTCTGGAGATGAACACACCATCCATATTAGGTAATACAGTAGTCACCACTGCAGTTTGTCTCCTAAGGCTTCGACACCCCTATCTGCTGTTTGTAGGAACTCCAGGATCACGTACAATTCAGGATGAAGGCCTGATTTCTTCTTCCTACTGCACCAGCAGAGAAAGTCTTTCTACATGGCATTATATATTCTGGAAGTAGAAGCTCTCTTGGATGCCAATATGGTGCTGGTGACCTTTGAATATAAACCTGCTGTGTTCAATTTCCACGCAGTTAAGTTCAGACAGTCTTGATGAGGATAGTATATTGGCCCCTGGCTGTACATCTCCTATGACATAGGCAATCTCAGGGGATGTTCAGATGATTGCTGGAAAAGGTCCACCAACCATAATCTTCAAGGGCAAAAGGGAGCTATTAGAATGACCTCTACCTGCTGAGAGACCATTTTCCTTCTTGGATAGTGATCCTGCTGAGTCAGTCTGCCTCTGTTGGCTATCCCTCACGCACATTCCCCTTTGATGGAAAGAAGGCATTTCTCTACCCAGGTGAGAATCAGTATTAGTTCCTTGTGAAAAGCAGATGCCCCGGATGCCCCTTGATTGTTGAGGTGGGCTTTTGTCGTGATTCTGTCTGTCCTCACTAGGATGCGAGATTGGTTCCGATGCTGTTGAAAGGAAATCAAAGACAGACAAATGGCTCAAAGCTCCAGGACGTTGATGGCAAGAAGAGATTCTTTGGGGATCATTTCCCCTGCACCAGAACACTCCTCAGAGTGGTGCCCCACCCAGTTCAGCTGGCATCTGTAGAGATGTTGTATTAGGTATAACATGCCTTGTCATAGATTGGGTGACTTGGCCCACCA
This sequence comes from Sphaerodactylus townsendi, assembly GCF_021028975.2. NCBI lineage: Eukaryota > Metazoa > Chordata > Lepidosauria > Squamata > Sphaerodactylidae > Sphaerodactylus > Sphaerodactylus townsendi. Next base: position 115,602,939 of record NC_059429.1, read on the forward strand.
TAGTAAATTGTACTTGACCCTTGGTGATTAGGGGACTGAAGTGTTTGCCCTCTGCATGATCTGAAATTGAAACAGAGAAAGATCTGCTGCAAGGGCCTTGAATGCATTATTTCCCAATGGATCGCTTCCAGCACCAGCAGGCCCATCGAAGCTGACAGAGACATTAGGGGTGTGTGCGTGGCCTTCACTATAGAGGAAACCCTGGTTCTATTGATCTTTTTTTTTAATTTTAATTTTATTAAAAAGATGAACCAGAAGAAAAAACTTGTTTTGTCTCATGTCTATCAGTACTCCCAAGTGTTGAGTTGGTTCCAGCAAACTCTTGTCCAAGTTGACTAGGAAGCAGAACCTCTGCAGTCATTGTACTGTTCGCTGTGTGTCTATTGCTGACTGAACCTGGGAGTCTGAACTGATCAAAATGTCACCCCAGTAGGGGTGCAGTCTGATCCCCTCTTCTCTCAGTTTCACAATAGAATGGATCAATATCTTTGAAAACACTGGGAGCCACTGAAAGACTGAGAAGGAGGGCTCTGATAATGGCAATCCTCTGCACAAAAACAAAGGTACCTTTGATAGTTTGGTAGGATGTGGAGGTAAGTCTCTGTTAGGTCTATGGACATTAGAAGCTCCCAGTGTTGCAGGGACTCTGCAATAGATTGAAGTTTCCATTCTGAAGTGTTTCAACTTTATGAATTTGTTGACAAACTTCAAATCCAGAATGGCCCTCCAATCGCCATCCTTTTCGGCACAGTAAAAAAAAAAAGATGCCTTTTGCCTTCTGCAAAAGAGGTACATTTTCTATTGCTTGCATCATCATCAGATGTTGTATTGCTTGTTTGATTCTGAGTCATTTGGAGAGATTCTTGGGGGCTGGAGACAATACAAATTGGTCCAGTGGAGCTTGCCTGAACTCCAAGGCATAACCGTTTGTCACTACCTCTAGAGATACTGCTTGCCATGGTGGGAGGCTCTTCAACAAAGGCTGCAGCTGACGCCTGTTTCAGGCTCCAAAAGCAAGCTGTCATTGTCTCCTCCAATCATGGCTTGAGTGGCCAAGACACACTTCCTAGGCTAGATCTCTACTCCTGTCTGAGAGGAAGAGGGGTGGGGGGAGCAAGACTAGCAAAGAAGATCAGTAATTTCAGAAGCCAAAAACAAGAAAGGACAAGCAGTTTAGATATAAGGAATAAGAAGGAATGTAGAATTCGGTAAGAAAGGTTAGAAGAGAAATCCAACAAAATTAGTAGCAGGCCTACTCTGAGGTGCTTCTTCCTGATGTGGTAGGAATAGAACTGAAGGGCAACTCCCACAGGAACAAGGAAGCTAGAGAAAAAATTATCCTGCCTCTCTGATTGATCAGTGGGAATTACCCAAGATGTCCTCCTCCTCAAGAACGTTCAGTTTAACTCAAATTTATATGTATCATAACATGCAAGCATAGGAGCCTAGATGATTTAATATGCATTTCCTTTCTACAAATGGGGAACAGAGTATGAGGAAGAATTAAAAATTTGTTGACAAACTTCAATTGTGCAGGTACTGACTCTTGGATGTCACGTTACTAACTCTTCGCTTTTTGTTTCTGTTAGACACTTGAGACATGTTTGCAATATTTGAGACGTCAAGGTCTGATGAACCCTTATTTACCTTAAATACTGAACAAACTATTTCTCACTTTAGACACAATTGCTAAAATTATCTATACAAAGGATGCTTCAAGGTTTGTTTTTTTTTAAATTGCAGTGCCAAAATTCCATTTTGAAAGCAGCTCTCACAAACCCTGTGTCGACAACTCATCTACACACAGGAATACACAGGAAGGGAAAATGGGCATAATCGGTGACCCTCACTTCTGCACTATTGCTGAGCTGTGCTATGCACTGTAAATACAGAGTAAATGTCCTCATGTACATTCTGTCCCCATCATCATCAGTGTTTGGAAAGCAGCTTCATTGATCGCAGAGAGGAAATGTATGCACAGACACTTCCACTGTTCCTCTGTGTGTTTGCACTGCACAGATGACTCTGCAATCATGGTGAGAGAGGCACTATTGTATCTGCGGTCCTGTCTACAACAGTCAAAATGGGCACAGGTTGTCTGCATAGGGCTAAAGTGACAGCATACTGGAATCCTAAAGTACACAGAGTCTATTTCACACGTATTCAAAGTTCTTATATAATGTAGTTTGAATGGTACAAATAAAATTCTAGAAAATGTGTTCAGTGTTTTATTGTAGCAGGATACCATCTAAATTATGTTGAAGTACATAATTTATACAAAGGAATGCTACTACACCACCCCAAAGATCACTCCTTTTTTAAAGGGTTTGTCTAAAGGCTCAGTCACAAAGGTATCAAGTATATCTGACATATGTACATCAGCACCAGAGTCCTTTGTATCAAACACGAAGGCTCACATGTACGCTGGTATTATTTATGCCTTTCTCAAATCTGAGCCCCTAAGAAGTTATGGAAATTCTTCTATACCAAATGCTTAGTTATTCATTCAAATAGAGGCAGTTGATTTTCATGTGCTTTCTTTTATGCACACATCTACTATTCTGATTGACTGAAGTATGTGTATTAGTTCCACGTATACTTAGGAGAGCAACTATGAGGACAATTGTCACTTCACTTGATAGAACAAAACCTTAAGAGTCCATATCTGACTTCAAACATTCCAAGTTGATTTTGCCTACAGCAGCCAATAGACAGCCTGGAACACAACTGTATACGTTGACAATATTATCATCAGAAATGCAGATACAATGACTACTTCCTTAAAAATGAATTTAACTGAATTAAAGGGCAGCAGAAATATGATTCAATAAGCATGCAATGATTTCCCTGTATTGTAGGTTAATGACTAGTTATGTAGTCCAACAAATGGTTCCCTGAACCTACAGAGCCTTTTTAAACAGTGTAGAACTGCAATGCAAATGACTATAGTTTAAAGGCAAGTAAATGGTATAGAGTAGAATAGCAGCATACCATGCTAAAACTGTAGATTCAATTAAAATGCTCTTGGAAAGTGCATAGTCCTGTCCTCAGAGTAGCAGCCACTGAGAATATACAAGAGGGATTGCTTGTCTCAAAGGTTCTGCACCTCAAAATTAGTTTCTAAATGCAGAATCTTATTCACCAGAGTGTACTTGAAAGACAGGAACAAAACATAACTGCATAATTACAAGGCTCCAATGCAAGAAAAGTCAAATACTTTGGTCAAGAAAGAAAGTGGTCTGAATGGTAGGGTTAGGTTTGTTGGTCTTTCAATGAAAATTTCTAAGCAGCCCTACTCAGAAATATGTCTCATTTTATTCAGCAGTATTTAGTTCCTTGTCTTAATTCACATGATTTATCAACTGTCTTGGAACAGCAAGCAACCGAGTTGTAGTTTATCCACTTTGTTCTATCATCTTGTACTTCAATTTTTTTACCAAAAAATCTTTCATATTTAAAACGGAAATCTTCTTGGCAAATGCAGCATTTAATATATAACTTCAGAAAGAAGTTTTATTTTCCAGTGGTGATTTTCCTGGAGATGCATGTAAATATATCAACTTCCCCAGGTCATAATCACACATTATTTCTTTGCCATTGCTTATTCATAGGACAGAAGATGGATCTTTGACTCCAGCTTATTTGAACACAATGAACCACAATTATAGATATTTAAAAGATTTCTTTTAGAAAAATGAGGTCTTGTGTTGTTCCGCTGTTAGCCAACTTAAAGAACAGTTTGCACACAAAGTCAAAAATGAGAGACTGGTCACCCCACCCCACCCTTAATTGTGTCACAGGGGATACCTGGTTATAGCAGAAAAACAAAAATCTTCTTTCCCTAGTAGAAAGTGCTTAATGCCCAATAGCATGTCATTATGCTTAATTTAACATTTTACTGGCATAAACCATATTAGAAACCCAAGGCATTGTAACACTTTTCTAAGTTACTAGCAGTGCAATTCGAAGGAGAGTTACTTCAATCAAAGCCAATTCATTTTAAAGGGTTTAGACTAGAGTAACTTTGCACAGGATTGCACTGTAAGTATACATCAGCCAGTTCTCACGCCATGTACAAATACTTCATCTGCCTAAAACAACGAAGCAGTACCTGTTCAAAGCTAACATACCATGTATTCACAACCATATACGAAAACTCACATCTCACAGATTAAAGCATGAAGACCAGCAAGCTTTACTAACAGCCTCCTTATAGAAAGTGCTCAGGACAGACCAACATAATTTACACAAAGTACTTAGAAGCCCAACTGATTTCAACAAGTTAATAAGCACATGCTTAACTTTCCCATTGGAAGCAATGGAGCTTAAAAATGGTAACATTTGGCTGGATGGTGCCCTAAATGTACTCAGCAGTGAATTTCTGTAACCTTGCACATTTCTATCCCATCCATTTTCTTTAGTGCCAGTGTAATATTGACAGACTGTTTGACTGGCATTAGGATTGCTTCAGTAGAGGATTTCCTCCCCATTTTCTTACAAATGCATCAACACAAGCAATTCAAACCACTCCCATTATTTTCTTTCAACAAAAACCAGCTTAACAAAATACATTAAAAAAGAAACAGGAAAGCTGACCTGGTAATAAAGCAAATGTTTACATTAAGCACAATACAGCAATTTATTTAGATGCTTAAATGAATACAAAGGGGAAATAAAGATCACAAAATTATCCATACTACAACAATGTGTCATATATTAGATGGTATAAATGAATACAACACCATGTCGGTGTTAACTAAAGATAAAACTAAATATCCAAAAATGCAGCACTCATTTCCGTATGCTGCTTTAACACAGTACACTTTTATACAGATCTAAAAGGTGTCAAAATTAGTAGCTGCAAACTTGTTTCTTGCATGTGATTTTTTTTAGCTTAAAAGATTTCAGAAAATGGCTCTGAAATTCAGTCATCAGTTGTAATGTCAAGGATATTCAAGAACAAGAAAATTCTATAATACAATAGAGTCCAGATATACTTTATGTTGCTGGCCTCCGTTTTGAGATTGTACAAGGTTATGTGCAAAAACTAAGTCTGTCAAAAGTCATACTATGCAGTTTCAAGCTTTTTGCTAGGTAAACTAGATACAGCATTTATTACACAGCAGGGCAACACTAAAAAAAAAAAGAACCAAATCTATGATGGGTACACAAGAACAATAGCATAAGCATCACTTGAATAGGTCTAAAAGACTGTACAAATATACATTTCAACTATTCAGAATGATACATGAAAAAAACAATTTTCCCAGAGTCTACTATACACATTGAACTGGTAGCTTGTATGTTGGCCCTATAACTACCATGTGGAAAAGGGTAATGTTTAAAAAGACATACAGCTGAACATACTCAGAATGAAATAAATGTTGAAAATGCCAGTAAAATAAACCTTTACTTTTCTTCTTCAGTGACAAGCTGGAAGCCATCAGCGTATCCGTTTTCACATTAATTTACTGTGCTCGTCACAGCAGATACTCTCAAGTGAGAATTGCCAACAGGATACTTTGAAATAAGAACTGGAATTGGTATGGCCATCTCACGGCTACTAGCCAGATGACCTTGCGCTAAAAGGCAGTACCAGTAACAATGAACTTTAGCAGTCCTGTAATTAAAGTTTTAGACAGTTGTCAAGTGGAGGATAACAGAGGCTAGGGAGCTGAACAGCTCATGCTTGCTGGCTACTCAGCTCTACCCCAGTTAGGCCGCTGTGCATTGATTCTGTAACCCCATCAGTCACACTGTCAAACTGATCTCCATCTTCACTGTCAATTGTGCTATTCTGCCATTCCATCTGCTGATTTGACAAGCTCTCCTCAATTTCTGTTGCATTTTTCCACTGTGATTGGTCCTTAGACCAAAACTCATCTACTTTTCCATAGGAACTATTCTTCCACTTTGTCTGTTCTTCATCACTCTCAGAGACAACACCTTTAGTTTCTACAACTGGTTTGCTATTATTAACATCTTCACTTTGGGATGATTCGTCCGTCCAAGCTTCCGGTTTCACTTCAGATGTATTATCTTCAAGGTCAGATAGTTGCTGAGAACCAGGTCCACTTTCAGATGGTGATGCTTCATCTTTCCATTCAATAGCATCATCGTGATCTACTTGGTCACCATCACTGTCAGAGCCGTCAGCTACCAGTTTTGTTGGCTCTGTATGACAAGTGTCTTTATGTTTTGGATCTTCTTCCTCTTCTTTTTGGTCTGTTTTTTCTGGAGATACTAGGGTGACTTCCTCAGTTTCCTCCTTGGGTATGCTTTCATCTTGGTTCTCATTTATGCTATTAACAGAGGCTTTATGACCAGAATTGGAAACAGATTCTGCAAAAGGACTATTGCTTTCATTGAATTCTTCTTCTATATTCTCATAACTGTCTGAGGAACTTTCATTACCTTTATCTAAGATGATTTTTTTATCAACTGTTTTGCTAGCGTTGACTCTAGAATTCTCTTCATCATGGTTTTCAAAAAGCCACTCATCATCAAAATCCATTTCATGTTTAACCTTATTTAATTCTTTCATGTTGAATCCTAGCAGAACTCCCAATTTATACTTTTCACAATCTCGAACACATTTCTTCCTCTTGTTGCTGAAGTGTGAAGCAATGTCAGATTTCCATAGCCAAAGACTGGCAGCTAACTTTTCAATTTCCCTCCTACCGGGGTAGGGTTGCTTATTGAAATATTTTGTAAGAAACGTTTTTCTGGCTTCGTAAGAATCATCCTCATGACCCTTGGGATCTAAAGCTAGAACTACAGGTTCTTCAGGCTTCTCCTCAAAGACAGAAGGGGAGTCGTCGTCATCCATTTTTCTTTTCTTCATTAAAGAAAATTCCATGTGCTCATAAGTACGTTTTACAGGCCCTGCACCTGGAGACTGATTTAGTCGAGAGGGCACATTAGATTTGTCTTGACCATTTTGGGTCTTTCCAACACCTCTGCAGTGGACAAGGTGCAGGGTTATAGTTGAGGCAGTCATATTACTGGTGTACACTCCAAGACAATGTATACATTTGTACGTAAGCTTTTTCTCTACTGGATGAACTGTTTGAATGACTTGATGCCTTTCCCTTAAGTGATGTGCCAGTGCATCGGAGATCGGTCCTTTCAAGATTGAAAAGCACAAGGGACAAAGTGTTTTCCCTACATCTTTTTTGTAGGGAACTGCAGCTTGAGGAGAACTTTTTATGGGTATATCCGCTTTCTCCTGAATTTTTGGCTGTGGTTTTGGAGGAACTGGAGGCGTATTTTGAGCGTGGTAAGCTACCGATTCAGCAGGTGCATCTCTCAAGTTGTAAGTTGTTACGAGTAAATGTATATTGGTGTGACTGCCCTGCTGCAACGTCAGATCAAAGGTTAAAGTGGAATCAGTTTTAGGTCCCATTTCTTCATCTACATGAACCATTCGCATATGGGCAGCCATCTTTTCAACATCATTGAACGTTGAGCGGCAGTAGGGACAAGACAGACCGTGGATCAACATGTGGTTAAGCAGCGTGTCAGTAGGCAAGTAGCGATTACAATATAAACATTTACTAGTGAAATTGTGTATTTTCATGATGTAGTTCGCAACAGCAGGCACCTTCTCAGCCTTGTGCTCTTTTTCAAAATGAACACTGTACACGTTTTCAGGGAACAGCTCATTACAGATTGTACAAATTTTCCATTTCTGAGTTGAGGAAGTATTGACAGCAGAGGCACCTGTAGTACCAGCTCCCACAGGCTTGGGTGTGGACTGGCTTAATACTCTGGAAGCTGCCTGAGACTGAGCTAATGTTGATTTCAGTGATCCTGCTGAAAGTGAAGATGTGTTGGCAGACTGAAGAGAGTATCTTGCTGAAGCCTGTGATCTTGGTTCCCCTCCAAGTGGGTATGGCCGTCCATTTCCACTTGGAGAATACTGCTTCATTGACTGAGACTGCTGGGACAAGGAAACTGGAGAACTACCAGTTAAACTTAGCCTTCCTGTGTGGCCAACATAACTTGGTGGTACTGATTTTACCCCATAGTTGTTTTGCTGCAAGTGAACATTAGACATCATATTAACTCCTCCAGAATTTAATGTAGGCTTTGGTATATTCAACCGATTCATCATCTGCTGTGATGAAAGAGACCGGACATTTCCAGGGGAGAGGGGCCCCATCCTTGGAGGAAGTCCCAAGGGCTTTTTATCCTGTGGTTTTGGAGCTATTAGCATCAATGGTTTGGATCTTGGGACCACCACGTTTGTATGCCCTATCATTGCTGTTACCTGATATCCTATACGCTCATGGTCTTCGATAACATGCTGCACTAAAGCTTCATATGACTTCGGCATAAAAAGGCATCGTTTACAGTGAATCATAACCTCCTCTCGGGTACCAGAACTCAAGGACACTGCCCCATTGAGTGATTTCTCACTTGCCTTTGCAATGTATGGAGCAGCAACATGCTGAAAATGTTCCCTGTAAATGTGCTTTCTAACTATTTCGTAGAGAGGATCTCGGTAAGTGCACTTCTTACAGTAATAAACAGCTTGCTCTACACTGTCAGCCTGCTTAGGTTTAAGGCTATCATGCTTGTTTTTCTCTTTAAAAGTGCTGATGCCGCTACTTTGTGTATTGGCATTTGGAGCATGAAATATTTTAATGTGCGTTTCCAAAGTCTTTTTGTCTGCATTGAAAGTACAGTAGGGACAATTAAGAAGAATCCTGTTTTCGAAGTCTTCGCTATGAACATTCCGGAAGTGACTTTTGTACGCTGAAAAGAACTTCGAAGAAAAGGGACACGCACTGCAGCAGAAGGGTTTTGTCCGATAATCCTTAAAAACAAAAACAAACACTTTTAAGTACTGGACAAAAATTATGCTTCGAGAAAAGGTAATTCATAATCATTAAATTTCTTAGCAAAGTAGGTAGCATTCAAATACAAATTATCAGCTTCTTAAAGTGACTTCATGGCTGTAATACTTTGGTCCAATATGCATCACAATTTTTCATTAAACAGGATCATTTCTAAACATTTTGAGTCTTAATAATTTTTCATATTAACCAGTGGGCTAGAGATGTAGAAGGCATGATTGTTATGACTTTCCAACTATATTTTACATGAAACAGAAGGGACTTTTCTTATGACCATACTTTGTTTATTTGAGTTATGTATTTATAAAAATCAAGTTCAGACCTTCAAGAAACAGAAATTATTGCCATTTTCCTCATGACTTAAACATATTTTAAATGCTCTACAGATTTAATATTTAGTACATGTCAAATGGCTCAGTCTTCATTCATCATAAAAATAAATGGTGAGACCTTGCCTTTCTCACTGCCAGAATTCAAATGTATCCATTACATTCAGTTCAGATAAGTCCTTAAAAGTCACAGTGGCTTTTAAAATATTTCTAGGTTAAATATTATTCTTTGGAGTTATGAATATTATTTGTAGCTGTGAAAAATGAACTATGATCTTAATTTTCTAATAGGATTACTTACAGCCTACCCTAAATTATGAGTATTTGGGTTACATAAATTGCCCAAATTGGCTTTTTTTGGAAATGCATAAAACTAGTCCTGGCTGTCCAACATAGTAATACAAGCTTTACAGAAGATACATAAGCCAAACTGCATGTTTGTTCAAAAACCCTAGTTTTCAGTATAGATCAACTGCACTTATACTCTGTTGCTCACTCTCTCGATCTCTTTAGCAAAAGCTTCATGATACTATAACATTTGGAAAGCCTTCAAACTTCATCAAATTCCAGTGTAACACACTGTAACTATGTTAACAGAGGCTACTGTAATAAAAAGATACTGCCTCATTCTCAGTTCTATTGCATTTAATATGCTCAAACAATATGCATTTCTGAAGAATGTATGGTAATATGTTTAAAAAAACTAACTTTTCACATTGGAAAGGCTACAAAACTTGCTGCTGGTGGCTAATGAACTTTGGTTTGGCTATTAATAGTTATGCGTTCCATAGAGCTGCAATGCACCATAAAACAAAGCACAAGTTTCTTAAGACCACACACCCCTCATCTCCTATCCTTGCTCGCCGCCCAGTCTGATATCCTATGCAAATTTACTGGGGATTTCCTGGCATAAGCCACTAATGTTCATAATTTAAAAACGGTTTCAAAGTAACTAGCTGCAGATTTAAGAACTTTTTACATGAAGCTGTCATTACTAACCTGATTTTTTGTAAGTGAAGGGTCCCACAATCCAACATCTTCCCATGTAGTGTTTTTCACATAGAAGTCATTCGGTTCAAATTGTTTAAAATCCTACAAAGATAGATTGGCCAGAACATAAATACAAATAAACAGCCAAAAGCTGACTGCACACTTATATCTTAATTTTTGAAAATCCATGAAGCATTCTACAGTAAGCAAATCTAAGTAGAAGTCTTCAACAATGTTCCAGAGAATTTAACAAAAATGTGTTTTCATGTCTTTAAAAAACACACCAGTAAACCAATTTTACTCATCTGGAGGTTAATCATCCACTGATTTCAATAGAATAAATGTACTCAGATTCCCCCCTTAAATGAGTGGGCTTTATAGTGCTTAATTTTGGCTGGTTCCTGTTCCAAATGTTTTCTGCAAAAGGCCAGTTTAGTTTTAGTGCACCTACTGTAATCAAGCAATAGTCCCTAGTTCAGAGCATGCAAGAATTCCATCAAAGCAAGGATACTGCCCATCCTACAACAGCCATTAAGACATGGAGATCCTTGCAGGAACAGAGATTGTCTTGTAGGCGGATGAGGGTTGGTGGGAGGTTTTTTACCATTAATGTGATATCACGTAAGGAGTCACAGATGATGTAAGTAGAGTCACAGATAATGTGACAGCTCTACTTTTCAAATACGTAATCAGAATTAGACCTCTAGTGGCTAGATTTACCCAATTTGCAAAGGGCTGCTTAAACTGTTCAATGATCAGTTACAGCTGTAAGATTATGAAACATCAACTAGACACAGTTTCTACCTTTAAATTCTGAACTTAGAAACTGGACAATGTAACATAGTCTTTACACATATCTTTAACAATAAAAACAAGTCATGCAATAGCTATAATTATTTCAAACTCTGGTAAGTATCTCTTATTGTAGTTTCAAAACATTTTAGTTTGCAGTATGTACTTCTGCAGAGACACGATTCAGTAGGAAAAGAATGGATCTCCACTACAAAAGTGTGAAATGCTACTTTCCAGGACACAGTATCAGCTCACAATGCCATCTAGAGCAGTGGTTCTCAACCTTCCTAATGCCGCGACCCTTTAATACAGTTGCTCATGTTGTGGTGACCCCCAACCCTAACATTTGTCCATTTTACAGATGGAGAATACTGATGCAGAGAGTCTTAGGCGACCCCTGTGAAAGGGTCGTTCGACCCCCAAAGGGGTCCCGACCCCCAGGTTGAGAACCACTGACCTAGAGGATAAACATACTTCATCTCCTTATCTCAAGGTTGGCAAGTTTTGCAAATTAAGAGCCCCATGCATTTCTTAAAGCCTCCATTACCATGTTCACTCTGGCAGAATAGTAGGTCAGGATACCCCTCTGCTACACATGCAGCCCACGATGTGGGCATTCCATATAGAGGTGAGTTTTGCCCAAGGTTGTGCAAACTCAACTGTTGTGCTGACATGCCTCCATAGGGAGCGCCTTAGCTGTTGTGTGTGATGAAAAAGAGTATATTTGCTTTCCCCACCGCAACAAAGCGAAAGTTGTTTGGACAAGCAAGCATGCCACCTGTGGGCTGACTCACAGTCACCCACTGAATGCAAGATACTGGTATACACATTTTATGAAGGCCAATGGAGAAGTTCAATTAAGAGACAGTGTGGCACTGTGGTTTAAAGTGCTGAGCTAGGCCTGGATTTAAGTTCCCACTCTGTCATGAAGTCCAATCATTCACTCTAATCATCGTCTATGTCACAAGGCTGTTGTGAAGATAACATGGGAGAGGAGACAGCCACGTATGCAATTCTTTTTGAGGAAATGTAGAGTTAAAATGTGATGATAGCTAGGTAGAATTAAGGCTCGACAGTGAGATTAGAGTTCAAATTACCCGGTTTTGAACACCAGCCCAAATCACGTAGTTTTCCTGAAAATATTTTAATTCAAATGTTTTCGACAGAAGATGAAGCCCTTAAATTCTACTGCAAGTCAACAGCTCCAAGCTCATACTTACTTCTATATGCTCTTTACAGTATTCCAAACCGATGTCACTTAGTATCTTTTTCACAGTTTTCCGGGCTTTTCTTAAACTGCCAAGGTTGTTGACAGGAAGCTGGAACATAGTTTCTATTCAAAGGGGAGAAAGAGAGAATAATTCACTGAAAATATTTCATCAGGGTGTGTGTTAAGTTCTCAGTAACAGGTCTGTCATTCAATTTACGTTTCTCGCTCTCTCATTACTTTAGATTAAAAGGAAGCCTTACAACTCAAAAGAAATTTATTTTTTCAGCCTGTTTTGTTTTTTTAAAAAAACATGCAGCAGATGGTAAAAACTTCAAGCAATGAAAGCTAAAGAATATGAATGGGAAACATAGCATGGTGGTGTTGCTGTTACACATGCCACATTTCTTCTCTTTAGCATGGGCTTGGTTTTCTATTTTTATACACACGTGAACTGTCTATTTATTACTAGTGAGGGACTCTCTCAACTCCTTAGGATCTACAGTTTTGTTCCATTTGCTTGAATACTGGCGGGGCCATGGAAAAGGTAAGCAAAAAGAGCAAGCAAGAAGAGAATATGCTCAGATCAGCCATGAACCCAAGAGAAGACCTGAGTATGTAACAGAACCTCACCAAGCAGAGGTTTTCGAGATGAAATGGTTGCAAATTCAAATTACTCTGAATTCTTCAAACCTCTTCAAGCAGTTATCTTGTGCGGTAGCCAAGGCAAATCCCAAACAGATAAATATTCCAAATAAGATTCTTTTAAAAAACACATACGTAGTCCTTGTTTCTGTATCTGGCCTATTTCACTAGGAATGAGCACCATCAACTTCTAAAGTTACAGATCGCCACTTTCCATAGTTATGATAATGACCAGATGATGCTGACTGACAGACCAAGTGTCTGCAAGTGTGTTGCAAGTGTGTACTGAAGCATTCCTCCCCTCTCCATAATGAAAACCGCACAATTACTAGTGAAGCAAGAAACTGTCAATTCAGAAAATTCATACTCTCAGATGAATTTTAAAAATGTGGACTCTATAGAGAAATAATAAAAGGTCTAAAATAAAGACAACAGGTTCTGAGCACTCCTGAACAACATTACATGTTATAAAAACATTATCTCCAATGATCTTTTCAGCTTTATGTCTACCATTTCAAAAAATGATTCATTAAAAAAAAAAACAGTACATTATCACAAAAGGTATCTCTTAGAATATACTATTTGCCTGTGGTATATTATAGAGTATAGACAATTAAATCAGCCAAATTTCAAGATTACATGCATGAAGATCTTTCAACATTCATAGTGCGGTTCTAAGCAGAGTCACACCCAGTTAGTGGGCTTAGAAGAGCCTAGCTCTGCTTACAATTGCATTGCCAAAAATGCTTATAAAAGTTTTTTCAAAGCACGACAAATGTAACTGGTAGATTTTTATTGCAAAAGAACTGTGCAACTGTATATTTTTAGTTATGAACAATCTATCTCTAAATATTATGCTTATAGCTTGAGGTGGTCCAGGATTTGTGCTAGAGGAAAGCAGCGCACATTCTCTTCTCAGCCCAGTGGAATAAATTTACTTGCAAACAGTAGTAGAGTCCCAACTTCTTTGCAAACCACTTATCTCTGTATAGCAATCTAAATAGTAAGAATGAAGATGTTCCTGATATTGAATAATTTTAAAAACAGGATTGATTCTAGGGTCCAGTATGTAAGTCTGAGAGAACAACTAAGATGCAAGAAACAAGCATCAAAACATTGAAGAATTAAAGTACTGTCGAAGGCTTTCACAGCCGGAATCACTGGGGTGTTGTGCGATTTCTGGGCTGTATGGCTGTGTTCTAGTAGCATTTTCTCCTGACGTTTTGCCTGCACCTGTGGCTGGCATATTCAGAGGATCCTCTGAAGATGCCAGCCACAGGTGCAGGCAAAACATCAGGAGAAAATGCTACTAGAACATGGCCATACAGCCCAGAAACCACACAGCACCCCACTGAAGACTTAAATTCTGTACCCAAACAAAATAAAACTGAATCTGGATTTTAAGAAATGCTATACTGCATATTTCTTATTATACTGCAACAGAAGCAAAACTCCAAGTTTGATAGAGCTCATTATAAATTACCAACCTGAACTGACCATGTCTTGTAACATGCAACAGCAACTGAGAGATGTACAGTATCCATGTTTGGGAAGAACACCACACATGGTTTTTGATTAGGATTGTTTTAAGAAGAATCAATAGGCATTCATGAAGGAGTGCTTGTTAATGACCTTGAAAAGAAATCATACATTTTGTGATACAAAACTTAATAGTAGGTTTTTAAGTAATATCAAACACAAACAAGTGTTTAGTATGGAAATGTATAAATTGCTGACCCATAGGCAGCAATGCAACCAATACAGGAACAGCATTAAAATACAATTAATATTTTTAAGGCCACCCCAATATAAAGTTAAATATATCTGATTGTGTGCAGAACAAAAATCTACTTCACGTGAATTCTGAAACAGAGGCACAGCCATTTTGTGAGTGGGCAGATTTTTTTTACCTTGATGGAACATTTAAACTCACAGGTGTTTCTGAGGTTTTTAAAAAATATTTAGGGGAAGGTGTGGTTTTTCTGTGCTTAGAATACTTGGAATTATCTGGCAAAGAGCAGATTTCCCTGGAAAATAAGTGTCTGTCACATCCTACATCATTTTTATACGATAATTCTGCTATAATGATAAGCTGGAAGGAATAATTCTTAATAGAGCAATAATATATTGAATGTTCTTGCTTTTGTAGTTCATGAACTAAACTGGCACGTAACAGCAGAGGCAAAAAGTGGTCGTCTACATGACAACTTGATTCACAAAGGCAACTTGATGCACATTTTGACAAAATGCCACCGTATGATAAAACCATTGAGAAATGGGAGTTAAATTTTCAGGGTTCATTGCAAGACAACTTCTAGCAGTGTACATGGAATTTGAAATAATGCCTTATTCTAGAATTCAGTTACAAGGAGCCCCAATGTACACAACAGACTTGAACATATCTGACAGGGATTTTGATTTTAATCTCTGCACAGCTGTACAGACAAGTGGCAACTTTGTATCTTAGGGCATTTTGTTGATAATCATGGTTGGTGAGTAATTAGCCTGATTATTCACTTATAAGGAAGCTGATTGCTTCTTTTTTATTATTATTTATTAATTTAGTGCTGCGCCCTTCCCACCCACAGCCAGGCTCAGGGCAGCCAACACAAATGTCTAAAATACAATGGCGATTTGAACAGTCTCACCCACATCACATTCCCAAACTCCATGATAATTTCACAAGATCTTATAGGTAAGGAAAGGGGACACTAGCCCAGGGCCAAAATGACATATGGACCAGCACTGTCAGTTAAAAGCCCGGCAGAATATCTGAGTCTTATAGGCCCTGCAAATTCTCTGATTTAGAACACTCCAATACATGCACACAGGCACACACACAAACACCCTACACTCAAAAGCACAGCTGGGTTACAACTGGATAAAAACACTTTATCATTTAAAAATCAACAAGTCCCAAATCTATCTAACCCACATAATTTTTTCCCACATAGTCATGGCTGACTTATGGTGACTCTATAGGGGTTTTAAGGAAAGAGATGTTCACAGGTGGTTAGTCATTGCCTTCCCCCACATCATGACCTTGGTATTCCATGGAGGTCTCCCTATTCCAAACACCAGCCAGGGAACACCCTTGCTTAGCTTCTGAGTTCTGAGAAGATCAGGCTATTTGTTATACAAAGCAGGCACTCCTAGGAACAGCACCAACCTGTTGATCTGTTCAACAAGAGCAGGTCCAAGAGCACCCCAAAGATCTTAACCTACTAAAAGGAACTGACAAGACACTCTGTCTTTCTAATCACCATCATTTGCCTTGTCTGGATCAAGCTTCTTTGTTTACCCTCAGTCACCTGACCACAGCCTCAAGTTGCTATAACAAGAGACATATTAATAATCTTCCCCAAGAAATGTGTGCCTTTCTTCCAGTGGAAGAAAGGAAGGGTCCAATTGGAAGAAGTGGCCTTCACAAGCTGAAGAACTCTGTTGAGATCAGTCAAGGAGACCAAACTGAAACTATCCACAGAGCTATAATAAGATATTGCCTCTAATGCATCAAGCACAGGATCTACCTTCAGTCTGGCATGCAAGTTGGACTGAATAATAGAAAGCTTTGTCAGTAAAGAATCAAGCAAAATAGTTACCGCTAATATTTAGACTGTACTAGGCCAAGGTCCTGGACCACCCAAAATATTCCTGCTGGACAAGAGTCAGCAGATCCAATGGAAACAGGAAAACAAAGCCTTTGTTGCCATCATCACTGCTACTTCTTAGGCCTTTAAATGGGTATTCTAGCATGTTCAGATTTGGCATCAGTTTTCAGCCAACTGATGCTTGTCTTCCCAAGCACTTCACAGAGCCCAGCTCCTTGATAAAAGGAGAGTTCAGAGCCCTCCTTGAAGAGTGGAAAACGATGGTGCCAGAGAGCAATCCTGTCAATAGTACCCTGCAATCCAGCATTCTGTGCTGGTATAAGTGCCTCTGTAGGGCTAATGGTCAGCCTCTCAAAGTTCCCCAGGCTCAGTGGAAACCAACTGGATCCATTAGTTTTTGGGGTTGACAATCCAATCAACTCTGTCATGGAGTTTTATTAAGAAAAATTAACATGTTAACATGATGCAGTCCAATCTTAAGAACAGATGACTTAACTAATGGCCAACACTGGAAAATACCTGTTCCACAGATAGCTCTTCAAACTCTTGAAAAATGTTTAAGTATTTACATTTAAATGTTTTCTTATCGTATAACAGTACAAAAGGTTAGAGTTCTGCATCCCTTATCCCATATTGTTCTCCACCCATCTTTGACTAATTTAACATATTAAAAAACTGCCTGGAAAAGCTCACACAGCAATTATTTTTGGGAACTGACACAACAGTTTATCCACTTAGAATTCTGATCTTGATTTGGGAATTACCTTGAAGAACTGAACAAAAGGTAGGATTATTAGTTTCTAGTTCTTCTCAAATACACCATCCAGAATTTGTATCAAGCCTGAAACTTGACAGCAGGCACAGATGATACAGAGCTGAAAGAGAGAGACAACACAATCTCAGAAATTCAACAGGTAGAAAGTGATGCAAAAATGGGAGAAAAACCCTAGCCTTACACTCAGCCAAGAAACTTATGGAATGATTGTGACCCACTGGAGAGGATCCAACCAAAAAAACTCACAGAAGAAGTTGGTGGAATGGCCCCCCCCCCCCCCCCCCCCCAAAAAAAAAATTCTGGACATCCTCTCAGTGCACTAGTAACCTTACAAACAAAATGAATCCAAGTATGCTGGGGTATGCTAGGGTAACCCAACAAAGGCGGAATGTTTAATACTGTTTTCTCTTCTACTGATCCAAGCCACCAATTTTACTTCATTCCTCCCTCATCAACGTGGTGCATTTTGTTGTCTTTGCTCTCTCAACCACCAGAGAGGATATTATGGAAGACAGGGAAAGGTCTGCTCCACCAATTCCTTTGTGAATTGTTCTGTTGGCCCCAACCCACGATCTTTTAGCCTAGTCTACCCCACTCTGTTGCTTTTAGGATGAAACTAGGGGAAAATGGTATCTTCTCAATGAGTAATTAAACCATGGAATTCACTGCCAGTGGAAGTAGGGATGGCCATGAGCAGTCCAATGACTATTAGCCAATGTGATTCCATACACAGATGCAGCAAATACCAGAGCTAGGAATCAGCATCGGGAAGTCCTTGACCTCTAGCTGTTTGTTGGCTGTCTGGAATACAGTCTGGAATGTCATTGAATCACTGGCCTGAGCAAGCAGGGCTCTCCTTACGGAGTGAAAAGCCATTCTGAGATCCTTGAAGAAAGGGCAGAAGAAAAAAATGTGAACACTAATAATAAACTGGTGAGGTACAGCCACCTGGGAAATTTTTAAGGTGATGCAAATATGCTATGCTACTAAAAAACACAGTGGAATCTATGTAGGTGGTAGAGATACATCAACATTTAAAATATCATGGGCAACGTTCCCTGTAACCTGCACTTGAAGCCACTCAGATAGTCTTGGTGCCTAGCACATAAAAGCATTTGCTGTTCACTGAGCGGCTGATTTGGGGGAGTTCTATTTAGGCGCGAATAATGCACGTCAAATTAAAAAGAGGCAGCAGATCTGGAGCAGGGGGAGGGGCTGCCCAGCAGGGCAGTTAGGCATGAATATCAATGCGTCAAATTAGAAGGAGCTGGGAAAGGACTGGGAGCACCCAGTGACCAGTGACAACTACCCAGGCCAGTAGCTGCTGCCCATGTCGCCCACCCTAGAGAAAAGAAGGGAACTGCTCAGCCCAGCCCAGCCACCTATCAGCACTTTGTTCCCCCTCCCCCACCAGAATCGTGGAGAGATCATCAGCATGGACTCCAAGCAGGTAGCAGTACATGCAGAACACAGGTCAGCCTTGGGCTTCTGAGGATCAGAGAGGAACTTCAGTGCATTGGCTATGCCACGAGGAGAGTGCCTTGGCCTTGTCAGTTAGGGACCCTACATTTCCCACGAAAGGTAGTCTTAGACAATCTCAGCTGCAACAAGGCTGATCCAGGTTTACAGGACTTTAGGAAATTGATAAGAAGTACAGCAACTGGCACTGAGAGTCAGGAAGGTATGGTTAGAGTGGGATCTAGACTCCTCGGGGCCAAACCTCCTGCCCTCCTCCACCAGGAGCAAGGAGCCTCTCCCTTCCCCATCAAGCAGTCTCTGATGCAGCTGCCATGATCCAGCTCAGTTTCTGCCACCTGAGAAGGGGGGAGGCAGGCAGGTGGGCTGCGAGTCCCACTATAGCTCTGCTGGGGCACAGAAGAGGTCAAATTTCTTCTCACCCCTGATAAAACAATCCAGAAGCAGCAACTTTCTTCTCTGCTGTGCCAGTTCTCAGTGCAGCTGGGATTTGAAAAAAGTTCAGCATGCGTTTCTTCCCCTAAAATGGTGCTCCTGCTTCCCATTGACACTTTCATTTTCCTCCAATCACAACTCCAAAAGTCTACATGTTGAAGGTGCTCGAAGGAAAATGAAGTGTTTACTTTCCTCCTCTTCCGGCCCTGGCTCGCCTTGTGATGGATCTCTTTTGGGTTAGTGAGCAAGCTCTGTTTTCCCTGTGCAGGTATCCAAATGGCATCTCTCCTCAAGAGAGAAGCAGCAGCTGTTCTGTATTATTTCAACAGGATTGTCTTTCTGCGAAGAAATGGAAGGGGCAGGAACTAGGAAAGAACCTCTTGTTAGCTGCCCCATTTGCTTCCTTGAGCTCTTATTTGCTAGCATTAACATACACCTGGACAGATATTTACAGGGAAAAGAAGGAGCATTCAAACCTCCGCAGATTCTATCAGTGAATAAAGAGGGACTTTAAGCATTAGGCTTATGCTAACTTTATTTGGAACTAGACAAAAAGAATAGATTGTAGGCAGCCACAATAAAAGCAAAATAAAGATCTAGTTAAAATCCTGTGAGGGATGGTTCTTTGGAGAGCAATCCTAACAGATCTTCTCTTTTAATCTCTCTCCTTTTTTATCTCTTTTCACCTACCTCTCCTCTATCTCCCCATCTTTCTCTCCTTTCTTTCTCTCTTTTGATCTCTCTCCCTCGTTCGCATTATTTTTTCCTCCTTTTTTCATTGTCCCTTTCCCCTTCCCTTTCCGGAATGATGTTTTTCCCAGGACGTAACATTATTATCAATATTACTGGATCTCAAGAGTGCAAAAGAAAGTTCCTCCATCATACACAATCTCAGCATTCTCGGGCTTTTCTTTTTCAGGAACAGGGAATTACAAGAACTGGTTTGTTTTTGGGCGGAAAGGGGGCAGAGAAGAATTATGACAAGGCAATGATCAGTAATTGAAAAGATTCCCTGGAGCAAAGATGTCTATTATAAAGATGATCTTTGTTTTATGCCTATTCTGCATATGAATGGAGACATCTATTGACTCAGTCCTAAATGGCCGAGGCTAGCCCAAGCTTGGAAGCTAAGCAAAGTCTGCTGTGGATGGGAGTTAGTAGAAGTGTAGGGTCAATATGAAGAGGCAGGCAATGGCAAACCACTTCTGAATATCTCTTGCCCTGAAAACCAGCTGTGACTTAAGGTCACCCTCCCCCAAATAGAGAGATGTCCTTTAAAAGCTCCATTATTTATACATCTAATCCAGATGCATGCCATGCACTAATAACTCAATGGAAAAGTGCTTTTTTAATTGTAAATATACGCTGGATACACAGTAGTTCTGAATTTCAAATATTTTTCCTCAAACCATCAAAGTTTCCGCTCAGTGGTCGGGAAAAATTAGAGGGAACACTGATCACGGGCAATATAAAAAGTACAAGAATGGTGAAAGCACACACAAAAAAGGGTGTGGAGGGAAGGGATTAGATGTTTAAGAGGAAGCCATATTCTATATAAAGAAAAATATAAAGGTCTGAGTGACATGGATACATTCCTCTCGACGTCTCAAAGACTTCAGATACAGAGGCAAATTGAGAAAGCAAGCTGGACTGGATGGAACTTTGATGAGCAAAGCAACTCTTGAGTACCTAAGCCCCACACATAACTAGATGAAAATCCATTCAGCTAAGGACAGTTATGTGAAGGACGCAACTTATACTAGGTTCATCTAATTCTAGTATAATTTCCCTCAACATCTCTATTTCAGAGAAGGAAAATAATTAATTAAAATATCCAAGACAGCTAAAGGACATACCAGAAGTGCACATGGCTCAACAGAAGCCACTCCTTAGATCCAGATACATAAACCATCAGAGATGTGGTGGTTTATGCAGAAGCTGACGACAATCGATTCATAAACCCTCTGAGTTAAAAGTCCCTCTTCTGCTACAGTTCTTTTATCTTACAAATTCTGATAGGAAGAATCTATAATGCCCGCATAGCGCTTTTATAACGGCGTGCCATTAAAGCAAAGTGTTTAATATTCTGAGAGGATACTCAGCAAAAGGAGGATTTACCAGCAGCCTGTTGGAAAGGTCTAGAAACGAGACCCGTTTGCTCAGGAAGAAACCGACTGAACTGCAGACAGATCTGACATTTTCAATGACTAAGACAGAATGGCTGTCCCATTTCAATGAAGATGTCTAGTCCAAACACACACGCGCACGCACACGCGCGCGCGCACACACACACACACACACCCATGAAAAATATCATCTGAGGACAGAACCTGCTAATTCCCCCTCAACGCCCCCCCCCCAAAGAGTTTGGAGAGGAGAGGCTGCAAAGACCCACAGTAGCAAAATCAAGATGCTAAGCCACATCTCTCATGTAGTTCATACAGATCAGCTCAATATCTCATTCTACCCAGAAATACCAAAGGGCTCAGGCATCTCATCATCTCCCCCTTGTTCGCAGAGCTACCCAGTCACTGGTTCCTCTTTTTCCTCTGCTCCCTTGCTTGCACTGGTGACGTCTCCATGGCTTGTGGGGGAGAGGGTGGTTCCCACTCTTCCACCTGTCTACCACTGTTGTTCACATAGTGCAGGGACAGCAGTAGCAATTCCCACCCCTTGTCCCTAACCC
This sequence comes from Sphaerodactylus townsendi, assembly GCF_021028975.2. Taxonomy (NCBI): domain Eukaryota; kingdom Metazoa; phylum Chordata; class Lepidosauria; order Squamata; family Sphaerodactylidae; genus Sphaerodactylus; species Sphaerodactylus townsendi. The sequence continues at coordinate 115,624,746 of NC_059429.1, forward strand.
TATTTCTCCTTCCCCCACCAGCCAGGAACACCACTGAAGCCTCAGCTCTGGTTCTCCCCTCTGAGAAACCTGTGGAACAACCCCCCCTCCCCCTGCTGCTATTCCCCACATGCACAGAACCTGCTTCTACAGTCCCCAAGGAATGACGTGGGCAATGGTTTCCACCCCTCCTCCCACCTGCCTACTGTAAGTGATGCTACCTTGGCCCCCCTCCTCTTCTTCTTTCTCACCCCGCCCCCACATGCAGGGTTACCTCTCCCTGCCTATTCAAGTAGTGGCAACAGTAACAGCTCCCACTCCTCCTTGCATGGGCATCTTTTTCTTCCTTCCCCACTATTTCCTCTCTTTCTCCTCCTGGCAACCCCCTTTATCCTCAGCTGCTTCTTCCTCTTTCCTACCAACTAGCAAAACAACATTTTATCTGCTCCATCTTCAGCTATATTATTTATTTACTACACAACATTCCTCATACATATTGCAAAGATACAATCACCATCCTGAGTTCCATGGAGGACAAAAATATGCTATAGAGCAGTGGTCTCCAGCCTTTTTCCACTCACAGACCCCTTGGTAACCCATTTCCCTAAAATTGTACCCTCAAATTAGCAAACTCATTACATATTTTTTTTCATGCACACCCAAACACTCTGGCGCATACCCCAGGGGGTTGGGAACCACTGCTATAGAAATACTACCAAAATTGTGCCTTCTTTTCTATGTATTGAGTTTCCCTCAGCCAGGATACACAACAACCCAAAAATTTTTTGCTTCCATCAACCTTATGCTGAAAGCTCACTGGAGTGGTGGACTTTAGCGACCAGGACATTTTCAGTCCTGGCCCCCGCCTGGTAGAACATTCTGTACGAGGGGCCCTGGGCCCTGCAAGATTTGATGCAATTTCAAAGGACCTGCAAGACAGAATTGTTACACCGGGCTTATGGTTGAGATGGAAACAGTACAATCAACAGCCCCCATCTCCCTACTCCCTCCCCAATCATCACATAAAGATTTCAGTAGCCATCCATCTCAGAATGTTGCACTAATGTTGTTAAATTTTTTAATATGAACTATATTTATTGTATTTTACATGATGTAAGCCATCCTGAGTCAATAAGGGGAAGGGTGGCATATAAATATCAAAAACAATAATAGTAACAATAACATTTGGGTCTTGAGCCTCAGGTGATTGTGCAGCCCCGCCTGTCATATTATGAACCCTAAGAATTGCCTTTTGGGTCATCTTTTTCAAAGGACCTCTTCCGTTCTGAATCCAGAGAGAACAAGAGGCCATTCCTCTCCTCTCAGTACACAGGGACTAGGGACAAAGTTGAAGGTAGGTAGATACTTTATGGTACAGCAACATATAACCCATATTGTGCCAAACACTAGATGAAATTTCAAGCAGTTACTTTCATTCAATCCACACAGAAAGCTTTCTCTGATCAGCTCCAACCAACACTTTTACTGATGCCTGCTGACTGATTTTAAAAACCTCATTCCTTGACATTCTGTGGGTGGATCTACCAACTGTGGGCATCCATTTTGTGACTGTGCTCACCCCCACCCCCTCACAGCTCAAAAAGGTTGGGGACCCTTGTGGTACTACATGAAAGAGCCCTCTGCTCACACACTGCCACTTCCTTAATACTGTCTCTTATTTGGAGTCAACAAACAATTTCTATTTTAGTGCCAACTATGGCTTACTGTTCATTCTAAACCAGTTAACAATGGCTCCTTCCCCCTCACCCTAGGATTACAAACCAGTTTTAAACCATAATTCCTAACTTCAGCAAGTTACAATCTGGAGGCTCAAATTTATTATTTTCATACCCATGCTGTACCAAAATAATTTACAACTAGCTAAATCATTTAAATAGTAATGACTTGGATCCCTAAGAAGGCACTAAGACAATTGTCTAGACAGCCTAAGAGTTCAGACAAGGCCACTAGTAGCTATTGGGTCACGGCCAAAGTAAATCAAACAAAAGGTCAGCTGGACTGGGCCCACTTATAATCTTAAATGTAACTGCAGTACCTGAATTAGTTCACGATAACGCTTCGAACAAGTAGAACAGTGATAATTGGGAAGAGCCAAAATCAATTCATCTTTATAGCTTGCATTTAAAGACTTGTTCCCACAAGCAGAATACACTTCCATTCACACAAAAGGTTAGTTTTCAAGATTCTTGCCACCTTTCTTGTCTGCTCTTCCAGAGGGATTTCCTGATCCTCAGGCAGCTTTTCTGGTACAGACCCTGCAGCAGAAACTGGGGGTGGGGGAGAGGAGAGCCCTTGTGCAAACCGAGCTCTGCAGCAGGTCTTGGGAAAGACATTTTCTTGGGAAAGACATTTTCTTTAGCGCAAACAATCGTGCTTGGTAAATTTTGGTTTGGGGTAAATAAAAACCTGGACATTTCCAGTAAAGCCACATAAAGCTGATATTTTAAGAGACGAAATGTTTCGGTTCTTCCAGCTGATGTTGGGGAAGGGGTATCTTCAACTGAATGCTGGACTGCAGCATTCAACGGATACGTTTTCTCAGCTCCTCCACCACTTCCAAAGTCCATGTGGACTTGGGGACTGGCAGTGGAGGGGGGTGGGGGGAGCTTTAACTGAATGCTAGCCACCAGCATTCAGTTGGTCCTCTTGAGCCAATAAAGCTGAATCATATTAGGCTCTGCCAAATAGCCTGGGAATTTCTTTCGGTGTAAGAAAAAACAACAACCAAAAAACCCAATAAGGGGTTATTCGGGTATTTACCAAATCACCACCCCTACCTGTGGCTGAACCCAGTGGGCTGTGTGTGCATGTGAACTAGTGGAAGCATATCTTCCCATCTGACCCTTGCCCCAGCACTCATAAAACTCCAGTCAAAGGGAGCAATGTGGACAAATGCTGCAAGTGGTGAATGTGGGGAGATGCAGAAATGAGGGGGAGTCAGGTGGAAATGCCAGCAGAGAAAAAGTTAAAAAGTTTTCTACAGAAATAATACGGCGGAGAGGAATGTTCACCTGAATCTTCATTGTATTTTTTTCCAGGATGCTCTACTGACCCTCAGCGTTAGCTTTTCAAGGATCTTTGAGGGCTGTTAGTAAAGGAAAAGGCAAGAAAAATTCCACCACCACAAACATCTGCCATTTACGGTTCAATGGATTCAAATTATGGAAACTATCTATTTACCTGCGCTAACAAGTTTCAAGAGGCAAAAGCATATTAAGTACTAACTCAGTACTCACAGGACCACTTGGAAGAATCATGCATTTGACAAGAACTAAAATGCCACCTAGGTCCAACCTCTAACCACAAGACAAGAGTTTGCACTCAGCAGCAAAACTGACACAAATCAAATTACAGATTCCCACTGGCAGACAATACAGCAAAAAAAAGAGTCTAAGAAAACAACCATTGGCTACTTACTGTGAACGGTCCTTCTTCTCTGAGCTAGGAGGACATCTTGTAGGTGTTTCTCACCATCCAATCAGGGAGGCAGAAAATAACTTTTTACTCCTTCCTGTTTTCTACTTTCTTCCTTTCTGTCTCCTTCCTCTCTTCCCTCAGTTTGGAAACTCCATAAAGCTGTTCACATTAGTACTATAACTATAACAAACTAATTTTAACTTAATTAACCAATAATAACCATTGCAGAAGGAGAATAGGCAAAATAGGCAAAAGATGGAAATAAGGTTGTCTTGAAAAAATTTATGACGACCTTGGGAAGGGCAAGATGTCCTCCTAGCTCAGAGGAGGAGAACCATTCACAATAAGTAGCCAATTATTGTTCTCCCACTGAGTGGAGGACATCTTGTGGGATATTCCATAGCAGTGTCCCAAAAGATGGGTGGGTCATTGTAGATTAGATTGATGTACATGCTGTAAGACCTTTCAACCAACAGCAGCATCTGAAGCGCTATTAAGAGTCAATTTTGTAATGTTTTGCAAAGGTTGACACCAAAGACCAAATGGCCGCCTTGCAGAACTCATCTATAGATGCATTTTTGTGAGAGGTGGTGTTGGTAGCAGAACCACATACCAAGTGTGCCATAATTCCGGTCAGAATTTCCAGATTCTGTGCCTTGTAGACTTCCACAAAGCAAGATTTCAAACATTTGCTGATGGTACTGCTTGCGATGCCCTTTGCTAATTTTGGAGAGGAGGTGGATATGGACACTGACTCTTTCTAATGGGTTGAGTTCTGAGGATGTATATTTTTAAAGCTCTCGTCGTGTCCAGTGCATGACACAACACTTCAGTCGGGTGTCTGGGAGTGCGCAAAAAGATGGTAAGCATATCTCTCCATTTCTATGAAACTTAGAATCAACTTTTGGACTAAAGGAGGGAATTGTGTGCAACATTACTTTATCCTTACAGAAAAAGCAGAAGTCCAGGTGGAGAGATGACGTGCTGAGTTCAGTCAGACGCCTTGATAGCTGAAGTGATTGCGACCAAAAAGATAAGCTTCATCCTCAAGAATTTCAGAGACCAATGACAGAGGCTCAAAAGGGGGCTTGGTAAGAGCGTTCAGAAGAACTGCATTCAGTCTCCATGTGGGAAATTTGTGGGACGATTCACGGCTTTGGCTCCTCTGAGAAATTGTATGTGTGGGTGTTAGGTCAGAGAACAATCATCCAGTCAATCGTGGCGAGTGCTGTTATCTGATGTCTAAGGGTGGTCGGAGAAAAGTGAGGATGGTAGGGGGGTTAGGAAGCATAGGATCCAGCTTCTTTCTCCTAGACCAATGGTTCTCAAACTGTGCTCCAGGGAGCATCTGGTGCTATGTGAAGCATCTCCAAGTGCTCCACAAAGAGGTTGGAATAAATGTAATAAGACACCAAAGTTGTGAATTTGTGCAGCCATGAATCGTGTAGAACAGGGGTCTGCAACCCACGGCTCCAGAGCCACATGCAGCTCTTTCAGCCTTATACTGCGGCTCAGCATGGCTTGGAGATTGGAGGGTAGCATGGGCGTGTCCCTCCAGGAAAGGTGAGTGGAGGGGTCAAACTGGAGGCAGCTCCATGCGGAGCCGCCTCTCCGGCTCAGTAGATCTTCGGGACCATGGAAAACGGGTCCAAACAGCTCTTTGGGTGGTAAAGGTTGCTGACCCCTGGTGTAGAAGTATTGGGTAGAAATTATTTTGCTCCTGCAGCATGTCGTGAAGCAGTGTAGATAGCAAGTATTATAGACTGAAGTATATGTCATGCTTCAGCTCAGTCCATTTTGCCCACCACCTTCTTTGCCCACAAGCTGGCATGCCTCACAAGACTTGCAGAAGGCTCTTATGTCTTTCCCCATAGTTGGCCAATAAAATATCTCCTGTACTCTGTCTCTTGTTTTGTTGATGCCCAAATGAGCAGACATAATTGTCTCATGAGCTAGCTATAGTATCTGCAGCCTCTACTTTCTGGGAATTATGAGCTGCTTTTTCCCCCTTCCCAGACGGAAGGTCACTTCCTCCTACCTAAATACTCAGTACAGTCTCTATTGTATAATCATGAAGGATTTAAAACAATACCACTCTGCATCACATAGCTTACGGTTAACTAGAACCTATTACGTTGTAAATCATTCACAATGCCTCAGATAATTTGATATGAATGAAAAATATTATACCAATGATAAATAAATTTTATAATCATAAAGGTGCAGGGAATCTCCAGACACTTCAATTAGAGAGTTCTCTGCTTTCTACCACAGTTCTTTCAAATAATCATCCTGCCACTCTGTTGCATGGATGCCTTGTATCAGCTCTTCTGCATCACTTTCACAGGCTCAACTTGTGATGTCTGAGGCTCTGCTACCAGTGTCTGCCCTTCTGAAAGCTGAGGTCTACATCTGGTTATTACATTTACTGTCTTAATCTGGTTTGTCATTTCCCAATAAAACAGGTACTCCTATGTCATCCCAGACTCCCATTTTCCCAGTAAGTCTTTGTACTTGATGGGAATTTCTGCCAGTTTCACTTCAAACTCAGGCCCATTAATCCCTAATTTGATAGGATCAGTCTGGTTTTTCTGTACCAGATGGGGTTTAATTAAAGTGACTTTTGGCCCAAGCCTACTAATTCCTCATCATTTATTGCCATAGTGTCCATATAATCCCTGTTTAGATCTTCTTTAACTTTCCAGACCTGCAGGAGTTTGGCTGGTTTCTCAGGTTGGCTTCTTCAGCTTGAACAGGGTTACTGGGCTGGTTTGTCACAGGATCTGCCTCTTTAATAAAGACAAATATGCAAGTAATTGGTATTCTGGCTTTCCCTAATTTTGGAAAATGGGATTTTATACGTCCCTCTTCTTGGCAGAAATAACAAGTTATCTCTCCCTTTCTGCTTTGTGGGGGAGAGTTCCACCTTGGCGGGTTGGTTTCAAATGAATAAAACCTCTCTGAAAAGTCCCAAACTTTATTTTTCCTGCTGGGTATTGGGAATATGAGCTTGACCATGTCCCTTCTATTTCATCAAGAAAAGTGGGTGGCTTGTTCCACTGTCTTCAGTTTTGTGTCCCTCAGGAACCAACTGAACTGTGAGGAAACATGCCTATAGAACTGTTCCAAACCTACTAGGTTTTTAAGTTCTTCACATGTCTGAACTTTCCTTTCCTTAATCCACCTATTCAAGGCCCTATCTAGGCAGAATCCCAATTGTGCATATTTACCAGGCTTTTTTGAGCATCTACATAGTGATTCAGAAAATGCCATCATTTCTTTCTGTGGATCATTGGCTGAAGTCTGGATCCTTAAAGAAAACTGTCAAAACCTTCATCGCAGTGACACCAGTAGCTGTGGAAGCATCAACAGCTAATAGTTTTGGCCAAACATTACATTAGATGCAGTTTTTTATTTTCTTATTTACCAGACCTATATTTTTATTATTTAACCCGCTGATATATTATTTTTCAATTGTAGTGTGGAAGAAGATGGAGCAGTTGCTAGTGCTAGAATTGGTGGGCAGGATGAAGGGGTTTTGGATGAATCAGTGACAGCCGGTGCACCAGAACCTCTGAAGGGTTCGACCAACTGCCTACTTCTTCAGAAACTAGCGCCACAGGGAAAAGAACACGATTCCTACTTGGGTTCATTGAGACCAGTGAAAACAAGCCACAGTGCGTCATTTGTGGCAAAATGTTGTCAAACAGTGGAGAAAATAACATTTCGAATGAAATAAAATTTGATGCTTAATAAGGCCAAATGTTTAAAAATACCTTTCATATTCAATTCTGTTGTTTTGGTTCAGTGATAGGGGGAAATACTGTTGCAGCCAAAGACACATGTGCAAAATTGAAGTTTTGAGAAAATGATATTTAAAATTCCAATTTTTAATTACTTACAGTGGGAAAAGTTTAGATCAAAATTTAAGCTATTTAGAATTAGAAAAATAATTAATGGTTTGGTATAATTATATATGGCAAAAGACTAACAACTGAAAATGTACCACTAGATAAAAACAGCCAAGAAAGAACATACATGCCTTTGGCATAAAGGCAATAATAGTTCTCTGTGACAAATTTATTTCCTGAAAAGTGTTCCGCAACTCAAAAAGTTTGAGAACCACAATCCTAGATCAGCGCATGTAGGCTTTCCACATCACACTGTACATGTGTACAGTAGACTTTCTTTGGGATGCCAACATGGTGTTGGCAATTTTTTCACTACGACCTTCTCTAATCAAGGACCTCCTTTCAAGCGCCACATAGTGAAGTTCAGTCGGGAGGGATCCAGATGAAAAATTGGGTCCTTGATGGAGCATATCTCTGCTCAGAGGAAGATGTACAGGTGGTAGCACAGACATTTGGAGCAAGGTAGAAAACCACAGACAATAAAAAGCAATTACTAATTCTTCCACCTTCTCCCTCTGTATTTTGTGCACAGTCTGGGCAGAGTCGACAAAGAGAAGCTCCTGTGGCCAAGGTGATGTCAGAGCATCCAGCTGCTATTGCCATTGGTGGTAAAACGAGTGAAGTATCACCTGATCTGGGCATTGTCCAGGGAGGCAGAGATTAGCATCTAAGGTCTGATGGCCACAATAGTGTTATTATTTTAGAGTGAGATACATTTTAACAAATTATTTTAGTGTATTTATTGTTGATTTAGATGGTTTTAATGAAAGTTTTAAATTGCTCTGAGCCTCCAGGGAAGGATGACAAAGAAATCAAATAAAAAAATAAAAAGAAACCTAGTAATGCATGCACTCCGTGTCGGATATCCTAGGATATTTTGACCTGCAAAAATATTGTGAAGATTGATTCAAAGGTCAGAACAGTCTGAGCTAGGTCTTCCCCAGTAGCAAATTGCTACCATCGAGATTGGGGAAGCTTGCAAAACAGTCAGTAAGATCAGATCAATAATCATCACTCCACTCAACAAGTGGTGATATGAAGAAATACCCTTTCCTTTCTGCTTTCTTCATAACAAGTCTATTTGAAAATCCCAGAATCATGAGAGCAATAAGAGTACTAAATTCCAGAATTACACACAAGAGAATGGAAGTGTAAATGAGTATCTTTGAATAAATATTAACCATAGATCCTATCTTCAATAAATATAGGCAGTGGAGGTTTGCTGGGGGAAACGGTCCATTGGTCACTTACTGTGACGGGGCCTTCTCCTGGTGGGCGACAAGGGACATCTCAATCAAGCCCCTATGTGGGCCGCCGGTTGCTGCTTTTTCTTTTCCAGGTTGCTGCGGCTTCTTAGCGCGTGGTTCCAGCAGTCTGTGGGTGTGTTCCTCCACCGGGGTGCTCTTTGCAGTTTTCTGGTGCTCAGGAGCGGGTCTGGCGCTCTTTTCCCCTTTGCAGGCAGCCCTAGTGTGCTCAGCGAGCAATGGGGTGAAGCCCTGCTTCTCCAGTGAGAAAGGAGAGGTAGCCATAGGCCATAGGGGGTGGGGAAAAGCGCCTCGTGGCAAGAAGTTGTGGCTACAAGTGGAGGTGGGGGGGGGGATGGGAGGATGGATGCGAGTATGGAGGGGGAAGAGAAGTAGTTGAGGAAATGGAAAAGGTAAAGTAGTGAAGTAGAATTAGAGGAACGAAATCCCTTCTCAAGCAGAGGTTTGAAAAACGCTGCTCTCCCTGGCGAGGCAGGATGTAAACTGAAGATTGGGGATGGGCTCCCAGCCAATGCCCAGAAAGTGACATAATTCTTCATCCTGCCTCCCTGAGCAAGAGTTGGGAAACACCCATCCAGATGTTCCCCGCCTCCAGCAGAACTTGCTACTTCCTGTGGAAGGCTTGGGCGTCCACCTCGTGCTCCAGTATTTTTCCTGCCTCAGCAGAGAGAGCAGTGATTCTACTGAGTCCAATAGCCAGTATAGGTTCTCTCTTCTTCTTTTTAGGTTTTTTTGTTTGTTTTTGTCTATTTTTGTCAGTGGATGTTCTTGTAGTTAGTTTTTGTCAGTAGGGCTTGTTGGGCTGTTAGAAGGGGAAAGGAAAACACGCATTTTGTTTTGCCCGTCTAAAATCAGAGGTCAGTAAATGGCGTCTTGGTTCTTTCCCCCCCACGAGAGACATTTAGCAGGTCTTTAGCAGAGAGGACCAGAGCAGCGACCCTGAAAGGGTCAAAAGGGTCCCAGCCAGCAGTCCCTACCCAGGAGGAGTCAGTCGTTTCAGGAAGGGCTGCCCCTTCAAAAAAGAACAGCGCCAAAAGAAGCATCTTTGAATAAACATTATCCGTAGATCCTATCTCCGATAAATATAGGCAGTGGAGGTTTGCTGAGGGAAAAGATTCCATGGTGTGGCTGAAAGGCACATAATGGGCATGGGTCAAAGACTGGATGGGACACCTTTAAGACCTATGAGTAAAGAAAAGTGGGATATGAAAAAATGAACCCACAAAATATGTTCTAAAGAGTATGCAGCTTTATGTTAATGCCATTACTTCGACTGTATTTTCTTGTAGGAAAAACAGTACGCAGTTCCCACCACCCAACTACTAATGGAGGCTGTGAGTGTCAAAACATGAAACGCTGACCTGCAGCCGCTGCTGGCTTTTTAAGTACAGTTTATCACAGCAAGCGCTTTCCCTTACACTATTCCCAGTATTTACCTGAAAACAAATGTTGTAATAATCTCCCGCAGCAAAGCAACATAAAAAGTCAAGTAGCTCTGCTTTTAAAGACAGAAAGCAATCAGGAATTACATTATCCAAGAACCATTCAGTGTCCTGAGTCAGTTCATCTCAAACAATTAGTGAACAAGTCATAGTTAAATCAGTTTTAGTAGAGACTGATATTGTTAAATTATGATTTTTGGGGAGCGCTTAAATAATTTAACAACATAAAAACAGCAATAATAAGGTTATAGTCTCTTCTGATTATAAACAGTGAAATAACAGCCAAGGTGGATTTGAATTAAATCACAATTTAATTCCCTGGTCAATAAGATGAGGTTTAAATCATGGTTGTGTATATAAGGACACATTCATGATAGTATAATCTTAATATTTGCAACCAGATGAAGGTTTCATTTTTCCAATAACATTTCAGATTAGTTTTAGTTACAGTGTAAAAATACTGATTTAATTATACTATTAGAAACACACAGATAGATAATTATGGAATTATTGTGAGGTTAACTATCTATAATTTCATCCAGGTCACTAGGCCTTGCATTTCTTTGCTTCAGTATTTGAATTTTGAAAGCATCCCTGCCTTACCCATAGGAAAAGAAACTTCATTAAAATATTCCCAAACTGGGTCTCTTTTACGGCTTCCTGCCAATATAATTTTATTCAAGGGAGAGAATATGATAAATCTCAGATTATATACACGGAGATCACAAGACTTGTAGGGCATTCTCCTCAAAAGGCTTCACTTTCATTTATACTGCTTGCCCCTCCCTCCTCACACTTAGTTCTTTGTGCAGATTTATTCATTTCAAACAATTTTCTATTCATTGAAGTTCTTGAAACATAGTAGGTCTGTCTACATAGATCTGCACAGTAACAATAAGATTAAGGCCTTTTTCTCAACTCTATATTTTATATATAATATTTTTGATGTAAGAGGAATGTTATCCCTGCAGACACAAATTTACATTTTTGAGAAATTTACATTTTGTATCTGTGAATGGATTGATGAAATTCATTTATCAAAAAATGTAAACACTGCATGTATAGCCAACTAATCCTAATGTATCTTAAATAGAAACGGTCCATTGATCACTTACTGTGAAGGGGCCTTCTCCTGGCGAGCAATGAGGGCATCCTCGTCAGGGAGGGAGGAACTAAAAATTGCTTACTTCCTGTGGAAGGCCGGGCATCCATCTTGAGCTCCAGTAACAACTGACATGATAAAGCAGTAAGATCTCTTCCAACAATAAAGAACAGGAAGTAATGAGAACAATAATAATGGTAACAAACAGAATTGCAACACTGAATGAATAACACAAGGCACTCTGCCTGAATCTGGTTGCTATCTGAACCGGATGGATTGGAGACTGATAAGAATCAGGGAGGGCCAGGATGCCCTCATCGCCCACCAGGAGAAGGCCCCTTCATGGTAAGTGACCAATGGACCTTTCTCCTGGAGGCGACTGAGGGCATCCTGCATGGGACCTCCCCGAGCAGTGTCCCGACAATGGGTAGGAGTTGATCAGTCTCCCAAAATGTGTTCTAGCACCCTCTTGCCAAAGGCTGTCTCAGTGGCTGTAAGGGAGTGAATTCTGTAATGTCTAATTAATGTTGTGATGGACGACCACGTGGCCACCCTACATATGTCCTCTACAGGGATAAATCTCCAAAAAGCAGCATTAGCGGCTACGCTGCAAGTTAAGTGTGCTGTGATTCCCGAAGGAACCATGAGGTGTGCTGTCTTATACGCCTCGATAATTCATTGCTTGATAGTGCTGCTGATAGATTAGACATCTGGACTCCCAGATTTGGTGTGGAGATGTTAATGAACAGACTCTCAGTCCTTCTGATGGCTTCTGTCCAGAGGATAAAGGCTTTTAAGGCTCTGCAAACTTCTAGGTTATGCCATAAGATTTCCTTGGGGTGAAGAGGAGATGGGCAGAAGGTAGGGATGACTATTTCCTGTTTGACATGGAAGCTGGAGCCCCCCTTGGGAAGGAAGGTCGGGTCAAGCTGCATTACTACTCCATCCTTATGAAAGAAACAGAAGTTGGAGTTGATGAGCAACGCTCTGAGCTTGGATATTCTCCTGGCCGACGTGACAGCGATCAGAAACAAGACCTTCATCCTTAACCACTTTAGTGGGATGGTTTGGACGGGAGGCTTGATAAGCATCATGAGAACCAAGTTCAGTCTCCAAGATGGAAAAGGATATACAACTGGGGGCTGGTTTTGGTGTACTCCCTTTAAGAGGCGGATGACGTCCAGGTGCCTTGGATGCTGGGAACCCCTGTAGCCTAGGCCAGATGGTCATGAGGGCTGCCACCTGTCTTCTAAGGGAAGAACTCCTGAAACCCTTCTCAAATTCCTCCAGCAGGAACTGGAGGACCTGTGGCACTGAGGATTTAACAGGATTGGTATTTCCCTTTTTGGCCCTTCTCAGAAAACTTCTCCAGAAGCAGTTATACATGTTATTGGTGGAGGTCCCCCTGGAGACCAGGATGGTGTCCGTGACACTTTTGGAGTATCCTCTGCTCTTCAAAGCTCGCCGCTCAAGCACCATGCGGTCAGGTAGAACCACTGAGGCTTTGGATGAACAATGGGGCCTTAAGACAGAATGTCCTGAGAAGTTGGCAGCCTGAGAGCGAGGGCATTTGAGAGCTACAGAATTGATGAACACCACGGTCTTCTTGGTCACCATGGTGCCACTAGTATGATCTCTGCAGCTTCCGAGGTCACTTTCTTCAGTAGCTTGGGGATGACTGGAATGGGCGGAAAGGTGTATAGAAGACCTCTGGGCCATAGTGATACCAGTGTGTCTATTGCACACGCCAGAGTGTGGTGGTATCTGGACATGAAGGTTGACAGTTTACGATTGTTCTCCGAGGCAAAGAGATCGACTGTTGGTTCTCCAAACTCCTGGACAATCTGCTGGAAGATTTTGGGGTTCAGTTTCCATTCGGCCTCCGCTACCTCCTGCCTGCTGAGCCAATCTGCCTCGACGTTGTAAACACTGCATGTATAGCCAACTAATCCTAATGTATCTTAAATAGAAACTATCTTTAGATATTTCCTCAAAAGGCCCTTTATTTTAAAAAAATCTGATTTAAATTAAAAACCTGGTTTAAAATTTTAAAATCCTGTTATTGTAATTTTTGATTTTATCCTTCCTGATCACAGCATATGGAAGTTACATTTTATTATAATAAAAGCAAAAATCTGAAATTAAGCTCTATTTTTCTTAAATATTTTTAAAGCATAATCTCAAACTGCTGCAACTGATGTAGATTGGTAGTTACGAACACAAATATCAATGTATTTCAATCAAGGTGAGGACAGGAGCTCAACATATCACCAATCCTAAACAATAAAACGCAATAAGCCAACAAATGACATGACAACAAACCCTCAGTCAATGAGAGGGAGTTTCATTGCTAGGAGTTCATCGCCCCAATATTTGATTCCCCATACCCCCAAGAAGCCCTCCCAACTTCCCACAAGCCAAGGTGGCAGGAGAGCAGCTGCTCCTCTGGCTAGCACTCTCTTCCTGTCCCCCCCCCCCCAAAAGCTGAGCAGCGTCTCTGCTGGCCGGCACCCTCCTCCCACCCCACCTCCAAAAGCCAAGTCTCCCACTGCCCACCCCCAAAAGCCGACTTTTGACCATTGCAGGGGGATGTATGCTTCCTAGGGCCCATTGCATCCTCTCCCCAACCTTGCAATGGGCTTTTGCTGCTAGTCAATATTAAAGCATCAGCCTTATCATCTCAACAGAAACCTATAGTGATCATGTCACCTTTCTATCCAGTCAGTGTCCACAAGGAAGTGAACACAAGGATATTAACAGATGTAGTTATTAAAAATAGTTAAAATTATAACATTCAATTAAAATCACATAAAAACAAGCAATACTATAAGGAGAGCCAATAACCGTTATTGGTGGTATGCCATATGAACCAAAGTCTTCATCTGCTGACAAAAGCCACCAACAGATGGAGACAGACAATCTTCCCTGAGGGGGGAGATCCAAAGATTTGGTGCCATGACGGAGAAAGCCTTTTCTTGGATTGCCACTAGGATTAATTAACACAATCTTTTTCAGCACTCAAATATTCATTATTCCATTAAGACTTGTATGAAGAACCAAATAATGGGGTCAATGATAAGCTTCTATCACATTAATATTGGCCTGGACTACAATTCTCAAGAATCCATGTAGTATGTTCTTATATAGATTCCTGCAGGATTATTAATAGTCCATCTTTCTCAAGTTGGATTACACAGAGTAAGTCAATACAATCAACAGAATGGGGCATTCAACAAATAAGATCTGGATTGTAGAAGCAACCAGAAATGTAAAAACAGAAATGAAGCAAATCGTATGTTACAACTTACAGCAAATGTACTGAGTAGTATAGACCAATCTCTAATAATTTTGCTCTTGTCTTTCGCCAAAGGCCCACGGATGGTGGTGGGGACTGGTGGCAGGGGTCCCCATAGGGAGTACAAGAGCTTTCCATTCAGCAGCCTGGACTGGGTGTGCCCGAGGGAGAATACAGCGGCGGTGGCGACAACCCACAGATGGACTGTGTACCAGTGAGCGGCAAGAGAGAGACAGTATGCTGGCAACAACTGAGCCGGCTGAAGACTCCGGGTGACTGAGTCCGGATAGAACATGGACACAGGGGAGACTTTGGACCCCTGGACTGCTTGTTGCTGATGTGAAGTATGTGAGGGTGGATAATTAGTTACTTATGCTATATTGGGCTCCCTCCTGTTTGATTGTTAGTTTAGGTCAGGGGTAGGGAACCTGCAGCTCTCCAGATGTTCAGGAACTACAATTCCCATCAGCCTCTATCAGCATGGCCAATTGGCCATGCTGGTAGGGGCTGATGGGAATTGTACTTCCTGAACATCTGGAGAGCCGCAGGTTCCCTACCCCTGGTTTAGGTAGTACGCTATTGTACTGTTGTAAATTCTATTATGTTAGTGTTGGGTATTAGCTTTATTTGGGCTTAGTTTAGTGTCAAAATATTGTATTTTTAGATTTACTGGATTAGGCTTTTGCACTAACACAGCTGTAGTCTGTTGGGGTTAGTTCCTAGGTCATTATAGGGAAAAGTCACCATCTATGCTTATTATCACCTAGTTATGTTGATTATACTTGTTGCTGTGGCTACTGTTGCTTCATAGTTTATGATATTATAGCTACTTATGATGCCTGTGGTTTATCATGCAAGGTTTATCGTTGATCTTAATGTTATGTTTTATGATTCTATGCTTATTGTTATTTATGCTATATTTATGATGTTATGTTTTGATGTGATGTTATGTCTATGCTGTGCTTATGATGCTGTTTTCTGACCCTTGTTATTGTTATTATGTTTTTGATGTTTGTAGTATGATGTTTTGATTGCTAATATTGTTATTATCCTGTTGTGCACCACCCTGAGCCTTTCAAGGGAGGGCAGTATATAAAGCATACCATACCATTTCACAAGATGGTGACCACAATGGATAAGTACAGTTTTGTAGTCCACAAGGTATACACTTTGAAATACTATTAATAAATATAGGAATTGATTACCTGACAGTGCAAGTATTGAGTCAAGAACTTTCCAGTTTCTGCAAGTAGGAATGGAGAATTAAACAAGTGGAACCATCCATCAGTATCAAATAAGGCCACAGAAAGGGAGGTACTTCACTTCCAGCAGGAATTGCACCTTCTAGCCCAGTGGTTCTCAACCTTCCTAATGCTGAGACCCTCTAATACAGTTCCTCATGTTGTGGTGACCCCCAACCCAAACATTTATCCATTTTATAGATGGAGAACACTGATGCAGAGTCTTAGGCGACCCCTGTGAAAGGGTCGTTTGAGCCTCAAATGGGTCCCGACCCACAGGTTGAGAACCACTGTTCTAGCCCAGGGGTAGGGAACCTGCAGCTCTCCAGATGTTCAGGAACTACAATTCCCATCAGCCCCTACCAGCATGGCCAATTGGCCATGCTGACAGAGGCTGATGGGAATTGTAGTTCCTGAACATCTGGAGAGCCGCAGGTTCCCTACCCCTGTTCTAGCCCTTTTAGTACTGACTCCTAGTCTTCCTTCAAACCTCTTGAGTAACTCACTAACTTTCACATCTGAGCAAAGTCACCAGCACCAACCTGCAAATGGGCAAAATCAACTACTCCTCATACATCTGCCTTTCCCAAAGCAAAACAAAGCTTTCTGACAGCACAGGTCCAGGATCCAAGGCCTACCAGGCAGAGCTTTTTCAGAATAAGATTATTAATTTGGCTACTGCCTCAGTAAATGTTGACTGCAATGTTTTCTTCTGGCTTATTTTTGTGTACGGATATTTCAAAACCTTCACCAATAAATTGGACAAACAGTTTCATGGTAAAGGACTGAATGTTTTTTGCCAATAGAAAGACACAAATGTATACTTTCATAAAAAGGATAGTTGAGGTATGGATAGAACAGGAAACATCCCAGGAAACACTTCAGTTACGTTTCCCAAAAGGCAGCCCTATATTTCTGTTTAAACTAATTAATCAGGCAACTTCTGTAAAAAGAAACACTACTTGCTTAAAAGACAACTCAACCACCTGGATTTCAAACCGTCTACATGTCTGAAAACAGCACTCATAAATACTCATTGACTGATATTAGCTAAATTGGTTTCATGTTGGGTTCCTTTTTTCCCCTACATAGGACTTTCCATGCAGCACTACTGGAAAGCTGAGAGACTGTGTACAACTATAAATATATCAGACAGTAATTCAGGAAAAGGAGCAGATGCAAGAACTGTTATACAAGTTGCCCAGACTTCAGATCTGTGTAACTTTAAGAGAAACCATGTGCATAACCAAACAGAACCTTGTTTCCTGCTGTTGGTTTTTGTAAATTCCTGTCCCATGTTTACATACAGCAAATAACAATTATTATAGCTTCATATCGCCTATTAGTAACAACCTAGGGCTCAAGTTCTAGATACAGACTCTCATAGGCATAGTTAAAATAGCATCATGCTAGTAGTAACTTTCAATTTACCGTTGATTATATCTGAGCACCTTAGGAAATGAGAACTTCTGCCCAGTTCTTTACCTAAAGTAAGATGGCCAATCACTGAGGATATTTAAGGGAAAAGCTTCAAAATCATTCCCCAGACAGAACTCTCACCTCACCATTACACCAATTATTCATTTCATGCTGAACAAAAGAATAAGCTTTAATAAGAAAATAAGTCAAGATTAAGGCTGAAAACCTATTTTAGCAGAAGGTGATTTTAAAAAATAAATAAAAGACAGCTGGAGCATAAGCATACTACAGTACCAGTCTACAGCTTAGCAAGTATTTTAAGTCGATGAGAATTAAACAAGGAGTTCATTTTTAAGATTCTATGCCAATAAATGGAAGGTTATCATTGATATTAGTCTGTTCACTAATGGTTCTATTTTTTAGGCAAAATATGAAATAGAGTTTCCAGCAGAGTATTTAAACCCTGTGTTTGCTTTGGACAAATCCCATCAAAACCCTTAATTATTTTACTATCTATATGGTTATTTCCACATGGCAAAAGTATACCTGTGTACCACCGGGTTTTTTAACCTGGGTCTATTTTATCCCAGGGTGTCCGTTCGCATGGCTGCCCGTTTTATGAAGGAATTCAGTGAGGAATGGGAGGAAATACTCCACCTTGTTTTGAATGAGCCCAGGACTTCTGTATTTACATTGCAAGCATATCTGAGAATGCCTGATGTTTCGCGTTCTGATTTGCTGTTGTTTTTGAGTGGCAGCTGCAAGTATATCTGACATGCCCGGTGTCCCACATTCTGATTGGCTGTTGTTTTTGAGTGGCAGCTTGAATGAATGTCAAGTGGGGAGATCAGTCAACTGGGTGGGAAAAATAAACTGGTCCTGCTCCCGATTGATGTTTGTACTGTAGCAGGCTCTAGCAGACTCACCCCGGGATTTTTTAAAAAATAACTGCCAATTTGATGGTTTTTTAATACCTTGGGATGAGGGAAATATTGCGGTGCAAACCCGCTTTAGGACCATGCAGAATTGTTGTACAGAACAGGGTATTTCTCTTGCTCAACCCAGGATATTTTGACCATGCAAAAATGGCCTATGTTGGCATCCTTTTGGTTCAGACACTGCAAGGAGCTGAATGTCTAGAAGTACACTTTTCCCACTGCTTTTTACAGGACGTGTTCAATCCCATGCATGTTGAAATTATTAGTTTATTGCTCCCAATACTTCTCAGAGGAGAAAAGAACAGAAATAGTTCATTAATAAGAATAGCTATGTGAACAGACTACCTCATAATAATGGGTCTCGCATGGCAATTCTTTATGAGATGGTGTTAACAGCTGCAATCAATGAAAGACCAGCTAGTTTACAGCATTTTAAAAAAATTCAGTAAAATCTGCTTATAACTCGAGAAAAAAACAGCAGCTTGCATTAAAAATAGCCAAATTAAATGCAGTTTCATTTTAATCCTGCCCATCAGAAAACAAGGAAGCAAAGAAAAGACCAACTAAGTGCACTTTGTTCTGTCATGGCAAAATGATGATGGAAATGGCACCCTCTCAGATGTGTATGTCTTCCTCAGAGCTTTCAAAAGGCGGCTGTTTAGTCCCTGTTGAAATAAACAGTCTGAAGAAAGTTCCCATGTTGAGGTGGCAACAAGGAGAATTGCCCCTTCCCTGAAGTTCAGTTAAAAATCAATGGACTTATTCCCAATTAAATGGGTTCACATTGCAGTCTGATCTGATAGTTGTTTTGCACACACCAGCACATTTGCAGATGAAGCATTACCTATGGCAAGCCACAAAGCTCAAGAACAGAATCTGCACATCTTATGAAAGCAATACCTACACACCTGCCGATTATGCATGGAACGTTTACCTCAGGACTCTTCGGTGCGCAGTGGGCTTGTAATGGGGTCTCCCTGTGTTTCTCTTTTTACAAGCGATGAGGCACTCATTCCTGAGTGTGCAGTTTTTCTGTAGAGAAGTCTCCCACACCTGGTCCCCCACCCCCAAATGAAACAGCAAAGCAATTCCCTGGACCACACACTGCCAAAGAAGGGGATATTGTGCTATAGTCAATATTCTCTCCATTCCACTCCCCTTTCTGCTGCTGCCAGAGGACAGAGAGGCTTGTTTCCAAGCGCTCTCTGTTCTTATTCTGTCAATATCTCAATATGAGAAGGTGGAAGTCGGTATGTTTTGGTGAAGCCTGTGTGAATTTCTTTTCTGTGAATTGGCAACATGGAAACTGTGAGCGAGGGAGACTGTGTGCAGTGCAAGAGAGTGGGAAGGGTGGAGCTAGGTAGGCTGGCAGTGTGTGATCTATCTTTACCGTAGAGAGAATGGGAAGTGGAAGCAGGGCTTGAGGAAATATGTCCATACAAGAAATCACTCCCAACATGCAGCAGGCACCTTGCACATAATTCAAAACCTCCTGCTCCAGCTCAAATTAATTGCTCTTCCCGATCCAGAGATCCCCTGCCCCACCCCACATTCATTTTATTGAAGAAATGAATGTGCACGCATACATATTTATTTATTTTAAAATTTATATCCTGCCCCTCCCAATAGGGCTCAGGGCGGCGAACAACATAAATCAGTACAACAGTGCAATAAAACGGCAAGTGTCTACATAGCTTAAATTAGTATACCAATCTGAAGGTTATTTGCTTGAAATTAGTCAACATTCAGATATCCTAAGTAAAAATTAAACACAGAGATCAGGGAATTTTTTTTTAACTTCCCCCCTTCTTTGGACAGCTGAAATCCCCATTTCCAAATTATAAACTTGAGAAGTTTTAACAACACCATGCTGCAAAGGAGAAGGCTGTTGCTACATGAAAACACTGAAAGCTCTTTCAGGCTTGACCATGGACCAATCAAAGTCCACTAGTGACTCTGCCCCTCCCCCCAAAAAAATAAAAAGAACTTCACACTATAGAATACTGGTTGATCTTTTATCAGGCTGGCCACACCAAAAAATTGCTGGTGATGCTCAATATAGGATGGGGTTAGAATTTGACAGTTCCATAGCCCAGTGACTTAAGAGACCTTCAGAAAATGGCAGAGGTACAGCAGCTAACAGAAAACAGCCTAGATGGATGCTCACTAAAACCCTGATATGCAAGAACAGAAGAGACTACTCTACCCGGAACTGTCTTACAGAACCACTCTAAAAAAGTAAGCATAATCCAAAATATCCTTCACCAAGTTCAAACAATCCTTGCCACATCTTCACCTATCATATCGAAGAGAACACAGGCCCTCTATGCCTCTATTAACATATCTTGGTGGCTGGCCCTCAATTACAGAACTGATTCCTGTCTTTATGTGATACCGCCCATCAATGATTTGCCAAAGTCTGACCACAAAAAATTGTGAAGTTCATTAAAATCTGGTCTTCTTCTATTTGTGGTTTTTTTGTGTGACCTGACACACAAAAGAAGAAGTGGGCTGCAGAACTACACAATTTGTTTTGTGAAACCTACTCATGTTAAGATAAGATGCCCATGGCAAATAACTGCTGAAATCAAGTCAGAGCAAAGCTGGCTACGTACAAGAAATGGCACCATGCTTTGTGAACAGCAGCATATGCTGGCATATCCTTTTACAGTCATAATTACATCAGCAATTCATTCCAGAGGTAAGTACTTCATGTTAAGGTTGTGCAGATACATGCCCTACCCCACTCCAAGATGAAACTGCTTCCAAGCTAAGCAATTTCACTTAGGCCCAACTGTAGGTCCCCCCCCCCCCCCCCCGAACATTCAGCAACCAGTAAAACAAAAGGCAGATGTGCTTCTCACCATGCCAACCACTAAAAATCCACTCCCCCCTTTGTCAAAAAAATAGCTCTCAGAAACATTAAGTTCCCAATGAGTTAGGTCAGGGGTAGGGAACCTGCGGCTCTCCAGATGTTCAGGAACTACAATTCCCATCAGCCTCTGTCAGCATGGCCAATTGGCCATGCTGGTAGGGGCTGATGGGAATTGCAGTTCCTGAACATCTGGAGAGCCGCAGGTTCCCTACCCCTGAGTTAGGTGATGAGTTAGAATTGGACCTTTTTTGTACAAACCTCTTACAAGTATGTACAAATGAAACTGCATTAGCTTCAGCTCTGAAAAAGCTCACAACATTTTGCTTTCATTCTTGGAAGGGCAAAATAATAAGCTTCGCTTCTATTTAGGATGCTCATCCATTAGTTAGCAAGTTGTCAGAGAAACTGACAGAATAGTAGCACTACTCCTACACAAGTTTTCAGTGACAAGTGGTCCTCAATGGGCTCGGCAATTGGTATAGCTCTGTGAGATATTTTGCTTTTAAAAGAAAATGCCATCTATTGCCAAACGGCTGCAACTTTCAAAGTGTGCTGTGCACCTGGTCTTCTTTGGGCATCTTGTAAAACTACTATTCACTTCATGTCCCAGGATTACTAATTGTTTAAGAAAGCTTTCTAAGAAGCAGCCTGGGAAATAAAATTTGACACAAAAAATTATTTTTAAAGCTCATCTCCAGACATCCGTCAGAGGTTTCTTTATTTGCAACCTGGAGCTTCTTTCACCATCCAATCTTCAAAAGCCATCCTATCACTCTTACTACAAAAGGGCAGACTCAAGGCTTCCTCTTAACATTGTCTGGCTGGGCTACAATTTTTCGACACACACATACATCCTCTTTGCTCTGCCATGTGTCTACAACGCCAAGGATAATTTTACTTTTCGTTTGCATATTCAATAGAACTTCATTAGATATGGACTCATTGGTCTGTTACTTGACTGCCATGTTAAATAGTAAGAACTTCCATGAAGGCTGCTAGAAAGCCATGAGCTAAGACTACCTTCCTTTTTTGGTCTCAACACTGTTCTGCTGCCTAGCAAACACAACCCTCGCAACTCACATACATTCCTCCCCCTCCACGAGGTCTGGAATTTTCCACTGGCAGCTGATACGCCATCTAGGGGGCATGCATCTTACTGCATAATTGAAAAGGAACTGCAGTAACTATTTCCTCATGAAGGAACAGCAGAATAAGATGCATGCATTGCATTCCTTTACCTATAATAATCACTTAGTAAACTTTTGATTGATATGGAAATCACAGCCTTGCATTTCCTGACATAATGAAGTCTCCGTTATTCAGACACACACACAGGAAAATTCAAAATAGAAAGCCTCTTCACAAAGTTGGCAACTTTAGCATGACTCACACAAACAATTTTCATCCATGTGAACAGTTCTAACCTTTCTACAACACAGACCTTTTGCTGTTTGTTCTTTGGACAGCTGAAACCAGAGATTCCACACTCAGAAAGCCAACTGTCAAATATGCTATGCAGCCATACTGTCCTGGCATAGTGGTGTGAAGTGCTTACTCACAGGTAACCCTGCTCGCATGGCAGCCTAAAGGGTGATGCTGACATTGCAGAGATGGGGAGCCCATTCTCTGGCAATAGCCAGGTCTACCTACAAGAATTGTTTTCCGGTTCTCATGCTCTCAGCTTGCTTGCCATATCAGCACATTTTCAGCTGCACAATCAAGGAAGAATGTGTCCTCAGCATGATACAGTAGCCCTGCTGAATGGATATTCATTTCCAGCCACAGGAAGACTCCTGATGTCATTGCCTCCCCTGATTATCTTAACCCAGATACTCCCTCCTGTAACTAACTTCTTCTGACCACTCTATTGTTTCTCAAACAATCCATCTGGACACCACCCAGAGGTTGTCCTAACATCCCCCCAAGGTTGTCCTGATATCCAAAGAAAGTCCTTCACCCTATAAATATCTTACCCTCCAAAGGGCCAATTGCTCAGTGCCATGGACACCTTTCTGTCTTTGTTGCAGCGTCCAATGCGTTGCCCCCTGGAACCAAACGCTGGCTGTTTGGCTTTGAACCCTGAATCTTCTTCACGTCGCAATCAGGTCGTATTACCCATATACCCCACACCCCTTTCTATTCCAAATCTATTTTCCAACCTATCTATATCTTAGGAACTCTGTGTGTGCATGTTTGCTGAATTGAACCAAGTGACTGTAAACCCATAACCCCTACAATAAAGATTGTCAAATTTGCATTATATCCTTCTCTGTGGATTTTCTTCCAAAACTGATCTTCGTGTACACTGGTATTAAAGATTCCTTACTCAGCCTCTCGCAACATTAATAAGAAGTCTGTTCTAAGCTAATATTCTCCACTATATTGAGAGACTGTGTCTCCACTTTGGGTAACAGCTGATTTTCACATATGTACTGGCAAGATTCAGCTTTAAAGATTATACATGCATACAAATGCAGTAAAGTTAGGAATTGTATACTACAATGAACACTATTATCACTTGAACACATAGCCAAAACTTACTTCTTATTATTGCAGTTTCAACCTTACAAGGTGACTTCAAACTATTTTCAGCTTTGGTCCGTCATTACTTTTATCTTAAATACTACAAATAAACTGGATATTACCTATAAACTGCCCTGTTTCAACAGGTTGCTGGGAATAACATGATTTATGTGGAACCCTTTGAGCACTCCTGATACAGACTACTATATGAATAGGACAAATCCAAACAAAGTGAAGCATCTTTAAGTCTTTTTGGTTACAACAGGAGAGATTTAAGTACATGCTTAACTCTTCTGTTCAAATCAAAAGGACTTAGAAATACTTACCTGCTTGGATCACACCCCAAGTATTTTTCTGTCACACACCCCACTGCTTTGAAAACTTGCTCTCTCCCTGCTTTATTTAAGTCACATTCAAATAATTTCATTTTTAAGACATCTTTTGTGTGTGTATGAAATTTGTTTTAACCTAACAATGTTACTGATAATTAAGGATAGCATTCTGCATATCTCAATAGGACTGCAATTCCTAGTGATTTATGGTAGCACCAAAATACAGGATATAGGAAACTGTACAGGAAAAAAAATTAAAAACTGATTTCTTCCTTCCACATGAAAAAGCTGTACTAAAAGCTCCAGATTAGAACAGAAATGCCAGGCAGGAGAAGATACCAAGTTCATGATTTGGGTTGCAAAGTCTGCGTGCCAGTTTCCATACTACAACCTTTGAGGGCCAAGATAAACACAGCATCCAGAAGGCACCCAAGGAAATTAATGCAGAACACTTAAGAGGAAGTGTGTTCTTCCAGCAGTCATCCATTCCAGAGGAATACTGTGACTAGCCACTGTAATCAAAATGACAAAGATTTTTGTGGCACTTAAAAGACTAGAACATTCACTGTAGTATGAGCTCCTGTGGGCCAGAATCTACTGTCATGATTAGCTGCTGCTCACAAAATCTTAAGCACAATGAGTTTTCCTATCTTTAAGATGCCACAAGACTCTGTCATTTTAGCAGTGATTCATGTTACTTAGTAAGATGGGGAAAAATAAACCTCAAAAAAATCCATGTAACTCAGCAGCAGCCATGTTCAAACTAAGTTGTGGCAGAGGAATATGCACATGAATGAAGTACACGACTGAAAGACCCCCTGATCTTCACATACTTAAGATAAGATCTGAAGAGAATCCTACATGCACATGACAGTAGGTACTGGGCAGGCCTTGCACATGTTACCAGGGATCCCATGTGTACACAGCAGGCACGATCAGTGCTCCCCCATCTGAAATTCTGAACTGGACTAATAACACTTGTGCTTCTGAGAACCCTGAGTATGATAATGCGTGCCCTTTACTCAGGACACATCATGAATTTGCACACTGCTAATAAAATGAGGAAGAACATGTACACTGCTCTAAGATCCTTGGAGAAGTGCAGAATGAAAGTGTATGAGGTAGACATTCAGCAGGCCTTCAGGGACTGAAATGCAGTGGCCCGCTGTGAGAACTCAAGTAAGTAAACGTCGATAATTCTGTGACATTAAGGTCTCAGCACAAAGTCTCACCCTCATTTCTTTTAATACTGATTATTTTGAAATTAACATTACACATGACAGTTTGACCTGGTTCATAAGTTATCCAGATTTAGAGCCCAAAAGCCAGTCATGTGAAATACACACACACACACACAAATAGATAGATAGACGCAGATATATATCTGGCATGCCACAAATGCCTGCCATGTCACCTTTTAACAAGTTTGCCACCCATGATTTATACAATAGCTGACCCAATTATTTGATACTATTTCTATTTTGGCACTCCAGGTAGACTGAGAGAGTTTTCATAACCTAAGACTGATTTTCTCACCTTTAGTGTTAAATGTTCTTCCCCAAGTAACATCTATCCAATCAATGATCAACAGTGACACATACAACTGCCTTGTAAAGGACCATCCAGTTGAGCAAGGACCACTCACCCTTGGCAGCAGCTCTCAAAGATCTTCGAGACAAGCCTTTCCCATTAGTCTTTCCCATTTCTCCTTTCTTTGGTTTCTTCACCTTAGACACCATGGATTAATTCTCAGATCTTAAAAAAAGGATTTTCTCAATTACTTAACTAGGTTTCCTTTCCTATGGCAGGACAGGGCTAATTCACCATGGCAGGCATCAATTGTTTCATTCCAACATTTTACTCTGTACTAATACATCCTACCACTATATGTCTATTAACTTACACTGTGACAGAACTTATATGGTGCAATAAATAAATTGAATATTATTATCTCTTGTCAAGCTTGTACAATTTTGATTAATTCAATTGGTTGTATCCTACCAGTCTGCCTACCTAAGAAAATATATTTCATTGGTACAGACACAGCCCACTGACGCAAGAGACTTCTTCATTGGTGGGATGCATCTCCGCTGACTGAACAAAATGCTTTCAGTTGAGAGGCAGAGTACGACCTGTTGTGCTTCTGCCTACAGGCACATGCCCTACAGCATTCTCTAGCATTACACTGTACTACACTGCAGGCAAAGAAGATCTCTAACCCTATCCCCTTCTCCCCCATTACAATCACAGCTGTACTTTTCTCACATCATTCCTTGCGACTGACATTGCTGACTGACAACTGAATACTTGCTTACTTTTTTTGGAAACACATGCCTCTCCCCTCTCCTCAACTGCAGCACTTTAGGCCCAAGATTACAGCTCTGCCAGACAGTTCAACTTTAAAAATCTTTATTACACTTTGGAAGGCTCTAAAATTTTTCTTTCAACTCAGGGAGGCTTGCTGTTGCAAATACTGACAATTCATTCTAGACCACTGTACATATTTCTTATATGAATGACACATGCATGTACATATATGTACACTCAAGTAGCTGGCATCTTCTATCCTCTCTATTTACTTATACAGGTTACTCAGTCCACAATTCTGGGCAGATGCTAAATTCCCATTCATTACAGTAAATGTTTCCCACTGTTTATTTTTGAAGCCTTTGCCATTCATACTAATGTTAAAGATGCCACATGCCCAAACTGAAGTGAAACATTTTTTACGTTTGTTTTATTAGAACTCATTATATTAGAATCCAATGAAAGAATCAGGTTTGTGTACTACTAATTATTCCTGATGGTAATGACTTAATAAACACATAAGTGCCTTGGCAAACAGGGTTAACTCATATCAACTGGAAATAGTTTCCATGATCTACTGGAATGAAAATGAATTCTGGTGACTTTCTGAGACACTAAAACAGAACACTACATTTTCAAAGGGATTCCAACAAGCTGTAGAAGTTGTAGAAATTGTTAAATATTTAAAAGCTAAATTGGACAATAATGGGAACACTTCCCAACAAAACAAAAGTAGCCAATCCATAATATCGTAACGAATTCACACAAAATCCTACACGCCTGGTTGATTGAATATGAAATGCACAGTATTTTTCCTTGTTGATGTTTAAGTACAGAACAGTGAAACACTTGTGTCTTGAACCAACCACATTACCAGCAGATAGCCTCTACCTCCCAATGCTTGGAATATGTTTCTTCTTTCATTTCTCTACAGCAAGAAAGGTGTTGATAGGAAGCAACTAGGTGGAAACAAATCAAAACACTCTGTAACAGTGTATGATGTTTAAGTAAACCTTTTGTTTTGGTCTTGCTTGTAAGTATTGGAATGAAGTCTCTGCCTCTTTCATTTTTCGTTTCAGCAATTATGACTTGAGTTTTTGATCATTCACTCCTGTCCAGGTAAGATGGAAGAGACTTGAGACATTGAATTTAGCATTGTTAAAATAACACAGAACTCCAACGTTAGGACGCTGGACATTTCCATAAATGCAGGCTATATCATAGCACCTATGGCATAGTTCTTTATCTGACATATTCCCTTTACTAAAAACCAAAGTTAAGCACTGCTCTGGGAGAGACTTCTAACCATCTCTGCTGCCATGATTTCAACAGGAAAGAAACAGCCATGCAAGCAAGTCAGATGCGTTTACGACTTGGGATGCCACATGTTGATGCACAGTTCCTTTACTCATCATGAACTTTTATCTTCAAAACCAAAATGAAGTTAACGTTCAATGCCAGAGAAGCGATAAACAACCTCTCCCCACCCCCATAATAGTTATTTCACTTCCCTTCATGTGCAGAACTAAGGACTGCATCAACTTCCCAAACTAGCAGGAAGGCACTTTCATTGGCTCAGGAAAGACCAACCCCAA
This sequence comes from Sphaerodactylus townsendi, assembly GCF_021028975.2. Lineage (NCBI taxonomy): Eukaryota > Metazoa > Chordata > Lepidosauria > Squamata > Sphaerodactylidae > Sphaerodactylus > Sphaerodactylus townsendi. The sequence continues at coordinate 115,652,408 of NC_059429.1, forward strand.
ATAATTTCAGCAAAAGCTTCAAGCAGGTGAAGTGCATCAGAGATGGCACTGCTTTCAGGTACCATGCCATGATGACACTTCTGGTCCCGTTTCCAGGGAAATGGATGCAGTGGTCAGATTCCTTAAATCAATGCTCTGCTCACTAAACCTCTGCCTGTGCTACTGTCAGCAACTAAGAGCAACCGAGCCTGCAGCGATAGGCCCATTTTCCCAGGCCTATAGAAGGCGCTGTGTGGCAACTACATGCCGAGCATCTGGGGCCCTTCCCCCCACTCTGCAGCAGCGCAGCCTTACCCAGTGTAGAGAATGCGCCCCCTACTGACTTCCACGCTCATTTCTCCATCGCACCGACTGGGCTGCGGTGCATTTTGGGTGGGGGCAGGGTTTTTTTTTCCTCCTTCGATGGCCATAAACCCCAAGCCACGGTGGTCTTAAACATCAATCCACAGGCTCGTTACCTGGACGCCTAAGCAAAACTGAACTAGGCTGCAAAAATAAATGCAAAATGAGCATGCCATGACCCAAAGCAGCAGCAGAGAGGCGTGCTAGAGGAAGGTGCAGAAGGCGGCCTCCTTTCCCTCCCGTCTTTGTCTGGAAATGGGTTAGAGCAACTACTGTCCGGAATGGATGTAGCAAAAGAAGAGTTGTGTGGGCGGATGGGCGCCTGTTACTCTCCCCTGGATCTGCCACGAATCCCGCCTTTTCCAGCACCCCCGACGCCTCTACTCAAGGGAAGGGAGGATAGGTCGCAGGAGGAGGTGGCTTCCCATTCATTGTACCGCAGCCCGCTCCAAAAACCCCAGCGCCAAATCCGCAGTCATCAGGGGTCCTCCTAAGCGGCTTCCCTCTAAAGTAGCACATGCTGGAGGGAAAGGAGCGACCCCTGCTCAGCCCGCCGAAGGATTCCGGAGAGGACGGGCGCGATCGCCATCCCCTCTCCTTCCCCCACCCCTCTTTTCCCTCCTTCCACGCTGCAGACGGTGCAATCACAGCCACACTCGGGGGCGCAGCAGACATGGGCCGCCTCCCTGCAAAATAAAAAAAAAGGAGGGAGGTGGGAAGAAAAGGAGATTGCAGGGAAAAGCAGCGGCAGTGGCGGAAGCCTCCAGAGCAGCGGCATCTACCCAAGGAGCCAGGATGGAGGCGGAGGAGGGAAAACACCGGTCTATGCACGGATGGGGGATCAACCGAAAGGTTCCACGCGACCCGCAGCATGCGCGACCCGCCGCCGGGCCCGGCTGCACGAGAGGAGGAGAAAGGAGGCGACCGGCGGGGCGGGGGCAGGGTTGCGCCGGGCTCCCTCCTTTCCGCGCGCACTCCGGCTCTCACCTGGGTGGCTGTGGCGCGCCCTCCTCCTCCTCCGGCTGCTGCTGTTCCTCCGCGGCGGCGCTGCCGGCGGCTCCTCGCTGGGTCCAGGCGGGCGCGAGGAGCGGCGCCGGGGAGACAAAGGGGGCTGGATGGCGGGCGAGGGGGGGGGGACGGGCTGGGGGGGAGGAGGGCGGCGGGCAGGGCAGGGGCTGGGCCCGCGCGGGGCTGAGGGGGCGGCGGCTCCGCGAGACTCGGTCGCCGGGCCGTGGGGGCGCCGCGCTGCGGGCCGCGAGGAAAGGGGAGGGGGGGCGCCCTGCAGACAATACAGCCGGGTCCCTCCTGCCCAGAACCTGCCCTGGCCAAGATGGCGGCCGAGAAAGAGCGGAAGTGACGCGGGGCGCTCATTAGCATAGGGGACTCATTGTCCGGCCGGGGAGGAGGGGGGCAGTGTGGGGGAGAGGGGGGGCTCAACCGCCTCCCTCGCTGCGGGGGGCCCTTCCTGCGCTTACCCTCCCTCCACTCCTGCCCCGACAGGAAACGGGCCCTTTAACGGGAGGTGGAGGGGCTCGGGTTACATAACCCCGTCCTAGCGGGGGGATTCTCGCGAGAGAGGGGAAGCGGCGGCGGGATCTGCCCCGGCTCCGCTAGGAGGCGCCGCGCCCTGCGAATGGGGCCGCGGCGAGGGACGCGAAGCCGCCCGGTTATCCCTCCGCCGCCCCCAGCCGGGACTACATCCTTCTCCATATGGGAGGGGGGAGGAGGATGAGGGGTCACCACCGCGCCAAGAGCCCGCCACGGCCACGTGACCTTGTAGTGAGAGAAGCACGTGACTCAAACTCCCCCTCACCTGGCTGAGCATCAGTACACCTCGTGCCATTTGGCTGACGATTACCCCTGTCTTGCACTGGTGAGAGGGGGCCCTCTGTGCAGAAAGGCATGCAAAAGCCTTGATGACTTTAGACCACATCCTGGAGGATCCTTGCTGACCCATGAGAACCTTGCTGACACATCTTTTTCACTACTTTTACCAGTAGGCCACACAGTTCCAGTGGTTCCAAAGCTGCATCTGCCTACAAAACAGTGATCGCACATTGGCGCACACAATTTCTGCCCTTGGCAGTTCTGTAGTGAACAGGTTAAATCGCAAGCAACCAAAAGCCAATATGGCACACTGTATATACAGCTTGCCAATTACAAATGTTTTATACTCATCACATCGGTTAGGTGACAAAAGCAACAAACCCACTTGTTTGGTATGTCCATGCCTGAGAGGTACCCGTGATGTAATACGTAGTCCTAGAGATCCACCCCAACACCTCTAAGACATAATAAAGGATTCTGTGACACACTTGTTGATTGTTAAATGCAGCCTGAGGAATTCACACTAGGAACAATTCAACACCCACCACAGAAGTAGTAAAGATAATTCCGCTGATGAGCATCACACAAATGACTATTTGCAGTGACACAAACAATGTTGTGGGACCTTAAATGACGATAAATATTCTACAGCATAAGTAGTATCCATTAAAGCAAGTACATATAATGCAATGAATCTGCAATCATATTACTGTTATAATGATGACACATAGCCATTATTGAGTATGTGAAAGAGCAGCCACTCCCATACCATAGGATAGTAGATCAATGCAAATACTGTAAGGATACACATCAGTGGCAATCAAACAATGGACTGTGAAATACTAACCAATCCGAACAGTAGCAGTGCCATGGGAATTGCAAGTATCCAAGTGACTATCCACTGCTGTAGCATTCAGAGACACTTGAGTACTGATTGGCATCTTTAGTATTATTTATACTCAACAGCTGTTGCTCTTTTAGAAGAAGAGCACTGCTGGATCATACCAGTGGTTCATCCAGCCCATCATCCTATCTCACACAATGACCAACCAGTCACTGGTGGGCCAAGAACAGGGCATAGAGGCTAAGACCTTCCCCTGGTGTTGCCTTCTGGCACTAGGATTTAGAGGCCACTGCCCCTAAACCTGGGGGTTCCCATTAGTTACCAGGGCTAGTAGCCGCTGATGGACCTCTGCTCCATCAATTTGTCAGATCCCCTTTAAAGTCATCTATGTGTGTGGACATCACTATATCCTATGGCAGGGAATATCATTATCAAAGCCAATTCCTAATATTCTGTCACAATCAAATATAACCAAGAAGCCAAACCTGTGCAGATATAGACTAGCTGTAATTTGGGGAACCTATCACTTGGTTCAGACAATCGGGTCACTACAGGACACATTTCACACTCCCCACCACAGAGTTGCTGAGGGCCAAAGTCTGACAAGACACTGGGACAACCAGTGGCGTAACTAGGGAGGAATGCGAGGGGGTTGGAGCCACGGGTGCTCCTTAGGGGGCACAGTGAGCCACCCCTTCCACATAAAGTTCGGGGGTTTGTGTACAGTTGAATGCTAAACCAACCCGTGTTTATCTGGGCTTGCCATACCCTGAACCCCACATGGAGTTTGGGAGTAGCAGGGGGTGCATTTTAACAGAGTTTCGAGCCTGCAGTTCTCAATCCAGCCAGACTAAGCCCAGTGTCAAACTGAGCAGTCAGGCTGATTGGCTCCAGCTTTATCCTGCTGGCTACACCCCCTGGGCAGAGGTGGAGCTTGGAGGGCCAAGCCAACAGTATAAAGTTATGTTCTGTCAGCCCAACATCTCAGTTCAATGCTGTGCTCAGCGTGGCTGGGTTGAGATTTAAACTGCAAACTCAAAGCCTGCTTTTTAAAGCTGGGTCAGCCAAGCTGGGTCAGCCGTGGTTAGAACTTGGTTGGGAGACTGCCAAGGAAGACCAAGGTTGCTGTGCAGTGGCAATGGCAAACCACCCCTGTTCATAACATGCCTTGAAAACTCCATGGCTCTGGGATCACCATGGGTTGGTTGTGACTTGGCACACAACTTTTGCTATTATAATAAAACAGCAGGTTAAATCCCAATAGGATACAGAAGGGCCTTTGCATCATTTTCTAAGAACATAAGAAAGAGCCTGATGGATCAGACCAGAGTCCATCTAGTCCAGCACTCTGCTACTCGCAGTGACCCACCAGATGCCTTTGGGAGCTCACATGCAGGATATGAAAGCAATGGCCTTCTGCTGCTGCTGCTCCCAAGCACCTCTTCTGCTAAGGCATTTGCAATCACAGATTAAGAAGGATCAAGAATGGTAGCCATACATCAACTTCTCCTCCATAAATCTGTCCAAGCCCCTTTAAAGCTATCCAGGTTAGTGGCCATCACTACCTCCTGTGGCAGCATATTCCAAACACCAATCACACGTTGTGTGAAGAAGTGTTTCCATTTATTAGTCCTAATTCTTTCCCCCAGCATTTTCAATGTATGCTCCCTGATTCTAGTATTGTGAGAAAAAGAGAAACATTTCTTCTCTTAAAATACCTTCTCAGGAAACCATCCAGGAGGGAAAGGGCAATTATAGAAACTGCTGTACTCCTTTCAGTAGAAGGATCTCCAAGAGACAAGATCCAAGCAAAACTGAGCTAAACAAAGCTGGCAAGCTTAGCTATTGACCCTTGCAAGATAGCCTGACATTAGTCCAGTCATGCTCATGTGGAGGCATGCCATTCTACCTTCCTAAGTGGGCTGATAGGCAGCTGCTGCAATTTGTAGAAAGAATGCAAACTCCAGAGGTCTGAAATATACAATGTTGAAGTGTGAGCTGCCCATCACTAAATGCCATGGTAATTATTTTCAGAAGATAAGAAGGGTAATCTCTGAATTGGGACAGCTGACATGGAGATGATTTCAGGGGTTCAAATGAACCCTAGTTCAAGCGCATCGACCACAGCATGCCCTCTATTTAGAACATCATTTAGATAATTGCACTGCCTCTTTTCAATAACTTCAAGGAAACTCCATAGGTCAGTTTGTTTCAGTGATTCTGACAGCTGAGAAGCATTTCTTGATGTCGGGATGAGCCCCACGAACTGGGGAGAGCCTCAGAAAGAGCGCAGGAATGCCTGCGCCATCTGTGTCCTTCTGGGCGCACACGCTCACCTACCCCCCAGGCCCCCGTGAGTCACAGGTCATGAACTACCTGACTCACAGTCACCAGGTGTCCCAGACAAAGGGACAAAGGGGCACTTGCCCCCAGGTATGGATAAGACCCAGACGCGAACGTTTCCTCCCGCACGTAGGCAACCCCATGATGTCATGTATCATACAATATTCTCCCGCTCTCCCGGTCCGCCCCTATTGAAAACCCTAATAAAAGGTGCCAGGGACTAGCACACGGCAGAGTTGCCAGATCCACGGATCACGCTTCCTGCTGCTGGCTCTCTCCACCGGATGATATCGCTGTGTCTCGCCTCTTCCTTCCGACCCTCGCGGGCCGACTTCACTTGATATCTAATCTATCTATATTTTTATGACATTAATCCTGAGCCTCTTGCAGCCAAGGTGGCACATGTGCACGTGTGCACGTTTGGGGAAGCTCTTCTCTCATCCTTTCTCCTGCCCTCCATCTTAAGCTACTCAGCTAGTATAGTGCTTAAAAGGTTGACCAGGGATCTGGGAAATCCACGTTTGAATCTGAACTTTACCATGGACACTTGCTGGGTTATCTTGGGTCAGCCATACACCAGGTTTTTGTGAGGATAAAAGGTGATGAGGAGAATGATAGAAGGTCGGCATAGATATATTAAATAGATAATAAATAAAAACCACCTCTTCTCTGTGGCACCAGTTTCTATTCCTAGACATGTGAAGGCATGGGACAAGTAGAACAGAAAGATTTGGGAGAAGGGGAACTGTTGTTTTCCAAGTACTTTTCTTCAGTTCCATTGGAAATTTTAGGGAGTACTGAGACAAAAAATCCTATGAAATACTTTCTAATTTGGAATGAGTGAAATGTATGTTTAAAGTGTGTGTGTGTGTGTGTGTGTGTGTGTGTGTGTGTGTGTGTGTGTGTGTGTGTGTGTGTGTGTGTGTGTGTGTGTGTGTGTGTGTGTGTGTGTGTGTGTGTGTGTGTGTGTGTGTGTGTGTGTGTGTGTAGACATGGTGTGCCATTGCCTGCCTACACCTCAATCTCTTGTTATGCCTTGGAGGTCTCTCAACCAAATACTTGCCTGGGTTGAGGTTGAGAATGTGTGACTGACCCAAAGTCACCTGCAGGTTTCCATGGCAGAGTAGAGATTCAGACCAGTTTTCCCAGAACCTAATCTGATACCTTAACTACTACATCATGCTGGTTCCCAAGATAAGATTTTACTCACCTATAGCATAATTAGATAATTCCTGTCTATACAAAGATACTTTCACCAATGACTGTCAAAACTTAAAGGCACAAAAGGAGATTTTATTAAATGTTTTATTGTCTTATTAAGTCTTATTGTTTTCCAGTTCTTATTGTTGTCCTTCCATCCTGGTGACTGGTGCGTTTTAAAGGAAAAGCAGCATCAATAGCCTCAAGATAATATCTAGGGTGCTTCCCGGTTTTTCTCATTTCGCAGCGGCTGGGCTGCTTCGTCAGTGGCACTGAATTTCATAGCATGCCTATGTTGTGGGTATAATATTCTATCCTATAATTAATATATGGCTATTGAACGATCCCAATGATTTCAAGAGCTAGGCTTTCAAAGTGTCATCTTATAAATTATCAGCATTGGTAGACCATAAGACTTACCTGTTCTTGAGGTTGCCACACAAGGACTTACCTGAGTCTTCCATCCTTTTTTATCTTCATCTCTTCAGTGTAGGTTGGGCACAACTTTTGCTTCTATTTCCACTTAGCTTTTGTTGCTGTCTTGTAAACTGTGTCTTATATGTGTATGCATTGGTGATTTTTTGTGACTATGCTTTTCATAATAGTTGACTTCTGACTTTTCACATTTAATACAACATCCTTATATGTCTTTAAATTTTGGTAGTTACTGGCGTGGTAGGTTTTTGTTCTAGTTTAGAGATTCCCAAAGTGGGTGGTACTGCCTCCCTGGGGGCAATGGAGACATCAGGGGGAACAGTGAGGAATTTGGGGGTGGTATAGAATTTTGGGTTGGTAGGGGCAGTGGTGGGATCCAAAAATTTTAGTAACAGGTTCCCATGGTGGTGGGATTCAAACTGTGGCATAGTGCCAATGGGATGGGCGGGGCATGACGGGGCGTGGCCTGGCATTCCAGGGGTGGATCCCACCACTGCGTCCATCCCATTAAAACTATGAAAACATAATGGGAGAGATGGTGAATCTGAAAAATGGCCTCTGGGGCAAGCACTGGAATTGCACCCCCCGGGTCACCTTATTCTCACCTACTCAGCCATTCTCCAACCTACCTTTTATCTGCCTCCCATCTTTATTTATTTATTTACTTACTTACTTATTTTGTTAGTCAATTATTTATACCCCGCCTTTCTCCAGATGGGGACCAAAACAGCTTACAGCTTTCACTTCATCTCTCTTCCTTTTTATCCTCATGACAACTCTGCAGGGGTAGGTTTAGTATGTAACTGGGAAAACATCCCCAGTGAGATTCAAGCACCTAGGCCTAAGAAAGTCATGCAAGTCAGACGGTAGAAATGGTGCCAGAGGACCGACTGACCCCAAACTACCTTTACCACCAAGGCCAGTTTGTTTTAATTCATAGGCTTAGAAATGGACAAGTTGTTGTAGGGCAGTGATGGCGAACCTTTCTGAGGCCGAGTGCCCAAATTGCAACCCAATACCCACTTATTTATCGCAAAGTGCCAACACGGCAATTTAACCTGAATACTGAGGTTTTAGTTTAGAAAAAACGGTTGGCTCCAAGGCGCGCGTTACTCGGAAGTAAGCTTAGTGAAGCAACCGTGCAACTCTTCAAATGGGTGAATCATGATCCTAGAAGGGTTTACTCAGAAGCAAGCCCCATTGCCAGCAACCAAGCTTACTCCCTGGTAAAGGATCATGCCCAGGCAGAAGCATATTAGGGGTAAATGGCGCCCAGAGACAAATTGTCTCCAGGATGCCCCCCAGGCCCTGCCCCCACACCACCCTACCTCCACCCCCTGATGCCCCAGGCTCCATCCCCACTGCCCTCGACCCCGCCCATGTCATCATGAACATGGGCAAGGTCTAGGGTGCCCACCTCCCACCCAGACTCCCCCTGCTGGCTGGGCTCCCAGCCGGCAGCCTGCAGTCTCTTCTGACCTCCCCTCCAGGCAGGCCAGAAGAGACTGCAGTCCCTGCCAAGCAGACCTTCTTTTATAAGCACTGAGGCCAGGGAATGGGGCTTGGGGAGCAGGAAGGGGTGGGACTTCCTGCTCCCCAAGACCCACCTCCAGCCTCAGTGCTTATAAAAGCAGGTCTGCTTGGCCGGAACTGCAGTCTCTTTTGGCCTGCCTGGAGGAGAGGTCAGAAGAGACTGCAGGCTGCTGGCTGGGAGCCCTGCCGGCAGGGGGGAAGGGAGGGGGAGTCCAGGGTGGGCTGAGGGGGCTTGGAGGCAGCAGGAAGTTCTGCTGCCTCATCTTTTTTTGTGTGCCTCCAGCAGGTTGAGGCACGTGAAAACGACGAAACATCAGGACTTCCTGGTCACGTGGGGGGCCGATTTTGCACCCTCCACGTGACCAGAAGAGTGGGGCCCCGGGACAAGGGGTACCCCTTGTCCCTGGAGGCAGATACGCCACTGTGCCCAGGCCAGCCTAGATGTGTGTGTGATTTTGCACCCTCCACGTGACCAGAAGAGTGGGGCCCCGGGACAAGGGGTACCCCTTGTCCCTGGAGGCAGATACGCCACTGTGCCCAGGCCAGCCTAGATGTGTGTGTGGGGGGGGGTGATTTTCCACCCCCTCCCACATCATGAACTCTGTGCATGAGTGCCCACAGAGAGGGCTCTGAGTGCCACCTCTGGACCCGTGCCATAGGTTCGCCACCACTGTTGTAGGGTCTGAATGAGTTCGTTCTAAATTACATTGTTGATATGGGCATCTGTAATGTATTGTATTGATTGTGAGGTACTGTATTGTTTTAAGAGTCTGCAGCTGTTGCACTGGAATTGGTAATCAGTAGGTGTGTTATATTGAGCACAGCTGCAGAGTGATTTTAGGCTATGTGTGAGTAGCAGCTTTGAAATAAAGCACCATGTTTTGTTCCTCCGACTCCTGATTCTTTGAGACATAACATATTTGGCGGCGAAGCCCGAGGATGGATAAACTTATAGAAGCCGAGGTCCTAGCAAGTTTTTTTGTGAAGCAAGGACTGTGAAGTAAATTATGGCTTTTCAAGGGGCAGCTGGGAACAGTTTAATTTGGGAGTTTTCCTTTGAAGTGGCAGAGTTATGAGGGCCACGATTGGAGATTTTTTATCTTCTGGCCAAATGGCATAACAGACCCAGAAAGGAAAAGAGCCCGTGTTTTACTGAGCCTCTGTGGTGAAGGGGTGTTTGACCTCGCCTCAGCATTGATAAGCGCCAAAGAGACTTATCCAACAACACGGCTTTGTAGAGATACTGACTGCATTAAAGGGAACCATTTCATTCCCCAACCGTCCAGAAATAGCTAGGCGGAGTGTTTTTTTTATAAGCGTGATCAGGAGGGGACTGAAAGCATTACGGAAGGAATTATCTGTTGCAGTCTTCACGGCGGTTGGCACAACAATGTAATTTCTCAATTTGGAAGAAAAAATGTTAAAGAGGATGCGGTCTGGGTCTGCAGCGGCACTGCAAGGGAGAGGCACCATTGCAAAAGTTGCTGCTGGCAAAGAGACAGACTTGACTTTTCAAAGCGGCATACCAAGAAGCCTTGAATTTTTGCAGACTTGCTGCAGCCTCTACTTTCGGGAAGTCGCGACAAGCCAGGGAGCCCACAGAGATTGCAAACAGCTGGCAGTGGGACTGTAGACCCGAGTGGTAATGGTGAAATTCAGAGACTGCAGCATGGTGCCAATGAAGATGGGAGAAGACCACCACAACAGAGGGGGAGGATGTTAACAGAGAAATGTATGAGTTGTGGTGGGCCCCATGAGAGAGAAAGGTGTAAAATTTAAAAAAAAAAAGAGGCACAATGTTTCTGTTGTTGTAAGCGTTGAGGGGCATATTGGAGGAGAGTGTTGCAGAGAAAAAAAAGGCATCAGGGGACCAAGAGAAGACATGTTCCCGGCTCATCTGCTACACACTCTGTGGATGCACCTTGCTGTCCCCATGTAGCTGGCTTGACTGGCCAACCCCACATGAAGCAGTGTGATATGGTGTTTCTACTTGCCCAGCTGATGTGTAATTAACCACGTGCAAGCCTGAGATCCAGCGTGAAGTTGTGCGGTGACATGTAATGAAGATCCAGGATGTCCCTTGTGTGATGGAAGTGGATTCTGGGATTCAGCATTCTCCATGGATTTCATGGGACACTTATAAAACATTATTTGCCCACAGGATGATTTGGACATTCAATCTTGTGACTTACCACTTCACGGATTATCAAGGACATAGAGTACCTGTGGTTGGCATGTGTAATGTCCATGTGAAATATCATACATGTTTTGATGGATGTTTGAAATTGTTAATAGTGGAAGGAAGACGGCCGAGACCTATTGGGGTTGGACTGGTTTTGGGAGGTTGGGAATATGTAATTACTGGAATTCATGAGGAGTTAGCAAAGTTGACATGGGAGGAGGTGCTAGTGGGGAGGAATTTAAGAGTGTGTTTGCTGAGGGACTGCAGGGGGGCAGTATAAGGGTCCACCTATATCATTGCATCTTGATCCTTTATTTTGTACCCCAATCACGTCTAAAATCACAAGGCGTATTCCATTTTGCTAGCAGCTCTAAAGTGGATGCAAGAACTAGATGCGGTTATTGGAACAGGGAATATTGGAGCCAGTGGTAAATGCAAAGATGGGAAACTCCAATTGCTGATGACCCCACTGAAGAAGGCCAATGGGGATGTCGCGCATTTGTGCTGATTATAAAGAGGAGTGCACAATTAACAAGGCAGTTGCACAGAAACATCAGTACCCAGTGCCAGGTTGTCAGTCAGTTATTGTTAGCTTAACATTGGCAGGGGAAAGGTTTTTTGCAAGAATTAGATCTAGAAGCGCATGAGCATACCAACAGCTGGAAGTGGATGATGCCACTGCAGAAGCCCAGGCGATGAAGTGACTCACAGGGGGGGGCATTCGAAGAGTAAAAGCAGCTGCAATTTGGAGTGGCGTAGCTCCTGGGATTATTCAAGAGCTTGATGGGAAGAAATATTAAGAAACTTGCAGGAGTCATACCACCATATTTTGATGATGTCTTGATAGTGGGTGCAACTGAGGGAGGAACTGATGACACGAATGCGGAAAGAAGTACTGCAATTGTGCTTCTCCAGATGTAGGGATTAGCGTTAAAGCGCTTGAAAAAATGCTTGTGTTTGGAGTAAGCGCCAAGTAGAGTTTTTTAGGATACACTTGGTAGATGCAAGGGGAATCCACCCGACACATCAGCAAAGGTGAGGAGGCCATCCAGGATGCCCCAGCACCACAGTCAAAGCAAGAGTTACAGGCATTTTTTGGGATTGCTAAATTTTTTACCATTCATTCCCTAATAACCCAAGCATAAGGCCACAATGCGGCCGAACCCACTGCACCGTTTATTAAGATAAATGGGCAGTGTGGCAGTGGACAAGGAATCAGCATGTGAGAAGGCATTCCGAGATGTCAAGCGATTGTTGTCATCAGAAAGTGTATTGGTTCATTTTGATGAGAGGAAGCCATTGTGAATAATTTTTTGACGTCGCGATGCCTCCCGTATGGAGTTGGAGCAGTGTTGAGCCATCAATTGGAGGATATCGCGGGAAGCTCCAATTAGCGTATTATTCACTAGGGCCGTTGGTACTACAGCGGGCGAGGAAGTGGTCTGCATAAATTGATAAGGGAAAGGCATTAGCAATAGTGGCTGGGGTTAAGAAGTTTCATGATTACGTGTATGGGCGACCATTTTATGATTGTTACAGACCATAAGCCGCTGTTGGGATTATTTTCTGCTCAGAGCGCCAGACACCACAGATATTGTCCCCTAGAATGCTGTGGTGGGCAATGTTCCTGAATGCATATGATTATGTCTTGCAGCACCGGTTAGGGAAAAGAAAATTGGTCATGTAGATCGTTGAATTAAGGCTTGCCAGTACAAAGGGAGGAGGAAGATCATTCCCCACTTTTGGAGGTTTTGATGTTGGAATCGATTATCAGAGCCTCCCAGTGCAAAACTTAAGAAATAGCAGAGAGGTCCAGCTAAGGACCCGAGTGCTTGCCCGAGTTTTGAATTGGGCATGGAAGGGTTGGCCATTAGGTAGAAGTTAGAAGGAAGAAATTCAGACCATTTGGAATGAGGCAGCGCGAGATATCTGTCCACAAAGGGGTGCTTACTGTGGGGAAATAAGAGTAGTGATCAGCAGTTTTAAGGATTAGGGTGCTGGAGGCCTTACATACCAGAGGCACCCCGGAATAAAGAGTGAGGAATGAAGGCATTGGCCCGTAGTTGTATGTGTGGTGGCCAAAGATGGATAGTGAAATAGAAGAATGGGTGGCCAGGTGCAGGGAGTGTCGAATGCTTGGCTTGACCTGCCCCACCTCAAACCCCGAGCCTATCAATGGGAGTCCACAAAAGACCGGTGGTCAAGGGTACATATTGATTTTGCAGGGACCTTTCCAAGGCCAGGTGTTTCTCATCGTGAGTGGACTCATATTCCAAATGGCTAGAAGTAGGTGCCAGTAATGTCAATGACATCACAAACAGTTATTAGGGCACTCGCGTAAGTTATTTGCAACCCATGGCCTCCCGGATATGGTGGTATCGGATAATGGGACAGCGTTTGTATCCAAGGAGTTTAGAGTATTCCTGGCCAATGGGTGTTATTCGCCCAGGTTACCCTGCGGCTCCCTTTTTCATCCGGCTTCTGAATGGGCAGGCAGAAAAGGATAGTGCGTCCACAACGAAGGATGCATTGCAGCGAATAGTAGAGGGGGGATTGGCACCGTCGGTTGGCGAATTTTTTGTTAACACAGCACATAACACCGTGCACAGCCACGGGAGGAGTCCTCGCGGAGTTGCTAATGAATCGGGCTTACAGCGTTGCTGGACGAATGCATCCCGATTCAGTTGATGATAGATCCCACGGAAAGAAGATCAGGTGTTGAAAGCACCTCGGACATTTGATAGGGTGTCTGATCACGGTGTATGTCGAAATTATGGAGCAGGTCCATGTTGGGTCCCAGCAGTTGTGAGGAGCAGCCCGAGCAGGGCCCTTGTCTTATAGGGTGGAAACTGAAGAGAGGCGGGTGATCCGCCGAACATATTGACCAAGTAAGGAAGAGAGTGCCAGAGTCCAACAGTAGATCCAGGAACCCCAGGTCCTCGAATCTAGGGCGTTAAGGGGGCAGATGGAGCTGCAGGATGAGGAAGCAGTAAATAGTCCAATTGTCCCAGAGGAACCTGGGGCGTTAAGGGCACAGATGGAGATGCAGGATAAGGAAACAGCAAAGGGTCCAATTGTTTTGCAGAACCAGGAACAAACACAGACTCAGGAGCCAGAGCGGGAGCTGAGACGATCTCAGCGAAAGAGAATCCCACCAGATTATTACAGGAGTTAGGGGGAAGGGGTGTAATGTATTGTATTGATTGTGAGGTACTGTATTGTTTTAAGAGTCTGCAGCTGTTGCACTGGAATTGGTAATCAGTAGGTGTGTTATATTGAGCACAGCTGCAGAGTGATTTTAGGCTATGTGTGAGTAGCAGCTTTGAAATAAAGCACCATGTTTTGTTCCTCCGACTCCTGATTCTTTGAGACATAACAGCATCTTTACCCAAAGATGTGTGGATCATCTAAAACACCAAGCCACCACCCTACACTGGATAAGGGAGGCTGGTTTGAGGGTAAAGGTAAGAAAATGCTAGGTAGCCCTGTAACAGGTAAAGTATTTTGGACACATTGTGGAAGGAGGAGTAATCAAACCAGAAGGGCATAAGTTAGAAGCCATCAGGGAATAGCTGACGCTCTTAACCAAATGCCAAAGTGAGGTCCTTTTTTTAGTTTGGCTGTCTTCTGCAGGCGGTTCATCTCTAAATTTAGTAGCATTGCAGCTCCATTCTCTGGCCTGACTAAAAAGGCTCTACCAAACATGTGAACTGGACAGCAGAATGTCAAATATCATTCCAAAGGTTACAAGAGCTAACAGCATCTGAAGTTGTGGTACTGGCACCTGACTTTTCAAAACCATTCATTGTAACCACAGATGCTTCTAGTGGGGATGTGGGGGCACTACTAAGCCAGTGTGGCCCTGATGGACAGACACACCCAGTGTTATTCCTGAGCAGGAAGCTCCTAGCCAGGGAACAACATCTTTCAGCTGTGGAGAAGGAGTCTTTGGCTATGGTGTCGACTCTAGGGAAACAAAGGCCTCATGTGTGGGGATCATGAGCACTGAACATTCTTCACTATGCTTGGGGTTCACACTATGAAGTGACCCAGTGGTTGCTGCCTCCAATAAGTTCTACTTCAAAGTCCAAAACAGCCCTGGAAAGTCCCTCCCCCCAACTTCTTCTGACAGGAACCAAATGAGCTCCCAAAGGCACCTGGTGGGCCACTGCGAGTAGCAGAGAGCTGGACTAGATGGACTTTGGTCTGATCCAGCTGGCTTGTTCTTATGTTCTTCTTATGTTCTTAAATCTAGAATGCTGTGGTTGCTTAGCAATAGCCATTTAAGGCTTCTGTTTCTTAAACCTGCAAACTCTCCTTTTACCATTTTGGGTTTTTAACCTCCACAATGAAAAAAAAAGGATTTCAGTTTTTTGTTTGCTTTTGGCACATTTGGGGTGTTTCTCAGTTTTGTAGAAAGATTTGTCTTGCCTATTCACAGCTCCAATAATTGGATTCAGGTATCCTCAGATCTGGCTGACTCGGCTATTAGATTATAGATCTAACAATGCTGATAAAGAAGTAAAGTTTCATATACTGCATGTATTTGATTCCACACCCAATTTCCATCCTCCCAGAAGCCCTGTTTTTCTCTCCATGGCCATAAGATTTCTATAAATTTCACATCTTTAATGCCTAGTCCTCTTACCTGTACAACCTCTTCATACTGGTGAATATACAGAAAATCTTGGGAAGCAAAATTGGAATTGCCTTTCACTTATGCAAAAATCTCAATGGTGGACATGTACACTAGAAGATGAAGGATTCTTCCCCCACCTTTCTGCCCTTTCTGTAGATCTCACATTCATCCGAACTCAATATCTGCTAGAGCAGTGATGGCGAACCTTTTCAAGACCGAGTGCCGAAATTGCAACCCAAAACCCACTTATTTATCGCAAAGTGCCAACACGGCAATTTAACCCGAATACTGAGGTTTAAGTTTAGAAAAAACAGTTGGCGCCAAGGCATGTGTTATTCAGGAGTAAGCTTGGTGGTAGTCGGTGGCTTTGCTTTGAAGCAACCATGCAACTCTTCCAACAGGTGAATCACAGCCCTAGGAGGGTTTACACAGAAGCAAGCCCCATTGCCAGCAACTGAGCTTACTCCCAGGTAAAGGATCACACTTTAGTTCTTCGCATAAAAATCAGTGGGGTTTAATATCGCTTAACAGGGTTACCTACACTGCTTCCCCAAAACTAGGTCTTAGGTTTAATGCTAATAATTGAGGCCAGCCTAGATGTGGGGGGGGGGCACTCTGTTTGCGCGTGCCCACAGAGAGGGCTCTGAGTGCCACCTCTGGCACCCGTGCCATAGGTTCGCCACCACTGTGCTAGAGGATCAAGGGGTACATGAATGTTCCCTGTATCTGAAACCTGGAAGGTTTTTTGAGGGGAGGATGTGCAGGAATATAATGGTGGGGAGCAACACCCTTTCACTTCATCCAAAGTAGCTACAAGGTATACAAATAGGCTGCTACTTTGGATGGAAGTGAAAGAAAATAGCTTTCCACCAGGACCTGCCTGTTGCTGGTGGTTGGGCTCCACAGTGATGGGCAAGCACTCTCCTATTGCAATGTTATCTCCAAAAGTATTGCTTTTTGTGGCGTTCCCCCTGCCCCTCCTGCAGCCCGGGCTGGCAAACCGTCCCTCCGTCCCTAACCGAGGTGATGTGCCCCTCGTCAGTGGCCCCGGTCTTTGGGGCCCGCACTGCCAGCTGCCGAAACCACAGGGTGGCCGCCTAGGGAGGAGGAAGAAGGAGCCTCCTCCCACTCGCCTGGGGCTGGCCTAGACAAGACTGGGGTCGGCAGCCCCTCGGGTGAGGCGCCCACGAACCCCTTGAGCCGCCTCCCTTTCCTCCTCCACTCCCTTTCGCTCCTCTCTGTTTCCTTCACTCTCCCTCCCTCGCCTCTTCACCACTTCTCTGTTCCCTCGCCTGCTTCCCTCTTCCGTCCCTCTGCTGTCTCTCTCTCTCTCCTTCTGTCCTTTTCCCACAACTCCCCTTCCCGCTCCCGGCCCCCGCAACTCCCTCCCTCGACCCGTTGCGACCAGCCTCGCCCGTCCGTTTGCCTCACTCTTAAATAGCCTTTCCCCGGCCTCGCTCTCGGCCGCCGCCCCAGCCGCAGCTGCGTTGCGTTCCCGCCGGCCGCGATCGGCTCGACGATCCGCAGCTGCGGCGTCCCGGGGCCGTCTGTCGACCGTCCCGCCTCCTCGTCGGCGTTTCCCCCGGCCTCTCGCTGGCCCCGCCCCCCGGCTGGGCGAGTCCGGGGCGAGCCGTCGCGGCGACCCCTGGACACTTTTACTTTGGTAACATCAGGAGAAGACCTCAGCCACTATGTTCTATTGTTGGCTCTTCAGAGTAACTCGATGGCCACTTAATGAAAGAGGAAAATGGACTTAGAACCATTGGTAGTCAGGCACTTCTTCTATTCTTATGGCCCATAGGAATAACAGCCATTAATTTATACAGAAGGAGGAGGAATTTGGATTTATACTCCACCATTCTCTCCTGTAAGGGATCTCAAGGTGGCTTACAAACTCCTTTTCCCCACCTCCCCCCACAATGAACACCTTGTGAGGTAGGTGGGGCTGAGAGAGTTCTGTGAGAATTGTGACTAGCCCAAGGACATGTGTAGCAGCAGGGAAATAAATCCAGTTTACCAGATTAGATACTGCTGTTTATGTGGAGGAGTGAGGAATCAAACCCCAATCTCCTGATTAGAGCCCACCTTAACCACTACATGACTCTGGCAAAGTGTGATACCAGCAAAGGCACTCCTGATATTTCCCAATTCTACTATTTCACTTACCACAATAATTGTAAATATCCAGAATCAAAGTTTCAGATTCAAAATTGAACAAGATGAGCAAAAGGGAGGAGGATTAGCAATACCTAATAATAATTATACTATTGAGCAGATGGTCTTGTTTGAATTGCAGACTGGATTAGAAACCCAGACCAGGGAGCAATAAAATTAGAATTCTAAAACTAGAAACGGCAGATTTAGAAAAAGGATTACACAATTGCTTATGGACAGAAAAATCACTGAGGGAAAAATACAGTTCAAAATGGAAGCCATGTAGAGCCCAATCCAGGGAGTCGGGGCGCAAAAGGGGTTAGGGGAGTGGTCTGGCTTTGCGCTGGCATATTTGCCCTCCCCAGGGCATTTACTCCTGCGGAGAAGGCAGATGGGCTAGCGGGCAGCCGCTCCCCAGCTCTGTGGTGGCAAAACCCAGAAGTTCGGGTCACTGTACTGGTGTCCCAATTGGATGTCAGTGGAGGTGGGGGGAGGGGAGGTGTTTTCAGAGCCAGAGCTGATGTTTGTTAGCTTCCTCCTGGGATTTAGTTTAGCTAATATACACAATTTAGGATACACTGTTTAGTTTAGCTATCTTAAAAATAGTTGCCTTAAGCTTCAAGTTAGTTCCACGCTGAAAATAAGTATCTCAAAAGTCCAGAACCTGAAAAACATCTGGATTTGAAACCCAAATTGGTAGCATCCTACCCCAAACCCAGCAGTCACAATAAATGTTTCCCCCTTGAATCCTGGATTCAAAATTATGACCCCCCCCCCCGCCCTTATGATGGCTACAGAGAACTTCAGAAGTATATCCGTGAATAGTGTTTGGTGGGGAAAGCTTTAGCATCTGTATCCCTACTTGTTGGCTTTCTCGGACAAGTGCTTGACCTCTATGAGAAACAAAATGATAAACTATATAGACCGCTGATCTGATCCAGCAGGGGTGGTCTTAGTTTCAGATGTTCTTACCGAATTGCGTCTTATTTGCTGTTGTAAAAACCTCAAGTAAATTATTAATGCAAAAAAGAATCTGCCGCTTTTGAATTTTAAAAAAATAAATAAATCCCATTGTTCTCTTTTTCTTTTAGTCTGAAGCTCCGGTAACTGTTCAAAATTAAAACAGCTCTGAAGTCCCCTATCCCAATAAAGGGGAAGGAAAATGTTATAACTTTACAATATTTTATTCATGATCTTTGAACATGTGAAACTGGTTATATTGATTGTGGAGCATTCTGGGGCAGCAGAGGGACAGACACAGACAAAACAAAGGTAGGAAGTTGGATCCCTCAAAGTTTCCATGGGCACAAGGGTCAGCAGTTCTCATCCTCTCCCTCCTCCCATTGCATAACTCCAACCTCATTTGTCTCTACCCCAAGCTATTCCCGAGGGCCTCCTACCCCCACAACCAGCATTTTGGGCTGCTACAGGAAGAGTCAGGCAAGGAAATCAGTCTTCCACAAACAAAAACCCTTCCATCTGTGGAAAATTCAGGCAGGATCCAAGCCAGTAATTTGAAACAATATTTTTTTCTTTTAAAAATATATGTGGTTAAGAATTCTGATTGGCTTAGCTTTGTGAGGAATTCTATATATGATGGACTGTCTTTTTTTCCTGATATCTGTCCTTTATACAGCTGTCTCTGATTTGTTTTTGGGATAGTTTTGTCATGTGTATTTTGTCATGTGTATTAGAGTTCAAAATCTCCCTTCCAATGGCATACAGATATAATACGGTTCCTATAAATACAATTGTATTTTTTGTATATGTATATTGTTACCCGTATATACTTGTGTATAAGTCGACCCGCATATAAGTCGAGGCACCTAATTTTACCACAGAAAACTGGGAAAACTTATTGACTCGCGTATAAGTCGAGGGTGGGAAATGCAGCAGCTACTGGTAAATTTCAAAAATAAAAATAGATACCAATAAAATTACATTAATTGAGGCATCAGTAGTTAAATGTTTTTGAATATTTATTTCAAAGAAAAACAGTAAACTAGCTCTGTAAGCCCTAATTCTCCCTTTAAATCCACTCTTGGGGGAGGGTGATTTAAAGGGAGAATCTGGGGAAAATTTGAGGGTGCCTGTCAGGGGAGGAATGTTTATGTTATCAGTACCAACATTGCAGAGTAACTTTAGAAGACCCTCCTGATGATACCACCCAGGGATTTTTCAAGAGATTATCCTGATGATACCACCCAGGTTTAGTGAAGTTTGGTTCAAGAGGTCCAAAGTTATGGACCCTCAAAATGTAGCCCCATCTACTATTAGCTCCCATTGGAAACAATGGGATGGGAGCACCCCTTTTGGGGGTCCACAACTTTGGACCCCCTAAACCGAACTTCACCAAACCTGGGTGGTATCATCAGGAGAGTCTCTTGAAAAATCCCTGAAATTTTGCTGCTGCTAGCCTAAAAACTGTGCCCCCTGGCGGTCAACAAAGTAAAAATCCTAAAATATTTTTTAAAATACACCTCACTCGCATATAAGTCAAGGGGGGCTTTTTCAGCACAAAAAATGTGCTGAAAAATTCAACTTATATGCGCGTATATACGGTACTTGTTTATATTTTTTGTGATTTTTTGTATTTAGCTATGTTCATAGCTGTTTAGATAGTAGATTGTAGTGCACTCATCTACACTTTACCCCCAGCAATCCGGGGTACTCATTTTACCGACCTCAGAAGGACTGAAGGCTGAGTCAACCTTGAACTGGCTTTCTGAAACTGACTTCCATCGGGATCAAACTCAGGTCGTGAACAGAGCTTTGACTGCAGTACTGCAGCTTACCACTCTGCGTCATGGGGCTCCTATTTTGTACATGTTACATGTTGTAATACATAATCTAATGCATATGTGTATGCAGCAAGGAATCAGATATTAAGGATTTAGATCACATTCTGGAAATCAGGTCATCCTTTTAAAGACAAGGTGGGATGAGAACTTGAAGATTATTAGTGACTCCTTAACAGAGCATATACAGAACATATCTCTCAAGAAAGCAAGCCATGCTGCATGACAAGTATTAAATCCATGGCAGAGCAGTTGGCCGCGGCAGTTGGTGGCGGAAGGCTTGGTGGTGAAGCCTACCCCTCCCCCCTTCTGCTTGCAGCAATTATACTCCCGAAAGCCTAAGATACTGTGTCGGTAAAACATAATTCCCAACACAGTATAACACTATTATATTACATTAGTAAAAACGAATGTTCAAAAAGAAGAAGTAAATGTATTTATACTCAGGGATTGCCTTTTTCGATTTTTTCCCTAAATTAACGAACATATGAAATTATTGTTACCTTTAAGTTGCAGCACTCTGGTTTGTTTTTGCTGCTACAAACTCACACGGCCCCCTCTCTGGAGCTTCTCCATTTAAGCTGTTAATAATTTTGGGCCTTTTATTATTTTACTCTTCCAAATTTTTTATTTCCATCACCAAATAAATGTTACTAAGAAGCTCAAATAGGGAACGACATGTACATTTCCCAGTGAAGGAAATCTCTTTCACAAAATCGGTGTGTGTGGGGGGGTGGGGGTGGGGGTGTTGGCTCAGTCCAAGAATTTACATTCAGGGTTTTCTTTGTACCTCAAAATGTATTTGCGTTTGTTCTAAACACTACATATTTGTGGGTTAGGGGGCCAATACAACGTTTAGTGCATTTATAATAGAAGTGAAGAAAAAATGTATCAGTCCTCAAGAACAAGTTCTGCTGAATCCTAAAGGCTATCGTAATTTTGATGGCAAGAGACCAGAGTAGATAGATACAATTTCCCAAAACATTTACTTCCCATTTAAGTTGGAGGGAGGGTAGTGTAGTGCTGGTCCAAATGCTCTGCAAACCAAAAAGAAGGACAGAAGAGGCAAAGTGTCTGGTGAGAGCTTTATTGTCACGTACAGCCACTAACAAACTATTGAAATGTATATGAATTTAAAAGACAGGATAAAATAAGCTCATTAATCAGAAGGAGGTCCCAAATATATTTCCTCCCCACTTCACATCAAGTCACATCTGACTTATGTCGACCCCTAGTGAGGTATTCAAGGTAAGAGATATTCAGAGGTGCTTTGCCATTGCCTGCCTCCATGTCATGACCCTGATATTCCTTGGAAGTCTCCCAAATATCTGCCAAGGACTACCTTGCTTAGCTTCTAAGATCTGATGAGATCAAACTAGCCTAGGCTACCTGAGTCAGGGCAGACCTGGATGGCTCAGGTGAGCCTGATCTTGTCAGACCTCAGAAAATAAGCAGAGTCAGTACTGGCTGGCTAGTAATTGAATGGGAGACCACCAAGGAATACCGTGAACGCTATGCAGAGGAGGGCAACTGCAAACCACCTCTGAACATGTCTTGCCTTTGAAACTCCACTGGGTTAAAAGTACATGATCTCTGTGAGTGGTCCAGAGGTGGGATCCAGCAGGTTCTCACAGGTTCCCGAGAGTAGGTTACTAATTATTTGTGTGTGCTGAGAGGGGGTTACTAATTGGTGATTTTGCCATGTGATTTTTGCCTTAGTTACGCCCCTCCTCTCAGCAGTAGCGCGCAGAACTTGAAGCAGTCTAGCAGGAGATTCACCAGCATGCGTGGCAGCCTGCGCCTGCTTGCATTCGTTTCCCGCCCAAGGACCGGCGCAGTGGCTGTGTCCTTGCCACAGCCCTGCCCAGGAATGCCCCACCCCCAGAATGTCCGGCCACGCCCCTGACGTGCCCCTCCCAGCCCCATTGGCGCTACGCCACAGTTTGAATCTCACCACCATGGGAACCTGTTACTAAAATTTTTGGATTCCACCACTGGAGTGGTCCACAGTGGAAGAAGAAGAGTTTGCATTTATACCCCACCTGTCTCTCCTGGAAGGAGACTCAAGGCGGTTTACAATTCCTTTCCCTTCCTCTTCCCACAACAGACACCTTGTGAGGTAGGTGGGGCTGAGAGAGTTCTGAAAGAACTATGACTAGCCCAATATCCAGTGAGAATGTGGGGAAACAAGTGGGGAAACAAATCTGGTTCACCACTCATGTGGAGGAGTGGGGAATCAAACTCGGCTCTTCAGATAAGAGTCCACCTGCTGTTAACCGCTACACCACGCTGCTGCTCACTCTCAAATCTGCTGCCAGTCTGGACTTTATTGGGCTAAATGTAGTTTCACATGCTCAAGGCTGCACTCAGACACAGTCAACCCAGTTTTCACTTACAAATAAATGTGATCAGATTATCACTGAAGCTCTTCTGGTGTCCATTTTGGGAATGCTTTTGAGTAGAAAATACCAGCAAAATCTGTTCCCATTTTTGAAAAAGAACCCTCCATTCTTATCTTGTCAGGCAGCACAGAAGCAAGGTCAAAACAGGATGTTTCTTAAATTGGTTCTTTACTCTCTTTGTGCCTTCTCCTCTTTTGACTGGGGAGTTCTCAGGGGAACAAGAAACAGAAAAGATACCTCAAGACAGAAGCGGCGGAGAATCTGTTTCTAAAGAAACAGAAAAGTAAAAATAGGCAGCAATAAAAAAATTTTTTAATGGTATAGTGCAGCAAATTCTTTTAAAAGCAGCCGTGAACAGTGAAAAAGAAAAAAAGCATCTTCCCTGTATCCTTGATTACACACACACATGCAAAACTCCTCTTCTGGCAACCAGTCAGATGTAGAAGAACAAGAACAAGAGTTTGGATTTATATCCCACCTTCCTCTCCTGTAAGAAGACTTAAAGTGGCTTACAAGCTCCTTTCCCATCATCTCCCCAAAACAGACACCTTGTGAGGTAGGTGGGGCTGAGAGAGTTCAGAGACAACCGTGGCTAGCCCAAGGTCACCCAGCAGGAATGTAAGAGTGTGTGGAAACACATCTGGTTCACCAGATAAGCCTCTGCCACTCAAGTGGAGGAGTGGGGAACCGAACCCGGTTCTCCAGATTAGAATCCACCTGCTCTTAATCACTACACCACGCTGGTTCTGCCAGAGGAGACTGGCAACTGCATACCCTCACTTTTGCTGTGTACATTGAGATGCAGGCCTGTATCTCGACCTGCTGCTTTCCCTGCGTTGGATTATTGGTTGACCAGAAGTAGTAAAACTCTTGCTATGGATTCTGATCTTTTGCTCGGAACCCATGCAGACAGGTAACTAGAACCAGCTCTTCTTCACCTCTTGTTCTACCTATTTGACCCTCTTCCTCCCACACACATAAACTGTGCAAGAAATATCACTCAAGAAGAAGGTCTTTGCAATATTTGGTTCCTTCCTTCTACGCCTGCTATTACAGTCACCTGAGTATTCCCTAATTATTTCCTTTAACAAAGCTATTGCTGATTTCATCACACTCTAAGGTCTTCCTTCCGGATTTTGTCAAAATATTCCTTTATAGATGTTTATGCGTTTCAGTGCTGAGTCTGAATGCATTTCCCAAGCAAGGTCTAGCCAGCAGCTCCCGCAATAAGAGCTCAGACTTTGGATCAGGTTATGCTAGCTCAAAGCATATTAGAAAGCAAGCCCCATTCACACACCTGCACGTTTCCCCAATACAAACAGTAATACACAGCAGGCACCATCACAAGATGTTATTCAACAATTAAACTATTTGTTTAACCCAATGATTACCTTTAAGAACATAAGACAGAGCCTGCTGGATCAGACCAGAGTCCATCTAGTCCAGCACTCTGCTACTCGCAGTGGCCCACCAGATACCTTTGGGAGCTCACATGCAGGATGTGAAAGCAATGGCCTTCTGCTGCTGCTGCTGCTCCTGAGCCCCTGGTCTGCTAAGGCATTTGCAATCTCAGATCAAGGACGATCAAGATTGGTAGCCATACATCGACTTCTCCTCCATAAATCTGTCCAAGCCCCTTTTAAAGCTATCCAGGTTAGTGGTCATCATCACCTCCTGTGGCAGCATATTCCAAACACCAATCATGTGTTGTATGAAGAAATGTTTCCTATTATTAGTCCTAATTCTTCTTCCCAGCATTTTCAATGTATGTCCCTTGTTTTAGTATTGTGAGAAAGAGAGAAAAATTTATCTCTGTTAGCATTTTCTATCCCATGCATAATTGTATAGACTTCAATCATATCCCCCTCCCCAGATATCTTCTCTCCAAACTAAAGAGTCCCAAACGCTGCAGACTCTCCTCAAAAGGAAGGTGCTCCGGTCCCTCAATGATCCTCGTTGCCCTTCTCTGCACTTTTTCTATCTCTTCAATATCTTTTTATTCAAACTAACTTTACCTTTACTCAACTACTGGTCTCCAGTTACACAGTATTATTGATGCTGCCCCTCCTACAAGTTTAAAAAAAGCTATCAAAAGCCAATGAAGCAGGGAGAAGATCAGTGGTGGGATCCAAAAATTTTAGTAACAGGTTCCCATGATGGTGGGATTGAAACAGTGGCATAGCGCCAATGGGGCTGGGCGGGGCACGACAGGGGCGTGGCCTGGCATTCCAGGGGCGGGGCATTAATAATTTCTGTTACTGTAAAAAACTCTTATTGTAAAAAAAAGTTCCTAATTTCCAGCTGGTATCTTTTTTGTCCATAATTTAAACTCATTATAGCAAGTCCTATCATCTACTGCCAACAGAAACAACTACTTCTCTAATTGACTGCCTGTCAAATACTTAATACTTTCAAATACTTAATTGTGTTTCTAGAAATCAAAAGAAAGATACTTTCCTTAAACAAGGAACTTTACCATATTTCTAAAACATGTTTTTAAAACAGCCCAACAGGGAGAATTATCCCGTTTTCTACCTTTGCCAACCAGCCACATAGGAAACAACAGGACTTTATGATTTTTGGACCTAATGGAATTTCTAATGGAAAAGCAGACCCAATTAGTAACCCCCTCTCGGCACACACAAATAATTAGTAACCCACTCTCGGGAACTGGTGAGAACCTGCTGGATCCCACCTCTGGAGAAGATGCTTCCTAAAACTCTCAAATGCCCCCATTTGCCCTTAAAAGTTCTGCATGCCACTCAAGATATAAATGTCACTTCCCAGAATCTGCATTACTAATGTGTATTGCAAATTCTCTGCCCATCCTCTGCAAAACTTGTATTCTTTAAATATGAAGATACTAATTGGTTGAAAATCCTTGTTGTGGAATAATAGGTGAATGTTGCAGTACTTTCTTCCTGTTGTATTGAAGCCGTATTTATTCTGAGAACAAGGAATGTTTTTTCTTCAGAATGATTCATTTGTAAATTTGTCTATTAATTATTGACTAGAAAAGTCTTCAAAAGGTGTGACAATTATCCTTTTGAGTAAATATATGTGAGGTGGGGAGCGCAGTGGAGTTGAAGTCAGACCATTGATCTAGCAAGGTTGGCATTGCCGACTCTGACTGGCAGTTGCTCTCCATGGTCTCAGGTGGATGTCTTTCCAGTGTGGTGTAGTGGTTAAGAACAGCAGACTCTAATCAGGAGATCTGGGTTTGGTTTCCAGCTCCTCCACAAGAGTGGCAGACTCTTATCTGGTGAACTGGATTTGTTTCCCTGCTCCTCCACATTAAACCTGCTGGATAATCTTGGTCACAGTTCTTTAGAATTCTCTCAGCCCCATCCAACTCACAAAGTGTCTGTTGAGAGGGGAGGCAGAGGTGTAGGGGGGGGGGGAAATGGTGCCCCGAGACAACTTCTTCTCTGGGCGCCCCCCCCCCACTTGAGCCCCACTTTCAAAAGCTGATTTTCAAAAGCTGGCTTTCCTGCACGGAGGCTGGGGGGCTCAGGGAGCAGTGCCAGGCCCCCAAGCCACACCCCCAAGTGTGGGGGAGGCAGGGCCATGCCCCTGAACCTCCATGCAGGAAAGCTGGCTTTCCAGCATGGAGGCTGGGGGCAGGGTTCAGAGCAGGGCCACCTCTGAGCCATGATCCGGGGCACTAGGGAGGTAGGGCCACACCCCCGAGCCATGCCCCCACCTTTGTGCAGGAAAGCCAGCTTTTGAGAGCTTTCAAAAACCCCTGGAGGAAGGGAAGGCATTTGTAAGCCCCTCTGAGTCGCCTTACAGGACAGAAAAGTAGGGTATAAATCCAAACTCCTCCTCTTCATCATCTACCATATGATCTTTCTTTGACTGGGATGTGGGATTGAACATGAGACCTTATGTATACAAAGCAGATGCCCTACATTCAGCCACAGTCCCTTTTCCACACAGGCATGAAGTTCCCACTGAGCAAAATAACAGAGGCACTTTCTGAGCAAAACTGCTGACAAGACGAACCAGATCCCTGTGGCCTGTTATTTGTCTTTGAACTTGGCGCAACTTACAGGGAAATCACTGCATGTGAATTGTAAATTGAAGTAAAAAGTGATCGCTCATGTCTGGCTTCACTTGCACGTCATGATGTCTGCCCAGCCTTTCTCTGACAGGGTATATTTTCTGGGATTCAAAATTATCCACAAGCTTCAGTCCCCCATCTTCCCCAATTAAAGAAAGCATGCTGCTGTTACTATGCTTATCTATACCATGGAGGGTCTTCAATTCAGTCTCAGATGGAATTTCTGCCTCTTATTAACATTTTTGGTAACAGCAATGAATACAAAAAGATGGTAGACAATGCCTACAACCCACAATTCATTTACTTTTAAGCAAAGTAACTAGAACGTAGCCAAAGTTATCACATTTGAGGAGAGTATCCTTAAGACATCAGGTGAACATGAAAGAGTAAAAGCAGCCCTACCATAGGTGAGAAGCCATTTGGAGAAAACACTGTCATGTTGACAATTTGTGGATTGGAATCCCACAAATGTATTTTAGGTAGCTTGATGTCATATTCAGAAAAGTATTCTTTGAACATACAGCATTAAAGTGTCGGTCATTATTCAATCATGGAAAGGGCTATTGGGCTAGCAGGTAAGTCTGCCCTCTTGGCCTCAATGACCCCAAATTCTTGGAAGCAGATTTTGTCCTTGTCTCAACAGTGATGCTAAATAAAGTCCATTTACTTTATTCCATAGAACACAATTGCATCGAGTTTCGTTTCTTGACACAACCACATGACAATGATAAAACTTAGGAACTGGGTATTTTGTTAGCATACATAAAAGTCAGTTTTGACAGATACAGAGGAACGGCAGGATCCTGAATTCACGTCCTTTCTTCAGTCCAACTAATTTCACATACCCTCAAACTCTCCCGTACACAGAAGCCAACTGGACTCAACCACTTACTCACCAAAATGGAAGAGATGTCCTTGTTAACCTTCAAGTCTACATAAAGTATTCTAACGTAAGCTTTCATGAGTCAGAGCTGACTCCATCAGATGCAATAATTATCATCTACCCACAAAAGTAAGCATCAACCACAATGAAATACTTGAGGGCAACCAGCTAACCATTCCATTGCCACTGGTGAGCAAGGAGTGGAGTAAAGTCCACATCTGACATCTGCACACCCAAGTCAGCTCTTGAACTGACTGTGGTGTTCAGGGACTAGACTGGAAGACCCACACATGTCATTGCAAGTTCGTTGGATGGAAGGCAGGATAAAAACTGATACATAAATAGAAGTCGCAGTGGTGGGGCAGGGACGACATTTGGGAAGGAATGGATGAACATTGCTCCTTTCCTCAGTAACTTACATTGATGGTTGGTATAGAACTTCTATCCACTTGAATGAAATCCCAGAATGCTCTGTCTTAATCCTCAGATCCAGAAAGAAACAAAAATATCGGCTTCATCTCTAGTCATCTACTTGCGACTTGCCATCAAAGCTCACTTTCTTCCCAAACATAGAAATTCCTCTGAATGACAGAGTGCATTTGGGCAGTATCATGAGATAAAGCTAAATAAAGAGTCCTGACTTTAACATTCATTCCATTTTCACATTCTTTCACTATTGACTATGAATGTACTTGGATGTGCAGTTTGTTTCCCTACCTCCACCTCATATTACAGGCATGCTAAAATCTGAGTGTACTTGTGTGCCTGCTATATTCCCTTTCCCCCAAGCTCATGGGTGAATGAATGACCAAGCTCATACTGAGAACAAATGCATTTTCCACAGGAAAATGCAATCAGTTACTGGGCAGGGAGTCCTTACCAATTGGTAGTGCAATTCTAATACTACTGTGAAGTCTAAATATGGGGGTTCAATCCACTTTAAATGCACTTTAGCAATCGTTAGCAAGTGGATGTTGCCATTTCACACAGTAAAATCCAGTTGCAAAGTATACTGAAGGTGGACTGGAAATGATTTATTCAGCATGTGTGAAAGTGTCCTAAGAAATATATCCTTGCACTAGGCACAGTGAAGTATGAACTGCTAAATTTAATTATTAAAATATTATGTATAGATACGCTCATATAAATGGATGGCCTATGGACATGAGTTTACAACATAATGCTTCCATAATGTCATGCCCTAGAGCAGTAGTGGTAAACCCTTGGCACTCCAGATGTTCATGGACTACAACCCCCATCAGCTCCTACGAGCATGGCCAATTGGCTATGATGGCAGGGGCTGATAGGAATTGTAGTCCATAAACATCTGGAGTGCCATAGGTTCGCCACCACTGCCCTAGAGACTTCCAGATGAGCATTATCCTAATTGTCATTAGGCAATTTCTGAAAGATAAATTATCTTTCAAAACCAGTATTAAAAGAAGGGTGGATCTAGGACAAAATTTTCTTTCACTCTTGTGTAAGGGGAAATGCAAGAAAAAGACCAAGATAACTGCTTGTACAAAGCCAAACTGATCGCATACCAACTTGAATTTTCCCTTGTGCAAGATCTTGTGGAGCAGATTTCTGGGCACTACACAATATAGGAAGGAAAGCACTATGTGTTGCACAAGTAGAAATATGCTAAGTTCATTTATATTTTGAGCATCACTGGATCCAAGCTGAACACTCTACCATTACAGGGCCATAAACCTGGATATTTTACCATTATTATGGTAAGAAACAGTATTGCCAGATGTTATGATCAGAGTGACAGCCAAGGATAGAAAACATAAAACAATCCAAAAGGTGTTGCCAGAAGAAACCAAATTTTGAACACTCTGGCCCCTTCCATGCATGCAGAATAATGCACTTTTAATCCACTTTCACAATTGTTTGCAAGCGGATTTTGCTATTCTGCTCAGTGAAATCCCGCTGCAAAGTGCATTGAAAGTGCGTTATTCTGCATGTGCGGAAGGGGTCTCAGAGTTGCAGCCTGCCATTCCACTCAGTTAACGGCAGCACTGTTTTGCGGGAGGAGTGCACTGCTGTCAACTGAACGGTATGGCAGGATACAACCCAATGCATGTTTCTATGCTTGATGTAAATCTTCTCTGCACAAATAACCGTCCCCATGCAAAAGCGAAGGGCCATACTTTAAAAAATTGATAAATTAATACACCATACAATTGGAGAGACCCTCGTTTATTAAAACACAAAAAACACACTGTGAAGTTTTCCCCCCACGGTTAATAAATAAGGCTTACTGAACGAACTGTATGGCCCTTGTTTTTCTTCAAATTAGAATGGCTTTCCTAAGCACAAGGAAGGCGAGCAAGGTTCTCCCAGATGATGCAAAAAACAACGTCTCAGTCCACAGTATATGTTGAATGCAGGGTAGGATCTCTTAAGTAGTTGCAAATAACGTCAACAGCCCTTGTAGGAAGGAAACTATCTCATTGCCTCCTAATTTAGATTCTCCATAGACTCGGTCCACAAATGATATAGGAACCTAGGGGAAGCAAATACATCAAATTATCACAGTGTTAAAATTCAAATAAATGGCTTAAGGAAGTGCTAGAATGGGGAAACCAAACAAATCCAAAATCAACCGTGTTGAACTCAGCTCAAAATTTAACGTCAGTCTCACATACAACACAATGTGTTCCCATGAAAATATACAACTGTATTCTATCAAATGTTATAGTTCTGTTGTGAAGTGTTTTACACATAAATCCTCTACAACTAACCACAACAACCAAAACACAAACCTCAGCTGTTATTTCTTGTAAAACAATGCTCTGTGTTCCCATGCAAAACAAAGATGGGAAAATATGTCATAATAGAACAGCAGCTCAGGGATGATCGTTTTCAGGATGTTCCCTTTCAAGTTCTGGGTTACAGGAGCCCTTACAATAACTTTCCAAACAACTGCTATGGATCTTCTGGTCATTTGAATCCACTTTTAAGATTATACCTGGGTAGGCCAATAATGCACGGTGTTTGCTGACATGCCCTCAGGCACACATCTAGATAACATGAGCACAATCAAATGATGGATTCAGATGTCAAGGTACTGTGCCAGAAAATTAATTATTTAAGTGTACAGGAATGTTTATGGCAGGGGTAGGCATACTATATTGTATCAAAGCATTCATTACATTTGTAGCCTGTCCTTCAGCAAATGGGTGCAGCGTGGCAGACATTGTTCTTCCCTCTATTCATTTTACGCTCATAACAGTGCTGCATCTGTAAGACAGTGCAACTACCCAAGGGTCATAACAGTAAACTTCAGGGCTGAGCAGAGATTTAAACTTGGGACTCTCCATTCCTAGCACAACGTGCTAAACACTATGCCACGCTGAAACTTGGTACAACAGAACTAGTGTGGGACATAGACGACTAAACAGGACTCAGTAAAAAAAGAAGTGGAGAAGGCATCTAACTCATCCTTTGGCTCTTAGCGCATAATGCAAGCAATAGTGGTTTACCACACAAGGCTGTTGGCAAAGACCAGGAAAAGAACGTAACAGAGAAACGCTGCACACTTGTACTGCTATTGGCAATTTTATATATATGAATGTAAACACTGAAAAACTCTATATTCCCTCCATCTATATACCACTATAAAGTGTATAATATACTCGTAAATAAATAATACAAATGAAGTGCTCAAAAATGTACACAATACAATTTTCCAATGTAATCAGCTGAATAAACCCAATTGGTTCAGTCATTCAATGTCACTATATGACAGTATCAAAAGTTCATGGTAGTTGTACACATTTAGCTGTATCTGGTTTCCCAGTCAATGCAATTCACTTCTCCAGGGTTTCTAGGCAGATCCTCTGTATATATGGAAACTACCAGCAGTGTGGTTGTGTGGAAACAATGTTTGAAGCAATAATGGGACACATAGTGGCTGTCATGAGCCTACGTGATAGTCACTCAAGGGTAAAGATTACTAAGAATGTGTAACTTTCCTTTTTAATGTATCACCCACTTATGAAATTCCAATATTTAAGTATTGCCACTTTAATTATTACTACATGTTTCCCCAGTTCACTTAATTCAAGGGGAAAAACAGTTCTGCATTGCTTTGGACTGTCAATTACTTTCAGAACAGTGACACAGGAACTTTAAATGTTTTGGTATGCAAGACCACATATTAAATAATTCCCAAGGGCCCAAATTCAGCCTGCGGAACCCATGGATAATTTGGCTAGGTACTTTCAACTGGCACATTCAACCCAAAATCAGAAGGAAAAAGAAATGGAAAAGACGCTCCCCAAACCTGTGCTTCTCTGCCAAAAATAAACTACTCCATCTCAAAACAATAATTTATTCTGCCAATGCAGTGCCCAAGGCAGATTTCCTGATATATCATCTGTCACCTCACAGACAAGGGCACCAAGTCAGAAAAGAAAACACAGCCAAGACATCCAGAACTCCCGAGGGAGCTTCTCTTTAATACGACAAGCAACACCTATGCTAAGGTTGCTGGGACTTTAAAAAGTTTAAAATTCTTATGATAAAGGGGCCGTAAGAAATGAATGTAGAAGACATTCCATATTGAGAACATCTTTGAGATGTGGAATCAAGCAAAGATCTCCCCGCCTCTCAGATGCATCCTGCTGCCATTTAAGCTTTGTAAAACAAACCATATAGTTTTACAGAATTATGGACATATTTATTCCAGAGCAAAAAGTCTATCCCAAATCTTGCATCACCTGTCAAGACATTTCAAGGAGCATTGGCATGAGCAGTATTGGTGAGTGCACTAACCTTTCTTCCTAGTGCATGAATAACAGCAATGGAGTAACCTAAGCTGAAGTTGGAGGGCTAAACCACATGCTTAAAGTTTTTTTGAAGAGTTAGATCTAGGTGCCTCAGATCCAACGCATGGACCCTGAAGCCACCCCATGGCGAGAGGAAATAGCTGTTAAAATAAAGGAGAGTTGAAACAGGATGCCACAGAAGGGGAGGAAAAGCTCCTGCCTCCCTTCCCTCAGTCATCTTTCATCCTGGAACTATACTGAAATAACTCCCTTCCAGCACTGATTTGACATGGGAAAATGGCTTAGAGGTGAAGACAGGAGCCTCCTCTTCTCCCGCAACTGTGTTCTGAGTCCATTTGGGCTCTCCTTTATTTTTCAAAAGCCATTCCCCCACCTATGATGTCACTGCAGGGAACAGTGAACCATGCAACAGTAATCTCCAGACTTCTGTAATTCACTCTACACTCTACCCCTTGAGACTGCTCTGGAAACTTCAGCTAGTCCAGAACGCAGCTGTACAGGTCCTCACTGGGACACCGTGCAAAGCCCATATTCAACCAGTGCTCCACCAGCTGCACTGGATCCAGGTCGAGTATTGGATCAATTTCAAGTTTTTGGTACTAACCTTCCCTTTTTTGGCCTCCCTTCCCTTGCTCCTTTCCCCCTGCCTCCCCTTTTCCCCATCCTTGCTGGGTTATTTGGATGCCATGAATTGTTATTAGACTACTAGGTGGTTTTATTGTATTATTGCTATTATATTTTGCATTAGTGTTTCGCTGTATTTTAAATGATGTACACAGCTCAGAGCCTACACAGTGAGGGAGATGCCTCGCTCCCCAACATGGCAGGGGGGCCAGTCAGGGTCATCCGGCGGGCCGGATGTGGCCCGCGGGCCGTATAATGCCCAGGTCTGCTGTATATGATGCTCATGATACAATTTATAAAATTCCGGATGTTGTACAAGATAAAAGTTGTTAGGCTGATTTGTTAATTATCAGCTACCAAGATCTCAATATACTCTCATTAACCTTAAGTTATTCCTAGATGGAATTATGCTTCCTAAGCATTTTCACCTGGCAGCCCATTAGGACTCTAGGAACCACTCAACACAAAAGTGAACAGTGATGCTTTGCTTATTTGAAAGATCTGTACTATACCTCTCCAATCGAGTATCCCAGTTGTCTAGCCCGAACAATCATTTCCATCTGGAAAACATATCCTTTGGAAACACACCTCTCAATTAGCTTCTGTAAAACCGCTCTTCTGTATAGCCTGCAAAATATGCATTCAATTAAAAACACTTTTTGTACAATTTCAGTAACATCAACGAATAACACTTTGAATCCCAACCAAGGATTGGCCGGGGGTGGGTGAGTGGGTGGGTTAAATCCACTTGTAGGAGCGGTGCACCACCATGTTGGTAGATCTACCCTCTCTGGGGCACTTACCCTGGCGGAGGGGTAAACTGGCAAAAAGTCTCTGCAGGTTCCACCACCCTGCCCCAGCACTGGAAGCGATGCTGGATGCTGTGCCTGTGTCCTGAGGCCCCTGCCATCGTGCCGGCCTAGTGGGGACACACTTGGGACATGGCCAGGGGAGGATCTGACTTTAGCTGGCTCCCTCCTGGTCTTTGCTGGCATTATGCCGGCAGCATGAGCCTCGGACTTAAGCTGCCCTTTTGGGTGGTGCAAGTCCATTGAGGCCCATAGACGCTTCTTAGTGGTGGTGAGGCTTTTTGACTTTTAAAATCTCCCCATGCCGCTGGGAAGCCTCTTTGTCTGTGTGTGTGGGGGTGGGGGTGGGGTCGGGGGCTGCCAGGTGCAGCCATGGTGCCGCAGCCAAGTGCCCAGTTCTTGGACAGGGCTTCCCGAGTACTGTAACTGAAAACAAAAGGCAGCACATAATGGCCACTCCTGCCATTGGTTGACAGGATAGACTTAAGTTGTATCAATGAGGAGCTACAGCTTAAAGTATAGTTTCATGATTCTTGCAGAAGGCTTCAAATTAAACTTAGGAACTTTCTCAGTTATCCCCTATGCCAAGGCAAGTCTCGGAATTCGTTATAGGTTGTGGAGAAAAGCAACATGGTAATGGGCTGTCACAGCTGTTTTATCTGATTAAAGCCTTAGAGACGAATAGTTCACAGTAGCTCCATTAATTTGATAATTCTTGTTCCTCTTAAAATGCTATCCTGAGCACAATTCTAAATCCATGGAAGTCAATGGCTTTCTAGACTAAATTTTCCACTAAGGTACTTCATCAGCACAGCAGAACTCTTCTGCCTCCTCCTGCTTACCGTAGCCCACCTATCTTCCCAAAATGCAGTTCCTTGAGAACTGGAGACCCCCAGGAATGGCACAAGGGGCAGACTGGGGGCTGTAGCAGGAAAGGAGAACTGGCAGAATTTACACTTCTTGTTCCATTAGTAGAAAATTTAGTCTGGATCCAAGTACAGCATACTGGATCAGATCAATGGTCCATCTGGTACAGGATCCTGTTTCACACTATGGCCAACCAACTTCCCTGAAGAGCCAAACGAACAGGGCACAGCCTTCCAGCACTGGCATTCGGAGGCTTGCTGCCTCTGCATAAGGCTCCAACATAGCAACTAGACACGGATAAGACTTTTTCTCCATGTAGCTGTCTAACCTTTAAGCCATTTATGCTCATGGCCATCACTACCTCCACGCCAGGGAATTGCAGTTAAATTACTGAATTAAAAAGTATATTCTTTGGCTCATCCTGAACCTGTTTCTCCAACAACTTCATTGGGTGCCCTAAAGTTTCAGTATCAGTCAATTCAGCTTTTCAATTGCACTGTCAGACATTTAAATTCTATATTTAAGCCAGCATACCTGAAACTTCCAGTTAAGTCTGATGCACCTGGTCGCAGAAGGACCTGAGTTAAGAAGTTGGCACCACGGCTGCCAAGAAAAACACACATTGTGTTGTTAAGCATTTAAAAATTAAAATTTAAAAAGAAAATCAATGGCTGCTTTTCATAATTCTATAGAAATAAAAAATATGTGATGTATGAATGAAGAATAAGATTTGGAAGCATTTTTAACATAGTTCATCAAGACTAAACCAGGTGAGGAGGTTAAGTCCATTCAAGCTAGAAGGTTTTTCTTCAAGTTCTGTTATTATACAGCTCCTACAACAGCTAAGTGTTGCAGCATTACGATGATAAATTTCCTGCCCACAGACTTATAGTCTATAGAAATGGGACCAAAAAGAAGCAAGGAATGTTAAAACAAAATGAAATAAATACAAAGCTAGTTCAAGAAAGTACAAAGAGAAATGGAAAACTCCAACATCTTGATCTGTAATTGCTTTTTATCACCTTTGAAGACAGCAAGTAAGTCCCAATGACATCAACGGGACTACTCACATTTTGTATAGTTGCATTTTTATTGTGAAAAGAGTCAAGAGTCATCATCCAGAAGAATCTCTCCTCACAGGTCACACTGACTCCATCACTTACTGTTTACATCAGCATTGTGTATGGGGCCATAAATACTTCCTTGGGTAGAAGCAGGCCCCCTTAATAACTTTTACCCTCAAGACAACATGGGATGAATGTAAAAAAGTTGTTCTGGCAGAAAGATTTCATTGATGTTTCCAAACTGAAGCCCATGGAGGTGATAATGAAAAAGTTTGATGAGATACTAGAATCTGAAATCAGGAACTGCAGGGCTATATATTTACATATCCCGCATGTAGTCACCTCAAACAAGTATCTGGAGAAGTAGCGTATGAACTTTCTAAATAAATAACACTAATAACCAGATCACTGAGAACTAACCCACAAATATTTAGATCTGTTTGCACTTTTCACTTTAGTTGCAAATCCCAGGCAAGAGTGTTCATGAAATTTTGCTTCTAAGACAACTAGCTCGGTAGAAACACAGTACAAGGTTTTTAGTCTTCAAGTGCCACTCGCAGTGCAGACATCTTTGATTAAGTACTGAATGTTGACCTGAACTAGTTTTTCCTCAGTATCACAGAAAATGGATTGGATGGCATCTTTTTAGATGTGTCTGAAAGAACATTTTTTAGAAAACCCAGCAAAAATTTGAGGATAAAATTAAATGAGGATTATTATATGTGTTATGGAGACATCCACTCTCCCATATGGAATGACTGTGAAAAGAATGCCAATAGTAACAAAATCTGTCTACACATGTACCAAATATTAATCAGAAATATCTAAAAGGTACTTTCATCATAAATGTACAACAATGCAAACTTACTCGAGAGCAGTCACATTGATTTCAATTTTCTTACCTGTGGCATTCTGAAAGGTCTTTATGAGATTTGCAATATTGCATATTTCCCTTTTGAAATATGGAGCTGGTATCAAGAAGGGAAACATTTTGCACTCTCGCACAAAAACACCAGGCAAAACTCCTATTCACATAGTGTAATTGTAAACCAGCTACTCCAATATTGCCGGGATATGGATGAGGAAAATCATCAAGTGAAATATATTTCCTAGTCCAGAATCTGCAGACTCCAATTCTGCTTATCCTGAGATCTGCTAAAAACCATTTAAAACTTAGACTTTGAGACTCATTGCCCAGAAAGAAAACAACTGCCTAGCCACACTCTGGAAATGAGGACCAGCAGAACAAGGTCTGTCTCCTAAGAAGGAAATGGCTTTCGAAGGCACATATGGGGAAATGAACATCAAGGTGTAGGAATAAGGCTTTGTTGTTATCAGGTTTTAGTTTTCACACACCCAATGCACAGAATGTGGCTAAGCTCTCTGTGATCGTTATGATCGCTTATTCTTCAAACCAGCTTCCTCTGAAAAAAAATGGACATGGAAAATATTTTCTAACATGCACACACTTGGTTAAAGCTACTAACCTGATTATTTTCCGTTTCACATCCCACCCATGAACACCTCCATTTCCTTTATATCGAGTTCCAGACACAATGTCAAAGTTACCTTCTTTCTGTTTTCTGTAGAAATAAACACCAGGAAGGAGAGGAAAAAGCAATTGATAAAACCCAAGGCCAACAGTGTTATGATAAGTACGTATGGCTGCTATTCAACTGAGATATATACCAAACAGGCAGGTATAGTGGAAACAAAAAAAGAAGAAAACCCTATACTTAGGGTATGGGTACAAAAATTAATTAAAAATGTGTCACATAAAAGAATTCATCCAAACATCTGAAACTCTCAATTAAAGTATAAAGTATAAGTGAAGGCCCCACCTATTTTGAGCAGACACAGGTAAAGGTGTTGGCCGGCACCATGGCACCAATGGGGACCAGACTCCTGCTCTACTACTAAGCAACAGCCTTGCCCATTCAAGTGGTCCATGCTGACCTTCATATTTGAAATGCATACAACTTGAGAATGCAACATTTGAACTGGAGGTGTTTGCAGCATGGTTGCTACGGCATCCAACTGTTTGGTGATCTCTGATGTACACAATCCAACTGAATATAATACACAAAAGAAAGTGTTTTGAAAGACTTCAGACATTAGAAAGATTACCCACCTGATAAATTCTGGAATGAATTTTGGCTGAAACACAAAAATACTCCAAATTAATGCAAGCTGAATAAATCAAACTTTTAGAAATATACATGCACCTACACAGGGTAAACTTACATGGTGTGAGAGGTCAGCATCCATAATAATAATGAAGTTCCCTGTAGCATGCTTCATTCCATGAATATAAGCGGTCCCTGATATAAACAGCACAAAAGCCATTTCTGTCATCCACAGAATAATGTACATAAATGGTTTTAAATGTTTAAGGTTTAGATTCAATTACCTCTGCATTTTAACTTGGTTAGCAGGTTGACAGTCCAGTTCTAAGCATTGTTAAGTCCACTGAAATCAATGGGCTTCAAAGGGTGTATCTCTGCTTAGGACTATACTGTCAGTACGGTTTAATATTCCTTTTCCCTTAATAACCACAAAGAGAGGATTTTAGAAAGCACTACTTCTCTCGTTACAAAGGATAGCATCTTTCAAAATTGTTTCCAACCTTGTTGAACGCTGAGGGATACTCTGACTTCAGTTTTAGAGGGCAGGTGTTAGTCTGCCATTGAACAGTTAGATTTGAGTTCAGCAGCACCTTAGAAAACAACATGATTTTCAGGTTACGAGCCTTTCAGCCCCATCCAAAGGGAGGGGAGCGAATGGCTTATATTTGCTCACCCTGTCAACACATTTGGCAAATGCGGCAGAGGGGTGGGCATCCTGGCAGGAGGCGCAGACCTCACCAGCACCCAATCTGGAAGGACGGCTGGCATTAGCAGCTACATTGGCCTCCAACTGGACAGCAGTGTGTGTATGTCGGGAGGGGGCATTCCTGGGGGAGGAGCCTTTCAGCTGGTGTAAGTCCATTCAGCCCCATGGAGGGGTTTCAGGCAGCCGGGGAGGTGTGTTGTTTTTCCCGCCTCCCTAAGCTACCTTAAAGCCCTCTGGAGGCGGCATTGCAACACAGAACTGCCGCTGCACATGGTGCCTCGGGCTCCCTTCATCACATGGTTTTCTTGACTTCCTCTAGATGGAAAATATCCATTTGTATTTATTTCATAGTGCATAATCATTTACACATTCTTCTAGAAATCTAGCCAACTCTTCCCTAAATGATTTGTAGTTCTTAATGAACGCCCGAGATTTAAAACAGTCCTGAAAAATGCTGATTTTTTCAGCATTTTTCAGGTAGCTTTGGCCTGCTACTTTTAAAAAAAATCACTCTCTCCCCCCTCCCTTGCTGCTGTCAGTTACATTTGTAGTTTGGGGAGGGGCACAGTTTAACAGTAGGCTCAGCCTGGCTGGGTCCAGCTTTATACTGCTGGCTCCACCCCCAAAGTCAGGGGAAAGTTTGGGTTGGACCCACCAGGCCAAGCCCATAGATCGAGGCTGGGCTCAGCCTGGCCACGATCAGCTTTAAACTGCCAGCTCAAAAGTCAAGTAATGCTTCAGGGAGGAGCTTATAAAGCTGGATCCAGCCAGGCGGAGTTTGCAGGTGAATGCTGGACTCAGCCTGGTCAGGCCTAGGGTTCACCTATGCCTACCCCTGAGCTTCACATGGGCCTCAGAAGCAGCAGGTGAATGACCCCTGTGGAGTTCAGAGGTAGAAGTATTTTTGGGGCTTAATAACCTGAAAATTTTCAAGAAATGAAATAAGCTGATAGGGAATATCAGGTTTTTAAAAAAATTTCTGGGTATACAGAACCTGAAAATATGAAAATATTTTTTGCCCATCCCTAATTAAGATTGAATGATCACCTCCATGGCTGATTCAGTCTCTCTTTAAAGTCACGTATGGGAGACAGAAATAGCCTGCATTTTTATTGCATTGTTCTTGAGTCTCTCAATAAACCTACAGCCAGCCACGGGTTAGAAATACACATGAAGCAATGATTGTATTTATCAGCCATAAATCCAACACATTTCAAGGAAACGGAGTTAAGCTTGCAGCTTAATTATTCAGTTAAAATCTACAGGAACTGCTTGTAATTTAACTGTGTTGAAATGCACTACTGAACAGTTAATACACCTGCTTCTATGTTGTAAAAAAAAGGTTCAACAACACCCCCCAAACTAACACAAAACACACACAATTATAAACGCAGTAAAACTTATAATTAAAACTGTTACATCGTCTATTTAATTATTACTTACCCAATCCCAGTTTTTCTGCTCTGGGTCTTAAAAGCTGTGAAATAGCAGTAGACAAAACAGATAATACATTAACTGCATTCTATGACTCATGGCTGTACACAGTTCGCTAATTTAAATAAAATGTCAACATTATCAGTTTGTTCTTGTCCTGTTAAATGTTGTTAAATATTTGCACACAATCCATTTCTAAACTATGAATTATACAGACGCTACTTAAAAGACTAATGGTAAAAAAGGAGCCTAGGCCAATTTAGAAGGTATTGTTTGTCTCTGCTGAAAATCCAATTCAGAGAGCGAGTTTCATGCTCAAAATACAATGACAGTTTCCAGATAACAGAGGATCCATGGTCTGTTCTGCACAGGACAAAAAAGTTCCCTGTGGGATGTCTTACAAAGAGGCAAGTGCTTTTTTTCACTCTGCACACCTTATTCTAGGATGTCTGTGGGACATCTTAGAATGAGGTGGCTGCTGGTTTGGTTCTGGACAGTAAAGAAGCTTTTTCCCACCTGACCATTTCACTCTCTGGTCAGTTTCACCCTCCACTTGCACCTGGCATTTTAAGTGCTGCTGAAGTGATTCCCCTTCCAACAAAACCTGTGTGGAGTTCCTTAGGAAAACACCTTTTGTTTAGGTCCTCAGGATGTCTTCTTTGTGCTGTGCTGAACGGACCCATGCTACCAGCAGGCATGTAAAAGTGTTAATTTCATGAAACGGTCAATTATCTGACCTCTGCAGTGCTGCAACAGGGAAAATCTGACATACTAAAAGTTCTCACTTTCACGCATCTAGGAAAATCATGGAAGTCTTGAGCACCAGAATCTGCCAGGCATATTTGCCACTAACTTTAACAGAGCAACCCATCTCCATAGAAACAGTATTACCGTTTGCCTGGTTTTGCCCACTGATGTTCATAATTGTGATCAGTTGTTTTAGTCTAATTAATGAAGGCCACTAGCTTTTTTAGGCTGTACAATTTTAAAGGCTAAATTACCAATGTACTCCTTATAAATACTGCTAGCCCCTGGTCTAATTTTTCTGTAAACAACTCTCTGTAACATTTTGACAATAAAGACGTGTACAATAATGAAGAATTTTTGTACTTGAAGTGTATGATCTTTATCGGTATGAACTAGTTTTTAATGTATTTGTTATTTTAATTATCTGATTTGTATAATACAAGCAGGGACCCACAAGAGATCTGAGGAGAGGGAGCATCCCAACTTTTTGGCTCCCTCCCCCACGTTTCTCTGTAACTTTTTCCTCTTTGTCTCTCTTTGCATAGGGAACCCATGAAACACATTGGAGGAGGGGGAATGTGATCCAGTCATCTAGAGTCTCTCCCCAGGAGCCCTCTCCCTCATTTTTAGTATTCCACCTCTCCTGACCCCCCTGCTTCCGACCCATCTCCTGCCTCCTCCTGGGCTCACCCATCTGGCAATCTCTCATCCTCCCCATCCACTCATTCTCTTGCTTGCCAGCCACCTCAGCTGCTTCCTGTGCTGCACCACAGCCTCCGCTTTCTGCCTGGCTCACATTCAGGGCAGCCCCTCCTCCTTCCAACCCCAACTGGTTCCTGCTGCCACCTCCCCTTCTCCTTCCTGGCCACCTTCTCCATTTCACCAGACTATGGCAGGAACCCTTCCAGGGCTGAGAGGCACTTGGTGCACATGAAGACTGCCCTAAAAAAGCCAGGAGATGGCAAGGAAGGAGGAAAGTGGAGAAAGGGATCCCAAGTGGAGAGAGACCTGCAGTTAAGCCAGAGAGATGTTGCCAGTGGGCTTGGAGAGATCCCCTTCTCTTATTTTTTGTTTCTCTTGGTCACTCTCTCTCCCCCAACAGCTGCTGTCAAATGCATGCACATTCCCTCTTTTTCTGCTTTGTCCCTCCAAATCTTTTGATGGGCACCATCTCTCTTTCTTACTTTCTCTCTGCCTTGCTTCCTCCATTCAACTTTAGCAGCCACCTCGTCTACCCTCACCAGCCCACATTGTACACCACCAGGAGTCAGTAAGCGGGCAGGTTAGGAGAGAGATGAGCCAGGCTGCAAATAGCGTACAGGTCAGGGGGTAGCCTTCTCTCCCCCACCTCCGCTGTTC
Source organism: Sphaerodactylus townsendi (assembly GCF_021028975.2). Lineage (NCBI taxonomy): Eukaryota > Metazoa > Chordata > Lepidosauria > Squamata > Sphaerodactylidae > Sphaerodactylus > Sphaerodactylus townsendi. Next base: position 115,694,588 of record NC_059429.1, read on the forward strand.
CCCTCTCTGCCCAGCCTTCTCAGCAGCGGGGGGGGGGGGGGGGGGAGAGGAAGGGGGAGGGAATTGTGGAGAGTAGCTGGGCCAGTAGTCCTGGAGCCTCCTCACTCAACCATCTAACTCCTTTCCACGCCAGGCGCCATAACTGTGAGAGAAGCACCAGGCCTGAAGGAGCAATCAAAGCCAGGTAAAGTTTCAACACCATTTCATTAATTCATTTATTCATATCTCACCTTTCACCTCAATGGGGACCCAAAGCAGTTTACATCACTCTGCCGTTTTATCCTCACAACAGCCCTGTGAGGTAGGTTAGGCTGAGAGCATGTGACTGGCCCAAAGTCACCCAGCGAGCTCCTATGGCACAACTGGGGACTTGAACCTAGATCTCCAACATTTTAACCACTATACCATGCTGACTTCCCTTTCCTCTGTGTAAATGAGCCTGATCCATGGATTTAGCTATTCGCAGCTCAGCCCACCCCTCACTATTAGATACAAGGTATATTCTAAATACCGTTCTAACCTGACCTAAGTCCCTCCTTTCAGTGCTGCAGGTGTCAGAATGCATGCTGAAATGGTGGGAGAAACCACACCTGCTAGACTTCTCTTTGACAATCAGCCACTAAAGAGAAGGTAACCCCAAAATTGAGTGAGATGTGGAATTGCAGCAAAAGGTATTAATTAATGACATCTAAAATACACTCTTGAGATGAGTGTCACCTCCCCCATTATGAAACCATAGAGGAAAGCCTAGTTTGTTCAATTAGTTTGTTCAAGCTAAGAATCCCAACATCAATAATAATTATTTGAATGGTTTTTGTTCTACCAGCTCAGTAGTTAGGACCAAAAAGACACGCAACTTACAATTTTGTCTGATCCATAAATCTTTACCAATTGTTCAGCAATTTCCTGTGTTCCATCTGGGCTTCCATCATCTATGACTATAATTTCAAAGTCATTGCCACTGGAAAAAAAAGAGAATGAGTTTGTAAAGCTAGTTTCAAAAACTGTATCTTTTCAAGAGTTCGTTGTGAAAGGGCTATAGGAAGGGGGAATGCCTGTTCCCCGTCAAAGGTAAATGCTGTCATTAACTAAATGCTATCATCTTTCACTCACACTCCAGAGATGAACAGAATTGCTTCGCAGCATAGATTCCAAATGGATGGAGACCAGATGATTGTCAATCACTTTCCCTTCCAATTCCAGGATCTGAGAATAATGTATCTCACTAGAGCCTGATTGTAGCAGTCCTATTACAAATGGATCATCATAATCAGCATCAGGCGACTAAAAGCTTTGCTTTCTGAAGACAGCAGCCTTAAAATATTCCAGTACTGGTGAGGGTTGCAGTTCTGAGCCCATGCATGTGTTCCATTAAACCCTACTGAATTTGGTATCTGTTGCTGGGTAAGCAAATTCAAAAACCATTATTCTGGGACCTGAATCAACAAACATTTGTGGGTAAAAAGCAGGTATGTTCAACATTGTCCAACAGGATCAGGCCAACAGTCCAGACAACCCTGTATCCGGTTTCTAACAGCAGTCAGCTACATACCACTGGGAAACCCTCTGGAAAATGCATAAGCACAGCATAAATGCAGTACCCGTCTGCTGCAATAATTCCACAGTAGTTGCACGGGGCTGCCAACTGACTGGAGAAAAAAATATCCTGAGGATACTAAAGGGGATGTTTGTCTCAATGCCAAGAAAAACTTCACCTACCTATTTCTACACATTAAGTCTCTATTAAAGGAACAGAACATTATTTTCCAGGTGTGTTGGTAACCTTATTGCTACAGCAAAAAAACAACAACAGGAGTCCTGTGGCACCTTAGAGACTAGCAAGTTTTTCTTCTAGCATAGGCTTTTGTGTAGTAGATACCACTTTGCCAGATATATGTAATGGGCACAATTATTTTTTAAAAAACAACAGAATTGTATTGCATGTCATGACTCTTTGACCTTGATATTTTTTAATGTAGTCTCCCAAATGACATGAAGGTAGATGCTTTCCCGGTATTTACAGAAAGACTCTTCCATAAAACAAGAGAAGCTGCTATAAAGGCCTGAGAACTGGGAAGTAAGGAAGCAGCAGTTCTCATGCATTTATAAGAAAAAAACACACACTAAGAAGGGATTATGAATCAGACCATAATTGCGACTCAGGTTCAGGTAGGCAAAGATGATCCTTTCAGTATGTGGGGCCACATACTGATAGTACCAGTTATCTGATCACTTTTATCATAAGGGACTCTTTCTGCAAAGCCAGACTTCACAAAAACAGGCTCACAATTGGGTTTTGGAAAGCTTTTTATGGGACAGTTGTGTAGGGATTACAGCCTCCAGGTGGGACCTGGGGATCTCCTGGAATTTCAGCTCATTACAATTCCACTGAATACGCTGGGATTTACTTCAGAGAAAATATGCTTAGAATTGTGCTACCAATCATTTCTGTGGTCTGAAAGACATACCAGTAATCTGCAAATGTTCTTTCCCTGTGGGCAATTCTTGACAAAAGAGACCATACAAAAAAACAACAGGCAAGCCTGATTTAACATGCAAAAGCTGAAATAACAGAAGAAACTGAAGAATTACTGGGAAATAAAATCCTCATTGGAGCTCCCCCCCATGATCATGTGATCAAGTCCAGCAAATAAAATCACAGTCATCAAGCCCACAAATATTCTCACTAATCTATGATCTTCCCACCATAGCAAGCATATCCTTCTACGTATTGTGATCAAATGCCAAAACAATATCTCTCAATGTCAAGTGATTACACTGAAAAAAATTATACACAATTAGCTAGATGTCAACAGAGGTAAAACCATAAATACCATGGCCTCAGAGAATCATGAAAACTGGCCCTGAAAAATCAAAAGGTACAGTATCATAATAAAAATCTACTCAAATCAGTACAGTACTTTACAATTTATTTCTGATTATAACGATTAAACTGAACTGCTCTAAAATCATTAAATTAGGACCAAAGAAAATATGAGAAAGGACATATTTATTTAATTCACTTCATGCATCTGCTGAAGGGGGCACTAGACTACACACTTTACGACAAAATCACACCACAACTTCTTTTTTCTGTAAAAACGATCTGTTGGGAGTTTTAAACAGTTTGACAAAACAGGCTCAAATCTTTAAAATGTTATGTTAGAAGAAAAACTATTTAATAAGGTGCCTTTAAAATGCCACAACACACCTGCTTATTTTTATCATGAGCTGTCTATAAAGGTGTATAATGATCTAACTTAACAGTATATTTTACTCCATCCTTCCTCCAAGGAGTTCAGGCAGGGCAACATACATCCCATCTCATAACAACCATGCAAGGTAGTTCTGACTTAAAGTGACTGGCCCAAAATCACCCACTCAGATCCATCCACAGCGTGGGATTTGAACTAAAGTCACCTGTGGCCACGAGAAGCTGAGAAGACTCAGCACATCGCACCTGGTCCTTGAAACCACTTGGTTCAGACAAATGATCCCTAAATACCCCTGAACCCTGACTTGGGCGGCCAAGGCTAGTCAAGTCTCAGAAAGCAAGCAGGTAAATAAGTCCTGATTAGTCCTAGGATGGGAGACAACCAAGGAATACCTGGGTCGCTGTGCAAAGGGAGGCAATGGCAATCCACCTCTGTGCAAAGGGAGGCAAAGGCAAACCATCTCTGTGCAAAGGGAGGAAATGGCAAACCACCTCTTATTGGCTTGCCACAGATCGGCTGCGACTTGACAGCGATCTTTACACACCCCCAACCCCATTTTATCACAATCAAGGAGTCGATACTTCCTTTTTCCTTCCCCCCCCCCCCGGCCCCCGTTTGCAAAGCCAAGAGAGGAAAAACCTGCGGGGAAAACCAACCCTTCGCCTTGCCGGCCAGAACGGGGCGAGTCACACCGGTGCAAACAGCATCGACTCATCCGGAACACACCTGTCCCAATTTGCAAGGCTCTCTTTACGGGGCCGGCGGCGGAGAAAGAAGAGCCAAGGGCCTCCCGCCGCGGGCTTCCCTTCCCACCCTCGCAGCCCCAGTCACCTCTCCTCGAAGCTCCGCACCAGCAGCCACACAATGAGCGGCAGGTTGTCGCGCTCGTTGTAGGTGGGCAGCAGCACCGAGTACTTGTCCCGCGAGGCCGCCATGATGGCGCCGAGGCTCAGCGCCTGCGCCTCAGCCGACCCTTTTCCCCTCAGCGGCGGAAACGGAAGGGGTGAAACTCCCTTCGGATTCATGATTGGCATTCATAATCGATGCCTTTCGGATTCAAAACCGAGAGTTTCCTCCACGGAATCTGAGGGGAGAGGCGGCCGCTGAGGCGATGGCGGGAAACGAGGCCGCGGCCGCTGAGGAGATTCCCATCCCGCCTCCCCTTCCCCCGCGGACGGAGCTGAGCCGGCCGGAGATCGAGCGCTACTCGCGGCAGCTGGTCCTCCCGGAGCTGGGCGTGCGCGGGCAGCTGCGGCTCTCGGCCTGCTCGGTGCTGGTGGTGGGCTGCGGCGGCCTGGGCTGCCCGCTGGCGCTCTACTTGGCGGCGGCCGGCGTGGGCCGCTTGGGCCTGGTCGACCACGACGCGGTGGAGCTGCACAACCTCCCCAGGCAGGTCCTGCACCGCGAGAGCCGCCTGGGCTGCTCCAAAGCCCGGTCCGCGGTCTCCGCCTTGAGGGAGCTCAACTCCTCGGTGCAGTGCGTGCCTTACGAGCTGGCCCTCGACCGGGACTCGGCCCTGGAGCTGGTGCGGGCCTACGACGTCGTGGCCGACTGCTCCGACAACGTGCCCACCCGCTACCTGGTCAACGATGCTTGCGTGCTGGCGGGGAAGCCATTGGTGTCGGCCAGCGCGCTGAGGCTGGAGGGGCAGCTGGTGGTGTATGGCCACCAAGGGGGTCCTTGCTATCGCTGCCTCTTCCCTAAGCCCCCTCCTCCAGAGACTGTCACCAACTGTGCAGATGGAGGGGTCCTGGGGGTCGTGACTGGTATCCTGGGGTCTCTCCAGGCTCTAGAGGTGCTCAAGATCGCCACTGGCATGGGGACCTCCTTCAGCCAGGTCATGGTGCTCTTTGACGCCTTGGAAAGCAGGTTTCGGTACATCAAGCTGAGGCCCAGGGACCCCAATTGTGCGGTTTGTGGTGACCACCCTTCTGTGACCGCTTTGCAGGATTATGAACTCTTCTGTGGGTCTTCGGCTACAGACAAGTGTCGGACATTGTGCCTTTTGCGGAATGAGGAGCGGGTTTCGGTGGAAGAGTACAGGAAGATATTGGACAGCAACATCCCTCATATCTTGGTGGATGTCCGTCCCAAGGTTGAGGTTGACATATGCCGCTTGGCGCAGGCTGTCTTTGTGCCTTTAAGCAAGTTGCAAGAAAAAGATGAAGGGTGTTTGCAGCTTCTGGTCCAGAGGATATGTGAAGCCAGGCAGATGTCCAGTGAAAATTCAGCTTTCCCAGTTTACATCATCTGCAAATTAGGAAACGACTCTCAAAAGGCAGTGAAAATATTGCAGGGATTGTCTTGTCCTGGGTCAGGTTTAATTTCTGTTAAGGACATCAAAGGGGGACTTATGGCTTGGGCTACGAAAATCGATCCTGAGTTCCCTCAGTATTGATTTTATATAGTGATAATCATATTTCGAGAACTTGGAGTTGCACTGATCTTTGTCCTGGTTAAGATTTTTTTTTAAAAAATAATGTACTGAAAAAGTCTACAGTGGCATATTGAAATATTTACAGTTTCTCTTCATTAAGTAAAAAAGGACCCAAAGATGTGTGTTCATTTCAATGTGTTAAAGCTTCCATGATGTTTCAGATAGGCTTTCTTGCTATAGAAATGAGTTGCTGTTTACATTTTCACAAAACCAGGAGTTCAGTGGCACCTTAAAGACTAACAGCATTATACACCATGGCTTTTCTAACCTTGTTACTGAAATTTCTTGCCACCCCATGTAATAGGACTCCTTGCTTCCTTTCTTGTAATTTTGAGAACTAAAGATGTGTGCAAAAAATCATGAGACAATTTCCAGCTAACCTAGAAACACAGCTAACCTAGTTTGCACAGAATTTTCATATTTATTTATTGGACTTCCAGGGCGCCCCTTCCCCTTTTGGGTTCAGGGCGGCTTATCAACAGTGATAATATTGAACTTCTGATCAACTATCAATCATTCAGATACCAATTATAAAACTCTGGTGCCCAAAAATTTCAGAATTAGGATTGGAAATAATAAATAACTATAATATCCACATAAAGTGGAGAAGAGGGATGGAAGGGAAAGGGAAGGGCAGCCAGCAAGATGAAATACTGTTGCGGCCTTAAACCAAAAGCTTGGCAGAACAGCTCCATTTTACTTGCCCTGCAGAACTTGATAAACCCCACAGGGCCCGGGTTTTATGACGTTCCATTCTGGCCCTGGTTGAGGATAGCTGGATAACCTTAGGGCCAGGGACTTCCAACAAGTTGGTGTTGGTAGAGTACAAAGCTCTCAGGGGGTGTAATGTGTGGAGAAGCAGTCCCAGACCGCTCAGGTCCTTGAAGATTACAACCGAGTCATACATATTGTTATATTGGAGAAACCTATATGAAGATGGATAGAAAAAAACAAGTGAAGGTGGGGAGTATGACATGGAAATGCCATATAGCCGAACTGTTAAACTTGCCGTGAATCTGCCTTAAACTTTAGCCTGGGTGAGACCCTAAAAATGCAAACTTTTTTCATCCAGAGTGGACTAAAAATGTATGTATCTGGAGTGATCATTCTCACTGATAATTAACACAAACACAAGCAGTGAAACCATTCTCAGGAAATAAATGTTTGTGTAAAATATGGATAAAAAATTATAGTATACCTGGTGGTGAGGTGTACCCCAGAGATTAAGAACTCCAGTCTTAGTATTAGAACCATAGGTGTACAATGCCCCAAATTCCAGTCCAGTAAGACAGTTTCGAAAGATGCCACAGCTGATGGCACTGCAACCACACAGAGGTCCAGGAGAATCATCAGAGTTGCCCTCCTAATCCATTTCTTGATGTGGTTAATCCACCAGAGTGACCAAGCTGATTTTAAGCCAAAAAGGATTGTTTACATTTAACTATTTTTAAAACGTTATCATTACTAGATGTGTGAAAAAAAAAACCCACCCAGATTTGGAGTCATGTCATTTGTTCTTCTACATTCTCATGTTGAATTCTTTCATATCAGAATTAAAACAAGTCACATTAGGAAATCAACTGAAATGTTGTTTCAGTGGAAAACACCATTTCAGGTATAATTCCCCCCACGCATGTCAATGGGATCAAATTCTTGGGGGTTATACCTCATCCACTCAAGGAATCTTTAGTACCAAAACTGCAATGGAATCTCCTTCAGGCTGTGTGTGTGTTAAGTGCAAGGTTGCTTCCAACTCATGGTGACCTTATGCCCTCCAAAATATCTTATTGTTAACTGACTTGCTCAGGTCTTACCAAATGAAGACTCAGATCTTATAAACTCAGGGCCATAGCTTCTTTTACAGAGTCAATTCATTTCATGTTTCCTGCTCCCTTCAGCTTTTCCTGGCATTATAGTCTTTTCCAGTGACTCTTGACTTTTCATAATGTGACCCAAGTACAGTAGCCTTGGTTCAGTCATTTTAGTGTTTTAGTTAAACTTGTCATGTAAATATTCTGTTTTTTAAAAGACTTAATTGGGTCAAGTAACAGATTTAAGATTGCAATTTTAGGGTTGCAGTGCTTGGAATTATATTCCTCTGAAACAAATGTGTCTTATGGCAGATTTATACATATATTCTTTTCTTATTGTCTGACTTTACTTTCACTTTCTTATTGTCTGACTTCACTTTATTGTCTGACTTCGCAGTATTTACATGTAACTTGAGTACACTCATAGATCCACGTTCACATATTTTATAAAATAACAAAGGTAGTACTATTTTCCAAATTGTGTGGGTGTATTGTCGAAGGCTTTCACGGCCGGATTCAACTGGTTCTGGTGGGTTTTCTGGGCTGTGGTCTGGTGGATTGTGTGGGTGTGTCCATCATTGTGAACGTGAATATGAAAGTGTAAATCATCTCTCTGAAGGCAACTTTTCCACACATTGACCTAACGTGTGTAGTCTTTTAAAAATGTAGATTCCCTGCGTCATGTGGAAAATCTTCATTCCAGTACATTGCATTCCTTGAGCAACCCTGCTGAGGGTATGGACGCTTGTCAGTTTGATTAAGCCACTTCATACAGTGAATGGCTCTACCAGTTATAGCTACTGTTGAAAAAAAAGTCCTTCTGCACTCTGGCAGGCATAGTGTGTGAAACAGGACTGGATGCTATTTATGGCTAAAGTATTTCAAATGTGCATAGTGAAACAAACATGCACTAGGTGGCGCTACAGGTTAAAAAATAGTTGATTTTGCATCACTAGATTGGCTAAAAAGTCTGACTATGAGAAACTGAAAATGATTCCCCCCCTTCCCCCATATTGTCAAAGGCTTTCACAGCTGGAATCAACAGACTGGTGGGTTTTCTGGACTATGTGGCAGAGGTTAGGAGCAAAAACTACAAGACCATGGCCACACAGCCCAGAAAATCCATAACAGCCAGTTTTTCCCCTCTTTGAAACAGTTCCACTGGGGGGGTGGTGGTGGTGGTGGAGCTTTATGGAAATTATATACAATCAGATGTGGCAATCTAACATGCAACGTAGTGCTTCAAAAGTAGTACATATAATAGAGAACATTATAAGGATTGGGAATAAAGGCCAGCTGTATGACTTTTGTTCACTTCAAAGAAGGTCCTGTAGACACCCACCAAAAATCATTAACGTGAATGGAGGATGCACATCAGTAGCACATGGATCATAATCAGGGTGTTTAGCTTTCAAAATAACTGGTTGCTGGATTTTCAGAGGGCTTCTGCAGGATTCATCCCATTGGAAGAAAAAAAATTGTATTGGAAGAGCAATTATGCAGAGCAGAAAGATTATAAACTTACTAAATTTCACCAAGTATCATATCAATGAATCTATGAGTGCAATAGTGTTACATCATACGTCAAAGGGTATCATCATACTTTCCCCCTGTTCTGGGTTTGTACTTCTCTCTCCATTTCCCCCCATTCCATGTAGTTATTTTCATAATGCTATCTAGCCTGAGTATAGGATTGAACTGGCATTCTGTATTGATTGCAGCCCAAATTGTTTTCATGATGTGCTATTTGTTTTTTATACATTTAATAGTATAATATTATTGCTGGGTTTTGTGCCGGTCCTTTTCAGAAGTTTCGTTTTGTTAACGATTGTGTTCAGACACAGTGCAGTCCCTATTAAATACAGCTGGGAGTGCCTCTTAAAGACTATTGTATTTTCCTGCACCAATAACCTGTCCCATGAAATCTGAAGAATTCATGAGACTGCCATTTTATGAGCCTTTTAAATATCACAAATGCCATTCTCGACTAAAGTATATTTCTTACTATCTAAAAAGTTAGAATTTCAGTTAGCCATGCTGGCCTGTACTCCAGGCAATCTGGAACACTACAAAAATATTGAAAAAGCAGAATCTTCCTGCTCTGCTGAGCAGCGTTGCCAACCTCCAGGCAGTAGCTGGAGTTCTGCTATTACAACTGATCTCCAAGTGACAGATAAGTTCATCTGGAGAAAACGGCTGCTTGGAAGGACTCTATGGTATACCTTACTGAACTCAATGGACTCTATGGTATACCTTACTGAAGTCCCTCTGCTCCCAATCCTCCTCTCCACAGGCTTCACTCCCAAAATCTCCAGGTATTTCCTAATCTGGACTGGCAACCATATTAGCGAACCAGATCCTGATCATCCTGTGTTAACAACTGAGGCCTGTTCCCTAGTTTAGCACTAAATCTCATTTTATTGGAATACCCTCTCCTTGTCTTTCAAAATGCCAGCCAGGGTCATGTCAAGCTGACAAACATACATTTTGACTCAACACAGCTTCACGCAAAGTAATAAAATGTTCTGTCTCCTGATCTTGCAACATAACTTCACAGAGATCAGTCTTGCCAGAATGAAGGGTGATTTGCATGGGCCCCCTCTTGCTGGATCTCTTTGACAGTTGAAATTTACTTCGTTTTGGCTTAGATTTTAATTCAGTCCTCTGCATCTTTGAACCCTGATGCTGTTCCTCCCCACAGAAGTCTATCAATTGTTTTACCTCCGTCTTCATGCATTACCTGGCAGCACGTCATCTAAATTAATCTCCTGCATTATCACTATAAGGATTATTGTGTTTTCCTTCTGCCTTTGACCTTTTAAAGGACCTGGGTGTTGCTCATCCTAACAAAATGAATTGCACAGTGTTTGTCTTTGAATAAATATGCAAATATCCAGTTTTTATCTCTGAAACGAAAGAGGGTTTGTTTTTCTGTGTTGGAGAAAAGTAGTCAATTGAGCCTCTTGTGCTTGTCTTCTCTTATTTCGTTTTTCGAATCAAGGATGCAGGTGCCATGTTCAGCTATTCCAAGTATCATTAAAAGAGGAATTAATTTTGTTATTGAAACTACTTTTGACAGTTCATTTCACTCTTCAGTTAATTAGTAGAATGAATGGGTACTTCTGCCAGGTTTTCAAAGGCTCATTAGAGCTCTGATTAATTAACTGCATTGGATTGTTTGTTCTGCACAGGGCCTGATTAATCCCTCATTCATTAGGTGAAAGTTGGTGTTTGAAATGGAACTTCTTGCAGCTCTGCTGGGGTGTGTGGGTGTAAAGTCCATCAAGTTGCAGCCGATTTATGGGTACCTAATAGGGCTTTTAAGGCAAGAGACTAACAGAGGTGGTTTGCCTTTGCCTTCCTCTGCATAGCAACCCTGGTAGTCCTTGGTGGTCTCCCATCCAAATACTTAACCAGGGCCAACCCTGCTTAGCTTCTGAGATCAGGCTAGTCTTGGCCATTTAGGTCCATGTCATCTCTGCTTACTGTTCTTCAAATATATTTGGTAGCTTCCTGCTTTCCTCCCATAATATTTTCTACATATTATTTTATTCCATCTAAGGCTGTTTATACTTGAGGGCACAAAAATGCACTCCCACTACTGTGGCAGCAGCAATCAGGGAGGGAACAGTGTCTACACTCACTTCTGCTCTCCTTGCTGCTTTCACTGGCTTTCACTCCACTGCACCCCCTTCTGTTTGCAGCATGGCCCAACTGGTAAAGGGAGGTAGGGGAGCATCCTTGAAAGGGCAGTGGGTGAATGCATCTGTGAGCTGTCCTGTGCCATTCCAAAAGCAGAGCTTATCTCTCCCGCACTCCCTGTGGTGGCTGTGGATAGACAATCCATCTGGATTCTCCACCCTTTAATATTCTATTTCAATATTTTCCTCCCTCCATTGCATATTGAAAAAATATGGTAGAGAAATATTGCAGGATTTGAGATTTAAAAGAAAACGACAGACTGAACTAGAATACTAGATATGATAAAGTGTGTAGCTGATAAATGGTTTCATTTTAATTAGATGCATGAACCTAGAATGGATTAGAGTTCAATAATGAGATAGCGGGAAGTCACTATTTGGTTATTTTCCATATTTGCATTTCATGTTCCTATTTTGTATTTATGTGGTGGTGGTGTGAAAGTGTTTGTTTATTTTTTGTTCCTGTGTATGTTGAGAAAATAAATTAGAAAAACCATTTTCCTCCTTCCAGATTAAGGGAGGAGAAGCAGAAGACTCATATCCCGGCTGATGTCATCTGGTCACTTCTGTTTATTGAAGAAGCTTCCCACACCGAAGTTGGAAAACCAAATCTATGTGGCAGCAGCCGGCAGGTCAATGAAATTACACTTCAGTAGAATGACAGGAATATGCCAATAGATTACTATTTTGAACAATAGACTGTTCTTATATGTGAAACTAATTTGGAGTAGCTGAGTTGACTGGGTGTTTTATTCCTCAAACTGAACTGTTCTGTCACAAAGGATGATTGGAGCGTTGTGGGGTTTCCGGGCTGCATGGCCGTGTTCCAGTAGCGTTTTCTCCTGACGTTTCACTTGCATCTGTGGCTGGCATCTTCATGAAGGAGCCTCGTAAGGTAGATTAGGCTGAGGGACAGTGACTCAAGGTCACCCAGTGAATTTCCATGACCCAAGTGGGGATTTGATATTCCAGATATTTGTCCAACACTCTTATAACCACTACCTCATTGGCCTGCTATACCAGGCAACCTGGTTAAATCTAGTTTGGAGGTTTATGTATACCTGCTTTTCTGCAACATTTTAGCTGCTGGCATTTGTTGCAGTTCCCTTCTTTTCAGCTTTGATTCTCTCTCCACCGTTGCACGTGTTTTCTGTCTCAAGAGGTTTTGTTCCAACTGTCTGTGGTCTTGGCATTCTGATATGGCATAACAGTGACGACAAGTAATTTCCTGTCATGTGTTTGCAGCTTAGTGAGTCCCATACTGCCCCCTGGGGGTCAGAGGTGGATTCCAGGTATGGAAAGGTCAAAGACGGCTGGATTAAGTCCTAGCAGGTGAGCTCAATGCATGTACTGGTGGAGATATTGAACTATTGTGCATGTATGTATTTACTTATTTTATACCCTGCCTAAACCTCCTTACATTGTTCTCCTCTCCTCTATTTGACAGTGTGTGAATGACCCAAGGTCACCATGACAGAATAATGACCAAGCTCTTACAGGAAGATAAACTACTTTTTCTCCTTTACGTAACCTTATGAAAAGTTAAGAAATCTGGCTAGCTTGCAGTTAATAAAAAGTCTTTAAAATCAAAAGCTTTAATAGTAAGTTCTCATGACCAACGTGCGTGTTTCACCTATATTTCCAGTTAGGTCACACAACAGTTAGATTCAATTCCAGTTGCAACTTTGAGACCAAGAAGATTTTCAGAGTATCAGCTTTCCAGAGTCAAAGTTCCAAGCTCTCTCTAATTAGAATAATAGAATCATAGAGGTGGAAGAGATCACAAGGGCCATCAAGTCCAACTCCCTGCCATGCAGGAATACACAATCAAAGCACTCCCAACATATATCCATCCAGCCTGTTTAAAAACCTTCAAAGAAAGAGACCCCACCACTCTTTGAGGCAGCAGATTCCACTGTCGAACAGCCCTGACCAGAGGTGTATCTAGGGAAAATGTTACCCAGTGATAAATCTGAGTTTTCTACCTCCCTGTCCCATATTTGTGTTCCTTTTAATTAAGAAGCCCTGAGAACCACAGTAGATGTGACGACAGTCAATGAACTAACCCATGGCCACCAATGCCATTTCAGAAGAGAATACAGTTTTTTTTTTAAAATATTTTTATTGATATTTCGGAATTATTACAGATTTATATTGTATACTTTATATACATCCTCCATATCATTTTTCCCCCTTTCTCCCCCCTCCCTCCTTCTTCTTCTCTTCTTTAGATGCGCAGCAGCAGGTCCATTCTTTTCAATCTTCTTGTCCATTTTTCTTCTGTAATTCCAATTTCGTTTAGCCAGTCTTTGAATTCCATCCAAATCTCCTTCATATCCTTTTGTTTTTCTTGCCATATTTGATTTTTTGACATTGTGTCTCAAATTTCTTATTGTATTTGCTCCCTTACATATTCCAACCATTTCTGCATTCTGTCCAGATTTTTTGTCCTTCCACCCTCAATGCTATTACTGCATGGACCGCTCTAATCATGAATTTGAAAAGTTTTCTTTTTTCTTTGTTCTATTATAGTATAATCAATCCACTATACCTATAAATAGTAAATCTATATTTATCTTTATTTTTTACCTTTACATATTATTTTCTCTTCTTTTCATGTATTTTATCACATTTTCCCACATATTTTTATACTTCTATTATACATTCTAATACATATGGGTATATATTGCATTTTTTTTCTCCACAATGCCAACATTTGGGACTGAGCCCACTTATCATATATTATGCCAACTGTTTCGATTGTTCTATACCATTTTAATATTAATTTCTTTTCCTCTAGTTCTGCATATTTATCTATTTTTTATTTTATTCCTACATATTCTTCTACTAATCCTTTAATAAGGCTCTATGTCTTTCAATTTCCATCTTAGTTTTTTTAAGCCATTTTTCCATTATGATTCTTGTCATGCGATTCCTTGATCTTCTATCATGTTTTTTGTATATAACTCCTAATGTTTGTCCTTTCTTTTCCTCATATATTTTTATACAACTTTTCATTATACACTCTTCCTCCCTCCTCCTGGAGGCTTTTGTATCTTTTCCAGATTCCTCCTTTAATAGTAACCAGTTTTCTTTTACCTCCTTTCTCTATAGGGAATTTGGAAGCGGTATTAATTCTCCTCTTTTCATTGTACAGTTGTGCTACCTTGTACTATTCCTTGTCTGTGTGAGATCTTATTGTTTGTGCTCCTTCCTGTCCAACCATGCTGCTTGAGTGGTGCCGCACCCAGTAGCCCTGGCATCCATTTTCCCTTCCATTTCTCCCAGATTTCCATTAACACCTTTCTAGGGCCTTTTCATTTTTTTGTCTTTCTATTTTTTGAACAACTTGAATATATTCCAAAGCTACCCGTGTTCAAGTTTATTTCATTTTCGAACTTCATCCATCTGTCTCTTTTATCTATTTGAATTCCCATCAAACTTTTTTATTTGAAATGCCTCGTAATATTCCTGTAATTTTTTAGGAGCCCCAATACATTGGGTTTTGTATAGGACATATAGACTATTTTATTCATCACTCTTGGTTTCTTTTTTGATTAAATGCCCATAGTTTTAATTTTCTTTTCTATCCCATTCTTCAAATTGTTTTTCTTAATCTCCAACACGACCAAAGTACTGAAATAGATAGAAGAAGTTTTGGCATTATACACACACCCAATGCTACTATTCTCTTTCTTAGAAATAGATAGATTCTTCCCTTTGCCACTCCCTTTGTTGCGTTCCATTATTTTTTTTTTTCCATATTGCTTCTCGTGAATTATATTTTAAACATCTTTTCCTTCTTATTTTGTTAATGTTATGCCTAAATATTTTAATCTTCTTTCTTCACCATTTCTTTTCCTAGTAGTTTTTTTTTTTCTATATTTATTCCCCGGTTTAGATTTCTCCATATTAACACCACCAACCAGAATGCTTTTGAAAGTCTTCTAATATATTATTTTTAATTCTTTTAAAAGTTTCTACAGGGTTAGTTGTTATTAGTAATAAATCATCTGCAAATAAGTTTAATCTTATTTCTTCTTTATTGATTTTATAGCCTTTGATCCCTACCATTATTTCTAATTCTATCCGCTAGGTATTCCATTGCTACTACTAAATAATGATGGAAAGCGGACATCATTGTTTCAATTCCCTCTTTCTATCCTAATTTCTTCCCGACCATCAAGTATTTATCATAAAGAAGAGAATACAGTTGAACCTTGGTTTTCATTGGTAATCCGTCCGAAAAGAATTGATGAAAACCGAAACCGATGAAAACAGAGGCAAACTTTTCCATAGGAATCAATGTAAATCCAATTAATCCGTCCTAGGCACTCCAAAAAACATACCAAAAAACACATTTTTGGTGAATAAACATAGTGTTTAATGTGGAAAACAGTAACAAACAATGACACTAGGTCCAACTTCAGAGCCTGTGGACCAACATCACGCCAGAAAGCTGTCAAAAGAGGTCTGTTTCTGGCGCTTATCTGTAGAAGTTGTCTGTAAATGGGGAATGAACATTGTCATTAAACAAGTTACCAGACCACGGCCTGCAAATGCTTTGTCAGGGTGATTTTTCTCCACAAACCCTGCACCTTACTGCAAATCGATGAAAACCGAGCCAAATCGATGAAAACCGAGACAAAATTTTCACTGATAAAATCAATGAAAACCGAAACTGATGAAAACCGAAGGCAATGAAAACCGAGGCTCCACTGTATAATCATTTAAAATTTTCCATGAGGGCCCATGGCTCAGCAGCAACAGGTGATATTGTTCTCTTCCTCCATACCTTTTAAAGTGCTGGAACAGGCAGAGCTGTGTTGTTTGAAATAACGTTATGCTTACTGATTATCCCATCAACACACATGGATTTTCAAGTATTATATTTTTGATACCTCAGCATTTCTCTCTGTAGAAGCTTAAAACATTGACAAACTGTATAACGTGTATATAAAAGGCCTGTAGGTGGCAGCTGAGATGCACGAATGAATAACTTGGATCCCGTGTTTGGTTTGCATCGCTCAGAGAGAAGAGCTGAGCAAGAAGATTCTTGCTAACGTATAGCTGGGCCTCCAAGAAGAAATGGGTTTCAAGAATCTTCTCTGCCCACATGCAGGCTCTGCGTTGCCTTGATGTCCAAAATTAGGAACCCTCAAGGCACGCTGTGAGGAAAATTGGGCTGGAACATGAAGTCTGCCTCTCCAAGGAAACATGGAAAGGCTCTATAAGAGATGATGAGCCAAGAGAGGGAGACTCAGTCTGTCACTTGCACAACCTGCAGTCCTTTTAAGTATGTGCAATGTGTCAGAATGAAATTTGCTATTGGCTGCAGAATTTAGCATCCTGAACATTTTAGCTGGATGCATCTGGAAAGAATGTGGGCAGTTCTTGCTGACATATGTCAGGACCAGCAGACGAAAGAGAGCAATTTTCAATAATTTTTTTAGTTAAATTTTCAAAAAGTTCCAAAACCTCATCTGAGCATTTAGGCTGTAAGATTTCATTTTTCCGGTCCATGAAATTCTGGGAGTGCAGGAGGTCCTGAGTCTTATGTGAAATTAAATCTGACCATCCCAATTTAATTAGGAAATGATTACAGCCATAGGGTGTTAAGAGAGGACGACTGATGTCACGATTAAGAGTGACAACCAGAGGCAGATGATCGCTTAAAGAGCTATGCTCTATATGAAAGTCTAACACCCTGTCAATATGCCCAGCTGACACCATGATATAGTCGGGAACGCTGCACCCTCTCCGTGACACAAATGTAAATTCTCCTGAGTGCGCAAATCTTTGCCATCCATTAAGTGGGGCCAGGTTAAAATCAAGACAAAGATTAAAAAGAGTAAGTAACTCCTACCTTGTTAATTACCCTATTTTTAGAACTTCTTGGAAGGGAAAAATACGCTGGCAGACCAAGGTCAACGTCAGCAGCCTTACTGATCTCTAATTCATTGTTTCCCATTCTGGCATTAAAATCACCTGCCATAATTATATCAGAATGATAAATTTTTTGATTCAATTCACCAATATACTGAGACAACTGTGACCATTGCTGGATTGGGGTATCCTTGTCCACACATGGAGAAAAGTAAACATTGATTAAAAGTACACTAAGTTGATTCCCCTTTAAAAGCACAGCTTGGGCAAAGTTTTGGCAAACTGGGAGCTCTGTCAGAGATCCAAATCAATTAAGATAGCAAGGCCCAATTCACATCTTCCCGAGGGATTTGATCTAAAAGCTGGAAGACATAAGGACTTAAAATCTGGGACAGAGATATGGGATGAGGCCTCTTGAAGGAAGGCAACGTTGTAGTCCCTAAGAAAGTGAACAAACTCTGGGCTGGCCTTTTTGTTCTTCCAGCCGGCAATGTTCCAGGAAACCATTTTTATGGGGTGTAACACATTTTTGGCGAAAGCCTGAAGTCATTGGGGTGCTAAGAGGGTGATCCAGTGAGTTGTTTGTGTTACTGAAAAAATGCAACAATTTTTCCAAGACTGGGGTTTTCTTGTTTGCCAGGTGCTCCTCCCTTGGGTAGACTTCTCCAGCAGGTACTGGTAAAGATGGGATATCTTTATTGCTTTGCCACGTCTAACCCTGAGCCTCTAAGGTTCTCCAGCTCTCGAGCCGGTATCTATGACTTCTTCCAACTTTAGAGTTACTTCAACAGAGTGAACTTTGAATTAAGAACCTTCTCAGGCTTAGTCTAAATTCCCAGTCATTCAAATTAGATTGAGAGCAGTGTGCATGGATGGAATGTGTGGTGGTGGGCATTTGTTTAGTTTGGTGGGGCTAGATGGGAAAGAAGTGGATGCTAGTTCAGTGAACATGTTTAAAGGAATCGGCCTGGGTTCTTTTAGGAGATCTGGCAGGGGAAACCTGACAGCACTTTGGTATATGGGGTTTTGTGCTGGCAGATGATCTGTAGAACCTTTGACCCCACACTATATAGTGGGGCTGGAATTTGGGAATTAGTATGCACATACCAGGAGAGTCTTCCTGGACTGAGAAATTCAAGTCATGCTAGCCAATAAAGTGTCCTTGAGTAGAAATTTAACCTTTCAAGTGATCTGCCCTTCGTTCAAGTCTTGCAAGATGGGAAAAAAAGGGCTTTCAGGTTAGTTTCAAGGATTTCACCCTCCATACTGCAAATGCAATGGGACTGCCAAGATGTACCAAAGCTAGTCCTATCATTTCAGCAACAAATTACACTTCAACGATGAGTGCGCTTCCCAAAGGGGACTTTTCTTCAACCGTCTTTGTCCTTTTAACAATAGGTACCTCAGATGGGCAGGCAAACTGGTGACATTGACAGGTTTTTAAAGAAATAGGTAGGGTGAACACCCTTCTGGATGCATCTTTCAGCTCTGCTCAAAAATGCACTTTGGGATGACTGGGGAGTCAAAGGAAAGTATCAGTCTCGAAGGAGTGCGTGCCAAGGTTTGTGCTGGGCAAATATTCTGCAGAGATGAAATCAATCTGGGTTGCCCGTTTCTTCAGCAATACACTCCAAATGGCATTTGACCAAGCTCATAGTATTTATTTATTTATTTATTTATTTATTTATTTATTTATTTATTTATTTATTTATTTATTTATTTGTGATACTGTAGATTATAGGTCGCCTTCTTCGGCCGAAGAACTCAGAGGCAGCTCTATATAACTGTTTCCAAACAAAGCAACTCAAAAAACAATATAACTTCTAACAAATTTAAAATTCCAGCAGCAATCAGGTGCATAATTCTAAACAACTCCAACAACAATATAAGCTGTTCAAAAGCACTTCCAGCGGTTCAAACCTTTAGACAGTCTAACAGTTTAAAAACAAGTTCAAAACAGTTTAAAACAGTTTAAAAAGCAAACCCAATCCAAGGCTAAAGGAGGAGGAAAAAGATAAACAGTAAAGAAAGAGAGGAAGAAAGGAACAGGGAGGGAAACAGGCGGGCCCAGATGGAATCGTGCAATGGGCCCCGACCGGGTTGGCAACAGATGATGAAAATTAGCTGACCTCAGTTTAAAATCCGACAGCCTCGGTCAGTGAGGGGCAGTAAAACCGCTTTGACCAGCCTCTCCAAAAAACCCGGTGGAATAGCTCTGTTTTGCAGGCCCTCTTGAGGAACTCCCCAAGGTCCCACTTAAGCCCGAACTGATGGAGGTAGAGCATTCCACCAGGCAGGGGCCAGAGCCGTAAAGGCCTGGCCGAGTGTGGGGAGCCAGCAAAGCTTGTCGTCAGCCGAAGACTAGGGGTCACCAGCAGTTCTGCCACCGCTGAGCTTAATGGCCTATGTGGGACATAAGGGGTGATCACGGTCCACTTGCAGGTATATGAGGGCCCCATGCAGCGTAGAGGCCTTCAAAGGTTATTACCAACACCTTGAAGGCGATCGAGGAACTCCACTGGGAGCCAGTGCAGGCGGCATAGCTTACAGGGGAGTGATATGATCGAAATAATCACCCCTGTCAGAAGCCGTGCAGCTGCATTCTGTGGACCAGCTTTCAACTTCGGATCAGCGCCAAGGAAAGGCCAGCGTAAAAGCGAAGTTACAGTAATCCCACCCACCTGGCAGGTGACCGTCGCGACATGGATCCCACAGTGGCCAGGTCGGGCCGGAGAGATAGGGAGCCAACCGCTGGCGCCTCGGCGAAGATGAAAAAAAACGCAACCCTGGGTTACATGGGTCACCTGGCTCCTCCATTGACAAGGCAGAGTCCAGGCCCGGACCCCCCAGGCTGCAGGCCAGGGATGTCGAGGGGGCCAGAGAGCACCCTTCCAAGATAGCGCTGGAATTCCCACCGGTCTCTCCCCGGCCCAGCCAGATGCGACCTCTCCGCTCTTTTGTTGGATTGAGTTTTAACCTCACTCTGCCTCAACCAACCAATAGCTGACCCGATTCTGCAGACAATGCTGCTGTAGAGGCTGCAGGGCAGAGGCCGCCCCCTCTCCATCAACAGAATGAGCTGGGTGTCATCCCGCGATAACAGTGACAAACCAGCCCAAAGCTCCCAGCACCAGCTGAGGCAAGAGGGTCGCATGTAGATATTAAATAAAAGCGAGGAGAGTAAGGCCCCCTGGGGAACCCCACAGCTAAAGTGGGAGCCCTTTGGGATGCGGCCTCATCCCCGCACCATCACCTACTGACCCACGCACCCTGGAGGAACGCAGGCAATCCATTGAAGGGACAACAATGCCCGCACTCCAGAGGCTGCCAGGCGGATGGATCAAAAGGTCGCGTGATCGGCATCACATCAAAAGCTGCTGTGAGGTCAAGTAACACAAGCAGCGCCGATCCATGCCTTGGTCTAGCTGCATCTGAGGAGCATATCTGTGATAGCTGATGAGGGCGGATCTCCGTCCCATGCCCAGCACGGAAACGGACTGGAAGGGATCCCGAGCACCCGATGCATCCTCCAGGAAACCCTGAAGCTGCTCCAACACCACTCTCTCCAATTACCTTCCCAGGAGCGACAAGGTTGAAAGCGGGACGGTAATGGTGGCCAGAATCGCCATAGGATCTAAAGATGGTCTTTTAAAATTGGGCGGACCACTGTTTCCTTCCTTCACCCACCCGGAAACACTCCTTGCTCAAGGGAGCAGTTGACTATTTTCAACAGGTGGGGTCGTAACTCCTCCGGCAAAGCTTTTATCAGCCATGGGAGGGCGCAACGATCCAGAGGATACAGGTAGTAGGTCTAACAGCAGCTAGGGCCCTGTCAACATCGGACTCGCAGAGTAGGAGAAGCGGTCCAAACTTGGACCCAAAAGGCGGCCCGAAAGGAGCCTCAGTTCCTTTTACTGTATCAATTGTGGTTGGAAGGTCCAGTAATTGAGTGGCGACTTTTATCTACAAAAAAAGCTCTGGAATGCCTCTTCACAGCCACAGCCAATTGGGAATTTGTAGTGCCCCTCCACCAAAGAGGTGTGAGGGATCGAGACAATCCGAGAAATAGTTGTGCCGGGCTAGAGCTAGCAGATCGCTGCAGGAGAATGGACGAAATGAGCATTCTTAAGCCGCTCCGGCGTGCCAACTCATATATAGGCTTTCATAAAGCGTCCCTATAAGTTGTTCAAGCGCCACTGTCAGCGCTGGTGAATTTCCTCCACTTTTTTTTTCATCTCCTAGCCCGTCTGAGTTCCACGCTTTCATTTAGCGCAGCTCCTCCCTGACGGTGTACCAAAGGGCCGCCAGAACGTGAGCTTGGCGCATAAGAGAATACAGAACTTAATCTCCCTCAATGGCATCGGAAAGCCTGGGTACCAGTCTGACACCTGCTCACATCGCAGGGTGCCAGGAGGCTCAGGAGTCCCATAAGAGCATTCAAGGGAACCTATCCGGTTCCATAGAGTCTTAATGGCGCGACAGAAACAAGTCCGTCGCCTAGACAGGGTTGGGGCGGCGGAGTCCACCCGAACCTTCAGAGGCAAAATGGTCCGGACCATGGCACTCTGCTAACAGAGAGGATACGACCATATTCACTCCTGCCCCAAAACCAGATCCAGAGTGTGACCAGCTTCGTTGAGTAGCGGCGCCGTGTTTAAAAGGGAGAGTCCAAGCATTAAGCCATGGATGACACCAGGTCCACTGCCGCTGAACATGAAGCGGCGTCCACATGGACGTTGAAGTCCCCCAAGACAATAAGCCGGGGGAATCGCAACGCCCACTCGGCCACCGCCTCTAGCAGCAGTGGCAGGCCGTGCGCCTCGGTCAAGCTAGGCGCTAACCCGGTACACCAGGAGAACGGCCAACCTCTCCCCAGACAGCCACTCCAATCCGGCACACTCGAATCCGAGAATTTGAGGGGCAGGGACTGCCCTGAAGGCGATAGTATTCCATGTAGGATGGATGCCATGGAAATTAAAAACGATTAAACAGATTTTATTACGCTCTAATACCAACTGTGGGGAGCTTGGCATGGGAGTTTCTGATGCCATCACTGGCTGAGCAGCCGGGAAGGGTGAAATTCTAATCTCGCTGCAAGGTGGCTGTTGGTCAGTTAAGGCAGAAGAACTACTAGCATGCTGCAGTCTCTTATTTGAGCTTTCCTGCAAATCCCTGATTGAGTACTGTACAAGACTCAGTCTGGAGTTAATGCCATTAAGTTCCTTATAAATATTATCAACAGTTACCGCAAGGAGGTTACAAATAGTTGAGGTGTTCTGGTTCATCTCCCTCCTCTCTTGAGTCTTCCCACAGCTGTTTCCAACCAGAGACTCTGGTATATGGCATAGTTCAGAAGGGTTCTTAAAGGTGCAGCAGTACTAGTTGGTTGAGGTTCCACAGTTATCATCAGCACTTGATACTGAAGACACACAGCTGGGAAGGTTCTCTTGCATGAGAGGGGCAAAACGATTGGAGGTGGGTATCTGGAAGTTGACTGTTTTGGGTCCTGTTGTCCTGTCCATAAAGTAATCTCCAATTTTTGACTGTTTACTCTCAGGGAGTGGGCTGTGTTCTTCTGTATCTCTTTGCCTTTCCCCCAAAAGCCATGAATAAAGTTGAAACAAGCAGGTAGGCAGCAAGTAGATAGCTAAGGACAAAATTAGAGAAAAAAAAGTTAGTGGGCGGGGCGTTTGAATTAGTCAGGTGTAACCTTGAGCCAAGCTTGTTTGTTTAAATGCTTAACAGCCACAAAGTCCTAAAACACAGATAACCTCCGGTAGCAAGTGCCTTGCTGTTGAAAACCAATTGTGCCAGTTGTTGTGTGAGAAAGCACAGAAATAAATGGAATAAAGGAAAAATAAAGAGACACCCCCCCCCCATATTTACAAAGCTGCTCGGCTGATCTCCTTTGTCACCATTATCTCTTCCCTGCTGGTAGTGGAGTAGCTACTCCCACTCCAAGTCAAGGGGAGTTAAAACCTGTTGGAATCCTGTAAAAAACTAATTAAAACAACATTTAAAATGAAAATCTCACAAGTTACAGCATCTCAGCTATTCACAAATCAAACTCCTTAAAAAAAATAAAAATAAATCAGTTGTCTTAATCAATTTAAACGTAAAAAGGCAGTGAAAACAGCTGAGAGAACACACAGGCATTAATAGGATCTGCCCTTTAAACAATAAAACTTTAAAACATTTACAATAGTAAAAGGCAGGGGTGTATCTGCCATGGGAACATGGGGAGTCAAATGTCCCCAGGTGCCCCCGTTTGATCACATGGGGGGCGCAAAAAATTCAGGTTCGTTTGTGGGTTTTTTTGTATTTTTAGAGTTTTTTAGTTTTTGGCCTGCGGGGGTGCAGTTTTTAGGCAATCAGCACCACAATTTCAGGAATTTTTCAGGAGACCTTCCTGAGGATATCACCCAAGTTAGGTGAGGTTTGGTTCAGGGGGTCCAAAGTTATGGACTCCCAAAAGGGGTGCCCCATCCCCCATTGTTTCCAATGAGAGCTAATAGATGGGTGGTACACCTTTGAGGTCCATAACTTTGGACCTCCTGAACCAAACTTCACCAAATCTGGGTGGCATCATAAGGAGAGTCTCCTGCTGATACCACCCAGGTTTGGTGAAGTTTGGTTGAGGGGGTCCAAAGATATGGACCCCTAAAGGGGGACCCCATCCCCCATTGTTTCCAATTGGAGCTAATAGGAGATGGGTAGTACACCTTTGAGGGTCCAGAACTTTGGACCCCTTGAACCAAACTTCACCATACTGGGTGGTATCCTCAGGAGAGTCTCCTAAAGATACCCTGAAATTTTGGTGCTGCTAGCTTAACAATTACACCCCTAACAGCAGGCACCCTCCAAATTTCCCCAGATTCTTCTTTGAAATCCACCCCCTTCGGCATGGATTTAAAAGGAGAATCTGAGGTCCCCACTTTAAAAATTGAAAGTGATGCTGTTTCAGGGTGGGGAAGAATCCACCCCCAAAAAGCATCACTTTCAATGTTGTTTTAACTGGGGACCCCAGATTCTCCCTTTAAGGTGGATTTAAAAGAAGAATTTGAGATCCCTAGTTGAGATCCCACCATTGAAAAGTGATGCTGTTTAGGGGTAGATTCCACTGGAGGTGTTTTGTGAGAGATGATGCTGACATTTGTTTGGTAAATGTTTTGCTGGGGCTGATTTGTGAGAGATTTGCGTGCTTAATACCCACTTGCACTGGCTTGGAGCTGTTTCTCAGGCTAACAACCTATCTCATAGGGTTGGTGTGAGGACAAAATTAGGAAAGAGAGTTGGTGGGGAGAGAGCCGTGTATGTTTTGCTGGAGGTGGGAGGTGTTTTGTGAGCTGGTGCAAAAAAATCATTGTTTGGTCGTGGTGGGGGAGGGTGGCTGCCCATTAGGGGGGGCACCAAACTCAGATTTTGTCCCTGGGCTCCAGTTTGCCTAGATACGCCTCTGGTAAAAGGAGGGGTCGCTAAAAATGTAAAAACTAGGTTGGGTAAAAAAAGGAGTCGAAAACTTATCTAAAAATATAAAACTTATCTTAAAATGTGGAGGGGCTCAAGACATAACGACCGCTCTGCTGGGCTGCCGGAACTGGAAAAGCCGAATAAGAGAGTTGAGGATGTTCTTAACCCTTTCCACACCTGCCATTGCCACTGAAGTCTCTTTCCACTTGCTGTTCTTAGACATAGACAGGAAAGGGTTAACATACTAGCATGACCGCTAACAATTTAGTAATAACATCTTCCCTCTGCTGCATTCTAGCAAAGTCTCTGACATGCTCCATCTTTTAGGTCCCGCAGCAAGTCTTCTTTACTCCCCTCTCACAATTGTTAAAGTAGATTATCCACATGATATAACCCAGTAACAATATCAGCTAATTAGTAGCTTATCTGAAGAGGCAGGTGAGTTTGACATGTCTCCGTGTATTCCGAAAATGGAGAAATGGCAAACCAACCCTCCAAACCCAATCTTCCTATAGGAACAGCTTCATTTATTTACTGTATTTGTTGTTGAGACTCAAAGTCCATTGTGAAGAGAACCTTCAGAGTTTCATCAAGCAAATTGCTTGTCACATAATGTGGGACGAGAGGATACTCTGCCCCCCAACATGCACAAAGGCAGCTATTAGAAATCTTCCAGATTTTCTGCTTCTCTAGAAAAAAAACTGCTTTGAGAAGTAATGGAAAGTAAAGAACGGAGTTCATTTTTACTTAAAATTTTACTGAAAATACAACAAATTGGAAATTTTGTGTGACACTATTGCTGGCAAAAGCAGTTTCACTGTAAAATACTAAGGTGGGGGCCTTGAGAGTATTCTGGGAAATACTGACAGCTACAAGGGTTGCCAGCCTCCAGGTGGGGCCTTGGGCCTTGAGAGTTCCTGCAATTACAACTGATCTCTGGACTACAGTGATCAAATTCCCCTGGAGAAAATGGCTGGGGTGGTGGTGGTAGTCTCTTTGGCAGTCCACCCTGCTGAGGTCCCCGCCTGTATGAGCCGGGCTCTTTGCTCTGGCATCCGTACACTCTTGCAAACCAGCTAGCAAATAGCCTTCAAGCTCCTTCAAAAGGCTCTCCCTTTCTCTTCTCCCAAGACAGTTTCTCTGTGAGTTACTTTCACCTCACTTTCGCTTTCGAGCACAGAGAAGAAAGCAGACAAATCCAACTGCCGTCAATAACGCCGTCCAATAGCTTTTATTCGTAGCAGTTAAAATACAGGAACAAACAACATTGCAGGTAGTTCCTTTGCCAGTAAAAAAAAACCTTTTCAGTACTGACAAAACCATGGGCTAAAAGCCCCACTTAATTGTCTCTCCTCTCTACGTAACGAGAGAAAAGGAACCCCTGGCTTTTTTTCTTTTGTGCTTATTTAACCTTTTTTCTCTATTAGCAACAGCTGTTTCCTTTTAGGGGTGATAATGATTATGTCTTGCTGGCAGTAATCCAACTGGTGGTGCTGTTCTTACTTGTGAAGCAATGCTTGCATACACCGCCCTTGGATCCACCTCCAAATCTCCAGGATTTCTCAACGCAGAGTTGGCATCTCTAACCTCTACTGACTTATATCAATGGAATATAAAATACAGCTGTCTCTTGGTGGGAGAAAAGGGGGTTCATTTGGATGGAGGGGTTGGTCTGTTGCTTTAAAATATAGTTTTTAAAAATATATATATATACATATGGCTTGTTAGCTGCCCTGAGTCAGAAGGAAAAAGCAGGTCCTATTTTAAAAATAATTTTAGACCATTAATTTTTCATCCTGATACTATAACAAATTTTTCTGGCATTAAATGGTTGTATACTTTCTAGGATATCTTCCAGAATTACCATTAAAAATCAGCATAAGTTTTAATCTTATAGTCTTCTTTTCTAATCCTAAGGCTTCTTATTGTCTTTTCTTCTCTAATATCAGTAATCAATATCTCTAATATCGCCATAAAAAGTAATGGAGGAAGGGGACACCCTTGCCTTGTAGCCCTACCTATTAAAGAACTAGAGGTCGTTTCTCCATTTATTATTAAGCTAGCATATTGCTCTTTATAAATTTCTTTCACCCATTTAATACATTTCCCCCCCCACATTCCACTCTTTCCAAAACTTTTCACAAAGTTCCAGTTCAAAGTTCCAAAGGCTTTTTTGATATAAAAATAAAAAATCAAAGCCAGCTGCTTTTCTAGATGGTTTTGATAGTATTCCACCACATTTAAAAACACTCTCGAATTCACTTTTATTTGTCTGTCTGGAAGGAAACCTGATTTGGTCCTCCGGAATCAAGTTCTTTAATATAGATTTCAACCTTTCTGCAGTTATTGAGGTAAACAATTTATAATCTCAATTCAGAGACGAGATGGGCCACAACTCATTTATGTTTGGTACTTCTTTTTCTAATTTAGGGATACCGGTAATTGTAATGTTTACCCCTTTCCAAGAATCAGATATCCCATTAATATTTACAGAATTTGTTATTCTGCATAAAGGGTACACCAACTCCTCAAAAAATTATAGTATTTATTGGTAAGATCATCTAGTTCTGGGGTTTCTCCCTACTTTTAAATTTGCTATATAGCTTTTAAAAAATTCTTCTGTTGGAATATTCTCATTTAATACTAGTTTATAGTCCTATTGTTTATTTGCCTTTAGCCTTATTATTTAAATATTATTTTTGTTCCCTTTCCTTTATATTTGAGCCCTTATATAATTTGGAATCACTGAGTTTGTTAATTTTGATACTATCTTCAATCAACATATCTCCATCTCTAATTTTATTCACCCATTTAATTCTATGCTGTTTCCTTATTTTCCAGGTTTATTGGCTAATTCAAAATCCTTTTCTTTTACTCACGCCTGCCTCGCAGTTCTTGCACTGCTCTAAATGGATATGCCAAGGGTGTCTGTGGGCTGAAGTTGGCATACAAGATAGGTAGAAGCTGCTAAACCTCAGTATGATCAGCATGAACATTAACACTGGCTCTCTGGAAAT
Organism: Sphaerodactylus townsendi; assembly: GCF_021028975.2. Lineage (NCBI taxonomy): Eukaryota > Metazoa > Chordata > Lepidosauria > Squamata > Sphaerodactylidae > Sphaerodactylus > Sphaerodactylus townsendi. Next base: position 115,722,125 of record NC_059429.1, read on the forward strand.
TCTAGATGTTGAATTCCAGGAAACATTTTTAGATAGGCACTTAGGAAATACAGCAGGGTGGGAAAACACACCTAGTTTGCCTCTAATGCTTCAGGTGCATCCCAAATGCAATGAATAACCCGCAGGGAAATAATGCAATCTGCAGTGTGGGAAGAGCTGGAACCATCCCATAATCTTTGCTTCTGACAGCCACCAGGACATCATGCCAAACCTGAATACTGATGAGGGTGTCGATGCTGTCCCGAAGGCTCGATGATTTGGGGTGCAGCTCTGGTTGGTGCCGATGGAGTAGATTCTTCTCTTTCATGTCAGCCTCATGCTGTTTTGCTCCTTGATGTAAAAAATTGCTCTACCAGTTGTAGAGCTCTGTAGTTGATGACATGAAGGGAAGGGTGTCCTTGTTGATGGGAAAGAAGGCTTTGAAGTTCTTGGCCATCTCCTTGACACTTATCATGAAAGCAAATTTCTGCTGGACCTGCTGCTTCAACTGAGCAACCATTTCCACATAGTGGACCGTGTTGGATTTGACAGCGAACATTCTAAAGATGACAGCTGGAGGCTGTAGCTCTCTGACTCTGAGTAAATATGTTGTTCAGTTTTATGTTAACTAAAGCTATGCAAAAGCCTCTGACTGAAAGTTAAATACTGTAAACCATGCTGATTATTGGTAACCAAATTGTAACAAAATGATGAACTGTAAATGCATCAACATATAAGTATTACTTTGTTTATATATATATTTTTCTCTCAGTATAAGTAAAGTTCTTTTGTATATACACACAGACACACACACTCCTACCTGTTAACCTTCAGACTGGCAGGCCTCTGTCCCAGGCTGTTGAAAAGGTAGGACGAAGGGAGCATACTTGGCCATCAGGCTGGTCCTGGCTTGGGGGCCAGGTTACAACCTCCTGGGTTGCCCAAGCCACAATGCTGCCCTCAAGAGCAGTAGTTCAGCCATGGCTGGAAGTGGCTGGTAAGAGCTAACAGAACTGCTCCACCCCTACAGCTGCTCATTTGCCCCACTCTCTCCTCCCCACTGGTGAGGGCTCAGGCTCTTTGGTCCCCCTTGGAACTGTGTCAGCCCAAAAAGGTCCATTCTCCCACCTACACCCCACAGAGGTCCAGGCCCCCGATCCACTTGGCCAGGCTGGAAACCGGCCCGGAGATTTCAGGACAGAACAGGAGCTGTTCCAGAACCCTCCCCGCTACCACAGCCAAGACAAGTCATGTGGCGGGGAGTTCCAGAGGGGTCAGCGATGCAGAGAACACCAGGAGCCCAGGCCAGGTGCTCCACCCTCTCTTCTCTCACACGCTTATAATGTCCCACCAGATGCAGAGCAATGGGGTCCTCCCTCAGCAGCCCCTGCAGCATTTACCGCAGGGCCTTTTCTGCTTTGGCAAGCAGAGACTGAAAGGAAAGAGGGAACCAGCTGTGAGGGGCTGCTCTCTCAGCCCAGCTCTCCTGGGCCTCTGCCTGCTTGGGCTGAGGAAGATGGTTCTGCCCAGTGCTCAGTTTTCGAAGACCAGAGGAGACTTGGTCCCAGGCACTGTGGGACCGTGCTGGATTTGACATCCTTGCATGCAGCAGGCACGAAATTCTGGGAGAGGTCAGAGAACATTCTAAAGGTGACAGCTGGAGGCTGTAGCTCTGACTCTCATTGAGAATAGATGTTGCTCAGTTAACTAAAGCTATGCAAAAGCCTCTGACTGAAAGTTAAATACTGTAAACCATGCTGATTATTGGTAACCAAATTGTAACAAAATGATGAACTGTAAATGCATCAACATATAAATATTACTTTGGTTACAGATATACTTTTTCTCTCAGTATAAGTAAAGTTCTTTTGTATATACACACAGACACACACACTCCTACCTGTTAACCTTCAGACTGGCAGGCCTCTGTCCCGGGCTGTTGAAAAGGTAGGACGACGGAAGCATACTTGGCCATCAGGCTGGTCCTGGCTTGGGGGCCAGGTTACAACCTCCTGGGTTGCCCAAGCCACAATGCTGCCCTCAAGAGCAGAGTTCAGCCATGGCTGGAAGTGGCTGGCAAGATGGAGGGAAAACCATTGGTCTCTGTGATGTGCTGTGTGAAGAATAGATGCGATGCCAGGTACCTGAGCCACTCCCAATACACAAACATGCTCAGGCTTTGCCAAAGTGACTGGTGGGGAGCAGCAATAAGCCCCCAGACATCCCAGCCAGGAGGGACGGAGAAGAGGCCTGGGGATGCTCAGGCAAAGTGGTCCAGTGAGTCTTGACATTTGCTGGAGTGGAGGTGAGCTGAATTTGCACTCAGGTCCACCTTCCTGTCATGGGCCCAAGGTTCCTTGAGCGGCCCATGGGCATCTGCTTCTTCCTAGAGACTGTGGGATCTCTTGGTGTGGACATTTCTCTGCGATTTTCTGTCCCCACGTGACCCCAATGACGTGCGCCCGGGGTGTGATGTCCCCCTGCCACTGGTCATAAGTGAGGCAAAGGTGGGACATGGTGGCAGTCAGTGCCCCTGAGACTCTAACAGAGCTGCTCCACCCCTACAGCCACTTATTTGCCCCGCTCTCTCCTCTCCAATGGTGAGGGCTCAGGCTCTTTGGCCCCCCCTTGGCACTGCACACAGATCCTCTGAACAGGAATGACTCTCTTGGGAGGGAAATAATTCACCCACCTTTCTTCAAGAACTGCCAAGGCAATATGAAGAGAAGGGAAGTCAGCCCCCATCCACCTAAAGCACCACCCCAAGATCCCCCAGGAGGAAACAGCCAGAAGATGGCTGGCTACAATTCAAGCAGAGGATGAAATTCCACCAGGAGGCAGGGAAATCCAAGTGCTTCCAGTCCAGAGAATACGCCAGGCTAAGATCCCTGGGACGGGGAGGGGGGGGGGGGAGTCCATCCCCCAGTTACTGCAAGGAGCTTCCTTTCCCTCACCTTTCCCTCACACCACTGCTGGGATCTCCCACCCTGAGGGAAGGTCTCCCAGGCATTACTCACTCTGACTTTTGTGCCCACCTCATTTTTGCTGCAAGGCAGCTAAAAAGTTTTCAGCCCGCTCCTCCTCTGAGCCTGGTAAAGAATGTTGATGGATTTTAAAAAATACAAGGGCAGAGCTGGGATCCAGCAGGTTCTCACAGGTTCCCGAGAGTAGGTTACTAATTATTTGTGTGTGCCAAGAGGGGGTTACTAATTGGTGATTTTGCCATGTGATTTTTGCCTTAGTTACGCCCCTCCTCTCAGCAGTAGCGTGCAGAACTTGAAGCAGTCTAGCAGGAGGTGCACCGGCATGCGGGCAGCCTGCACCTGCGTGCATTCGTTTCCCGCCCAAGGACTGGCGCAGCGGCTGCATCCTTGCCACAGCCCTGGACAGGAATGCCCCGCCCCTGGAATGCCCGGCCACGCCCCCATCATGCCCTGCCAGCCCCATTGGCGCTACGCCACAGTTTGAATCCCATCGCCATCGGAACCTGTTACTAAAATTTTTGGATCCCACCACTGGACAAGGGGCTTGTCCTGGAATTGGGAAGAATCCAGCTGCCAGTGGGGGAAGGCCTGTTTTGAAACCCACCATGGGGTAGGGGAGTATCAACATTTCTGTCAATATCCACAGGGAGACCATTTCACTTGAGAAGGGCTTGCCCCCTGCCCCAAAGGGGGCTCAGAAGAACAGCAGGACTCAAACCCCGCCTGACCCTCAGCCTGTCTGGGTCCCCGGCTCAACTTCCCTCTCGACCCCAATGTTCTCTGTGCTCTGCCCAGAAGGCTGGTCAGCATCCTTCAGAGGGAGGCCTTGAGCCCAAAGGTCAACAATGCTGCTTTCTTCACCAGAGGGACCAGGACTCAGGTTTCAAAAACTCCCTGGCTACAACCCCCTCCCTCTGGTATAGTGTTCAGCTCAGCAGTGAGGCTCCCTGTGTGCCTGGCATCCCCTGACAGCCAAGCATTCTTCATAGGAGTGTGAAGCCTTCTGCTCCTTGAAAGGAGCAGAACTCAGGTGGAGGAGAACCCTCTGCCAAGGGAGTGGCCATGGCCTTGGGCCTCTGCAGGGGACACCAGTGCCGATGGGCTTACCTGCTGACTGTCATTCACATAACAGATGACTGCCTCAGCATCTGGGGGACCCCTCGAGAGTTGTCTTTGGGTTTTCCCTCTGCCCAGAGGGGCCAGTTCGCCTCTCTCCTGGGCTGGGAAATGAGCAGCCCGCTTTCAGTTTGGCCAGTCTAATCTCTCCTCAGCCACTGTCTTACTCGCAACTACTCTGGCGGTCTCCAGCTTGGGCCCTTTCCCTCTTTGACCTCTTCCTACGTTCCTGTTAAATGCAGAGGCTTTGGGGCATCCAGAATGATAATGATTCCTTCATTAAAGTAACACCCCACCTTTCTCCACTGTTGGGGTCTAAACTGGCTGATCTCATTCTCCTTGCCTCCATTTTATCCTCATAACCATCCTGCGAGGTAGGTTAGGCTGAGAAGGTGTGACTGGCCCAAGCTCACTCCATGAGCTCTCAGACCAGTTGAGAATTGGAACCTGGGTCTCTGAAATCCCAAAGGGATTCCCCATCCCAATCAGCCTAACAACAGTTCTGCCAGGTTGGTCGATGTTACCCATGCCCCTATTGGTGAGAATCCTCCATGCTATGCAAAAGGGGAAGGTACACAACCAAAGGGAAAAGAAGAAAACTTGTACCAACCAAGCTACAATAATTACTTCCAAAAAATTTTTTTTGTCTCCCACTGGAGTAGCAATGTACTTATGAGTAACCAAAATAATTTTACAACATTATTGTGTTGTAAAATTATTTTGGTTACTTTTAAGTAAATTGCTACTCCGGTGGGAGTCAAATTTTTTTTGGAAGTAATTATTGTAGCCTGGTTGGTACAAATTTTCTCCTATTGGTGAGAATGGCATGTGAAATGGGACTTTGTGTCTGAAAAGAAGAAGAGTTTGGATTTATATCCCCCCTTTCTCTCCTGTAGGAGACTCAAAGGGGTTTACAATCTCCTTGCCCTTCCCCCCTCACAACAGACACCCTGTGAGGGAAGTGGGGCTGAGAGAGCTCCGAAAAGCTGCGACTAGCCCAAGGTCACCCAGCTGGCATGTGTGGGAGTGCACAGGCTAATCTGAATTCCCCAGATAAGCCTCCACAGCTCAAGCAGCAGAGTGGGGAATCAAACCGGTTCCTCCAGATTAGAATGCACCTGCTCTTAACCACTACGCCACTGCTGCTCCTAGGGCTTTGAACCCTCAGCCTCTCACACTGTGTCAGCCTTTCCGCCTCAGCAGCTGAGCCTCTCATGTTTCTTGGTCACTGAAAATGGTCCCAAAGCCATTCAGGTTTCAAACGGCCCAACATCAGGCATGAAGGGGAGCTTTGGAAGAAAGGCAGTCAGTGTGAGCCATCTTCCACAGCTGGCTTGATGGCAACATGGTCTCCTTGGTGACGAGCATCTCAATTGCTACTTACCTCTCCTGCCTAGAAGAGCTATCAGTTCCTTGGGCGGGGCGGGGCGGGGGGGGGAGGTCATGCTCAGCACACAAGATATGGAGAAGCCCATTCTAGGACAGATGCTCTGGAGAGACGGTCCAGTTGTCCTGCTTGGGGCCTGAGCAGCCGTTTGCTCCCTCTTCTGGCTGCGAAGGGCGGGGGTAGGAACACCACCACCCCACCACCACCCGAGAAGGGGGTGGGGAGAAAACAGGAGTAAAGCCCACTTACAGCATTAACTGCTGCCTGGTCCAGGCCATTGCAAACTAATTATACCTAACAATGCAAACTAAATAAACTAAAACCATAAAAACAAACAAACAAATATATCTAAAACATACAAACTAACAAACGTCAAAAAACAAATAAAAAGAACGACTCTAATAGAAATATCAACAAATAGCTCTCTAAAATTACAAATAACTCAATTAAAAACAACAAACTACTAAAACTGTGAAATAAGAACAAACCCAACCTATCAGCTGAACTACTGAAACGATAAAACAAGAACAAAACCAGCCTACTAACAGTAGACTCAAAACTATCACTACACACACAGCTATCCACAACTGTTCGCTTAGCCGACAGCCTCGCAACTGACCAACTGTCAAGAGAATGTTGGGGCCCAATGTCAAAATGCCAGCCTCCGTCTCTTAGCAACCATCACAACAATGCGCAGGGCCCTCTGAGCACGGCCTCCATTCCTCAATGGCTTGGCATATTCCATCTCACTTTTCATGTACACTCTGACCCATACAAGCCTACCTGAACTCATACCCTCTGATTAACTTCGGAGGCCAAGCTTTGGCTGCCCCTGCCCACTAAAGCCAAACAAGGGAGCAACTCAAGAACTGCTTTTTTTTTTCAGTTGTGGCACCAACACTTTGGAACTTCCTTCCCAGAAAAAGTCACACACCTCCCTCTATCAGATATTTGGCCACCAGGTGAAGACTGTTTCGTTTCATGTGGCATGCTCCCCCTGAGGATGCTACTGCTTCCTTCCAGTGTTTGTGTAACCCATGCCATTTCACTATTTGTGTTTTGGTTGGATCTTAGGGTCCCGGGGACAAGAGCTCACTGAGGATGTGCAGTTGGTAAACTTGTTTACGTATTACCAACTGCAAGGGCCGCACCCTGCTGAGTTGATCTGGCCCTGCAATAGGAGAAGGAAGGCTGAATTGAGGGAATTGCTTATGTTTTTTTTTACAGGTACGTGGTGGACCCAATAAGAGAGAAATGTATATTAGAATTTATCCAATGTAACAGAAGGGTGTATTAGTGTGTTACCCTGTTTTCCCGAGTATAAGACATCCCCTGAAAATAAGACATAGTAGAGGTTTTGCTGAAGTGCGAAATATAAGGCATCCCCCGAAAGTAAGACATAGAAAAGTTTTTGTTTGGAAGCATGCCCGACGAACAGAACACAAAAAAATAAGACATCTCCTGAAAATAAGACATAGCTCATCTTTGGAGCAAAATTAATATAAGACACTGTCTTATTTTCGGGGGGGAAACGGTAATTATGTTATGCTCCTGAGTTGATCTGGCCTGCAATAGGAGAAGGAAGGCTACAGCTCAATGGAGGGAACTGCTTATTTTTTTATAGACCCAAGTTGAAGAAAGACCTGCAGCAAAGACCTATGCAGAAGAACAGATGGGAATAAGGAAGCCCTGCATTATTGTTTGGACTTTCTTGCTTTTCTTTATTTACTGAGCACTGTTAGTAGTTGTAACTGTTTTGAGTGCTTTTTCTAAAAGGCACTGAAGATTTGGTATAATTGAGTAGTGCCATAACAGACTGCTTTGGCAGCTTAATTTTGTGTATCTCCCTGAAATGTGAACATGACAGTCACTAATGGGTGCAAAGGCAAGATCTTTACATTTTCTGGCATCACCAACATGTGACTGTAGATAACCCACAGCTGGGGAAGAAAGGTTACTTTAGGGAGCTACAGATGCTTAAGAGCATAGACCAGCTTCTCCATGTGCAGCAGATACTTTTGCGGCCCCTGGAGCATTTCTTTACAGATGTTTATTTACAGGCATGCTGGCTCTTATATTAATGAGGGTAAATAATGTATGATAGAGAACCTATTGCAGTTTCTTTGCTTAATAGTCCTGGATTTACTATTTGTTTATAAGATCTGTAGGACTTGTTGGAACTTGTGTGAGGGCAATAACGGAGCTCCGGTGATGTTCTTTTCTGGAGCGAGCCCAAAAGAGCAGAAGGAGGTTAAGAAACCCATCAGCCAGAGAGAAGATGCAGCTGCCACTAGTTTAGCATGAGTTCAGCATTTCACTTAATCTTTCATGCCTGCAGTTGATCATAAGTGCTTCTTACATTGATACGGATGACATTTGCCATGGAGGGTTCTGCAGCACGGCGGGCTTAGAGAATGAAAAAAATAATAATAAAGGGAGAGAAATGAATGCAAGAGGAAAAAAAGAGAGTGATTTCATTAATTCCTATTGAAGTTTTTAATCTTCTTTTAGCCTGTGGCAGCTGGCTGGGGGTGAAGGTAGCAAATTCATTTTTGAGGGGGAGGGAAATGGACCAGCCTGGCCTTTTCCTGTTCTTTTAAATACTAGCATCTGCTTGATCTACAGAAAGAAGCAGATGAAGCTCTTTAGAGATTAAAAAAGTAAAGGTGGTCTCCCCCCCGTGCAACTCCCCCAAGCATATGAAACCTTATTAGGTAGACTACCATTGCCTTCCCCACGTTACTCCCAGCAAGCTGGGTTCCAGTTCTACCAATCTCAGAAGGATGGAACGCCGAGTCAACCTTGAGGTGGTTATCTGAAACCAACCTCCATTGAGATCACACTCAGGTTGTGAGCAGAGCTTTGATTGCAGTACTACAGCGTACCACTCTGCACTACAGAACTCGACTCTGTGCCACGGCGATTGTTTTAGAGATTACCATGTGTAATGTATGTGGTTCAAGCTGCTGTTACAACAGTCGCAACAGCAGGGGTTACAAAAAAAACACTCTTGGCAACCCTAGGAGTTTAGCTCTGCATCTCTTTGAATCCACCCTATTGTTTAAATTATGGGCCAGCACTTTTATATGAACATATACTACTTTTACACTAATCCTGCCATTGGTATATCTTGCTCACTGTTGTCTGTTTTGTCTTGCAGCAGTTCCCCAAGGCTTATGCAGAGAAAGGTCTTTCTCAGTACCTGCTGTCCAATTTTGCTTTTAGAAGTCCAATGAAGAAATATTATAGGTTTAATTTAAAAAATGCTGAATCAAAGGCCGTTTATGCATGTGCTGCTTACTTCGTGGCTATTTCTGCACAGTGTCCCCAGCTGATCTGATCTGCCATTTTGCCCATCTGCCACTTCTTTGTTGTTGCTGTACCACCTCCATTTGAGGAGGATGTCTGCCGCCTTTCTGTTGTTATTGCTGCTGTCTTTGGTCTGTCACTTTGCTACGTTACTTCACTAGACCCACTGGGTCTATAGCTGTAGCAAAAGATCTTCAGAAGGGTTTTTAAAAGCACTTCTGATTGTTTTGAAGTGGTGGACCAGAGAGTGGGAGGAATTGCTATGGTGTAGGCTGGGGAAGGTGGGGAGAAAAGAAGAACGCCTAACACGTATGGATACTCCTTAACTTTCCCTACAAAGGGAGAGAAAAAGTCACACTTTGAGAGCTTTTGGAAACGGGGGATTTTTTCTGATCTGAGAATGAGGTGAGTTCTGAAGAGGCAAAAACTGAGAAATCAACCCAAAGGGAATGTATGCTCAAGGCAAAGGAGACCGCAAGTGAATAAATGGTCAAAGAGTTCCATATCTGGTTAGAGAAGCCCACTGGGTTATGATGAAGAAATGTTGTTTGACTTGTCCGTTTTCAGAACACAGGGGCCCTTAATTCTTTGGGTGCTGGACCTGAAAGATTGTTGGTCTGAGGCAGCAGAGCTCTTCTTACATTTGTATGAGAACGTTTCATACAAAAGGAATTACGTTTAATATTCAGAAACTGAACGCTTTTATGCACGTCCCCTTGAAGTTAAAATGACTAAACTGAGGCTGTCGTACTTTGGTCACCTAAGAAGACGACACTAATGGAAAAGACAATAATGCCAGGAAAGGTTGAAGGCAGCAGGTAAAGAGGAAGGCCCAACATGAGATGGATTGACTCTATAAGGGAAACCGTGGCACTCAGTTTGCAAGGCCTGAGCAGGTCTGTTAACAATAGGACATTTTGGAGGACATTGATTCATAGGGTCACCATGAGTCAGAGGCAACTTGATAGCACTTAATACACAGTCTGCAAGGTGTTACCTGAGTCTGAATAGTTTTTTATGAACTTGGTGGCTTTTGCGTACTCTCCCCCTTGACTTCTCTATCCATGTCCCCCTAGTTATTATGGGAGGTTCATTATCACAGTGTTGGAACATCTCAGAAGGGGGCTAAGAGAGATGTAGAAAAAACAGCAGGGAGGCAATTTCATTCCCAGTCACTCTGGGATAAAAAAAAAATATGTAGGAAACAAGTGGTGTGAAGAAGAAATGCTGGACAAAATTCGAAGAGCAGGAGGGAAGGGCCTCCGGATAACTGTAGAGCATATTTATAGCCTCCCAGATTTGATCTCTGGCATCTCTAATGACTCTTAGGTGGCAAAACCAGGAATAGTCTCTGCTGGTGGGTATAGAGACACTCCATCAATGACCATATCCAGGGATGGGGTTGCCTCCTGTAGTCGCAAGGCATGCAGCGGTCAGCATTGAAGGAAACGCAGATCGACGCTGGAGGAATAACATCTGCGGAGATCGCCAGCAGCGGGAGACCGGAGGTCCGTGTTCCTAGCGAATCTCCCGTCTGCCGGTTCCTGGCACCTTTTATTGTTACTCTATCGGGGGCGTGTAGGAGAGGAGGGCTGGGGGAGTTCCGGGAGAGCGGGGGAGGTCGGGAGATCATCATGTGATGCATGATCTCATCTGGCTACGGGCTTGGAGAGGAGCCGTGACTGGCTGCCTGAGCCTAATCCTCACCTGGGGGCAAGACCATTGTCCCTAAGCCCGGTGATTGAGCTGCTTCAGACATTGTGCTCATGACCCGTGGACTCCTATGGGGGGGATGAGGGAGTGGGGGGTGCGTGATGCGACCGGCAAGGCCGCGAGGTCCGTTGGCTGTCCCTAACGTCTGCGCACTCACGCAGCACTGCTGGAGTCGGCAGTGCAATCTTCACTTACTATCTCCTCGCTTTTTTACATTTTAGAAAACGTAAATAAACGCCAAGGGGCTGCATTTAAAAGGATTCAGCTTTGTCTCCTCGCCGCCCGCTTTTGGCTTCAAGTTGGCTGGCCAAGCTGCTTGTGCAACATTAGAAACCTTGGTTGGCGGGGTAAGGGAAATCACCGAGGGGTTTCTTACACACGTTACAGGCAATATTAGACACGCATTGAACGTAAAACAAGATCCGGATAACAAAGGCACACAGAATTAAACCGCAATGCAGAGCTGTACTAATAGCACTCTCCAACCATCCTCCCGGCAGCCAGCTCCAGAGGGCTGACTCACCAATGGGGCAAAACATCATACTTTCAGATTAAGATACAACTGCTTGCAGCTCACGACTTTCACATGTGGATCAACTCGGGAATTATCAGAAAGATTAAAACAACACATATTATGTGTACTATTCTCACAACCTTGGTGATGCAACAACAGCAAATAATCAATAGCGGCACGCGATTGTCTAGGGTCGCTTAAGCAGCCCGAAGTTCACTAAGGCTGCTTTCGGAGGCAAGCCAGGGCATCCAGGAGCAGTGGAGGTAGAGTTGATGGACTTCAAGAAGGGCACAGGCCAGCCGGCCAATAGTCTTAGCATTGTAGTGAAGCGAAGTCCGGGGACTCCCACTCAGGAAGTTGCGAGGGAGACGAATCCTCCGCTTCGGAGAGAAGGCGACCGCCGATACATCCCGACAGCGGAGTGGGGTCAGCAGGGCGGAGCTGGGCGGGCGGCGCGTCCGGGCTCCCGGAGGTGGAGCCTGGGGTAGGACAATGGTGAGGCGACTATGAGGCAGCAAAAGAGTTCCGGCAGGGAGCTCGGGCGGGAATGTAGTTAAACGGGCCCTCTCCCCGCAGGTCCAGAACCAGCCCCTGGGGAGCAGGATGTTTCCCGAACACGGGGGGGATAGTCACTCCCATGTGTGTGCAGTTCCAACTGGCCGAAAGCCGACGAATCGGGCCCGGGTCGGTTCCTTTCGGCCCTCGGCTTGAGGCCGGCATGCGGGCGCAGGTGTTGGACTCCGTGGTTACGCCGCACCGCTCTTGGTGACAAGGGAAAGAGCGCCAGCCGGGAGGGTTTGGACTGACGGGTCCCTCAGTCGGGCTCATAGAGATACTCTGATGGATGAGGCATTCATGAAGGGCCTCAGCCCAGACCTGACCTCGCTTTTGGTGGAAGTCTCCGGGTGCTTTTGCAGACGGGGAGCACGGCAGGAGCTCCAGCAGGCTCCCGACTCCTAGTGGGTACTGGCCCAGGCAGAAAGATGAGACGCTAAGTAGCGGCAGCAAACTGCTCCCAGATGTTGGTCTGGTGAAAGCTTCGCCAGGGGTGGCCGATCGCCATGTCGGCCAAGAGGCAGCAGAGCAGGCAAAGGATGAGGTGAGTCGCTGAGTTGGTGGTGATGATCGCAAAGAGAGCGTGCACAGAGGTTCCCCTCGGGTGTCTCCGGGGGTGGTCTTGCTGGCGCAGCAGCAGCCAGGGCCTGGCTGGTGGTCAGCTTTGACCGTCTCCCCCCCCAGGTCATCCGGGTCTTTGGGCGTTGGCACACGCAAGCGCTCCTGTTAGAGATCGCTTTTGGGCGGGATCCTCTTAGGAGAGAGATGCGTTCCATCTCCGGGATGGGGTTGGTTGGTTTTCCTTCCTGGCGCCATCTCCATGGGTTGGCTCTGTCGTGGCCGTAATCCGGAAGAGTCCACGGGAACCTGTAGGAAGAGTGGACTGAGAAACACACACCCCTTTCCCAGGTTCACGGGGGGGGCCGATGTCCATGCCAGGCTCAGTTCTAGAGCTGATGGCGAGGAGATTGGGACGATCTAGTTAGTGTTTAGATTTTAATATAGGAAGCTGAAGAAGGCTTGTTTTGCAGCCTGTGAAGGTTGCTTTTAATGCAATTTCTCCTCACTGGGCCGCCTACCACTCCTCTTTCTTTAGTTGTTTGACAGGGAGGGCAGGAGGTAGAGCAACCCTGGTGGGAATTGGCTTCAGAGCCGCCACTATGCTTGGGGTCGCGTCAAGGCTGCAGGAGTCCGAGCCTTGAGGGGGGGAGGGAACAGGCGGGTCCTGGGGGGGATTGTCAGGGTATGCATGCTTAATCAGCAAACACAAAGGGGGCTTGGAAGCACCTTTTGGGGGGATGGGTGCATCCGGGGAATGAAGCAATCAGGCAATTAGAGGCAAATTCCTCGCACACACAAAGGAGAAAGGAGGGGGGGTTTCTTTGCAAGTGGGAGCTTTCGCACTTTACCGTGGACCTTGGTGGCTAAATGCAGGAAGCTTGGATGGTGCTAAATTTTGTGATCGTAATTATCTTGAGGGAACTGGCCGTCCGCCGAGACCGCCTTCCTGTTATAAGCGTCGGCTCTCGGCTGAAGCGCCTGGCCTTTAAACATGATATTGATAGAGCTGCCAGGCTTTTGGCAGCCATAACCCAAACGGGTTTTGGGTATTAGGCGCATAATGGCGGCAGCCCTTTTAAACTGGGGCCTGTCCACAATGACAGTGCTCGCGGTATCAGGACGGGCCCAGATTTTAATCCCAGGGAGGGCCAGTCAGTTAATTGGCCCTCCCGCCTTTACTGGTCCGAAAAAAGCAGGGGAAAGGAAAAGGGGAGGGGAGAGGGAAACAGATTTCCTCGTGGAAATTAGGAGGCAACTTCGGAAGGCAATTCGATTGGAATCAATGATCCGTGGACGCGTTTTACTTCCATCCCAGACCAGAGTCGCTTTTACCTGACTCATGAGGTCTCTCCCCAGAGATTGACACATGGATGTCTAGAATCGATGGGCGGACTGTGAGCTGCCAGCCGAAAGTCCTGGGCTGTTGACCGTGGAGCCCAGGCGGATGCTCCGTCTCATGGGTTCTGTCTCCCCCCCACCCCCCAGATGTGCGGGGCAAGCCTCGGTCGGCCACTGGTCGGGCCACTCGGCTGCTCTGATGACCGGTAACATCAGCGCCGGTGTCCACCAGGCCCTTTGAACTTACATCCTTCTATAGGCGCAAGCTCCAGGTATGGGCGGGGAGCTCCCGATAGAAGCGTCTCCACCGCTCTTGGCATCGTGGTGTAGGCTGCCCATGTTGGCTGCTGGGGCTCGTAGCAGCTCCTTATTGGGTCGGCAGCGGGCAGCGCATGGGGCAAGAGAATCAGCTGAGCTGCCAGCTGGCTCCGCCGGGCAGCTCCTGTGGGGATGTTTGTCCAGACCTGGAGGTGGATGGGAGTCCCTTGGTGCGTGGAGTCGATCACTCCGGGGACGATGAACAGTCCCCGTTCAGCGGCAGAGGCCTTTGGCAGCACTAGCCCAATTGTCCCGGTAGGGATGGGCTCGCCATACTGGGTTGGGGCGACAAAAGAACCCTCGTGGGGAACTTAAAAGGAAGATGGGCTAGATTGCATGCGAGCGAGAATGCCAATGAGGGGGGTGGTTTTGGCAGGGGCCTTTGGCGTTTGCTGGTCTGCCTCTAGTACTCTCCTCCTCTTGGTCCTGGGCTGGGGAGACAGCCCAAGAGGCGGGGAGTTTCCTCGACGGGCAGTTGTCGCTCCTCCAATGGAAGCCCTTCTGGCAACGTGGGCACCGGGTTTTAGGTGGCCTTCTCCTCCTGGGGAGGACCCTCCTCCATCGGGGTTGTAGAAGCTCCCCCCCACCGGGCTGCTCTACACTCCCTTCGGAAGTGTCCGGGTCTGCACGCCAGTTAAAGCAGTCATCCTGGAGGACTGTCTCCCCGCCGGTGGAGAGTGCTGCTTGGCGAGGAGAGAGGGAGGAGGCTAGCTTGGTGGGCGGAGGATCCAATGTCCTGGCAAGCCTTATAGCATGTCGGCCAGTTCAGGATTTTGCTCTAGGCCTGCGGATTGCCCTGGCGCGGCATCTCCATGGAAGCGTGCCTTCCTTTGCGCAGGCTATGAGGAGCTCGTTTTGGGCCTTCCTCGCTATCTACCTGCCTCTTGAGCTTCCTGGAGCCTGTTCACAAATCCAGCATAGGGCCTCTTGGGGTTTTTGCCGGATGGAGGAGAAACTCTGGGTTGGCTGGCCAGCATTGGGGACTCTGGATAAATGCCTTATAGGCGCACTTCCCAGAGGCTAATCGTAATCGGCGCGGGTGGCCTTCCCAGGCAGGACACAATCTGATCGCTGGGATTGGCAAAAAGCTATCGAAAACCGTAAAGCTGAGCGGGCGGTGTAGGCTTCGCCAGAGGTGGCTGCTCTGTTGAAGCATTGCTGGCGGAACTCACTTTCCCCAGACCACAAATTGCGCATGGGTCAGGAGCATGCTAAAGGTGGTTTTCCAGTCATCTGGAACCATTAGGTGGTTCCTTGCGATGGCTTCCAGCATGCCCTCTCACGTAGGGGCTAGTGGACCTTTACGCCCTGCGATTGCCTTTATGGAGCTCCGGTATGATATTATAGCTCAGGGGCGTACTCGACAACCTTCGGCCGAATCACATGCCATCCCTCCCTCTCAGTATTCGTGAAGTGGATGGGGCACAATGCAAGAATATCGCTATCGTCTTCCGCCAGGGTTTTCTTCTGCAGATCGTGGCTAATACCGCCTTTCTGGCTAGAGTTTTGAAACCCGGGCCACTTAATACGCGGCGCTTCGACGGAGGTGCAGTGGCTTCGAAAATGAAGGCGGAGCAAGGGGAGGGGGCGCTGGAGCCGCTGGAGAGTTTGGAATCTGGGTGAAGGAGCTTAGGTCAGAAGGAGGACAGGCGCCCCAATTTAGTGGGATAGAGAAAAAATTCCGGGGTTGAAATTGAAGGTGAAAGATCGAAGGAGGGCGGCTCTACAGCAAGGGAGCCATAGGTTCAGTGCAGGCTGATGGCGACAAAACATTGTCTCCATCGTCAGTAGCAGTTTGGCGACATCGGCGCGCCGAGGCTCTGTGCCAAGAGTGCGCCCGATGTTTTCCCAGTCCTTAAGATTCAATGTCCCCCCTCTGGGTACCATGGACACTGAGCTTCAATCTCCTCAACCAATTTTAAGCCCAGCTCCCTTCTTCACGGGACCCTGCCGCATTTCGCTAACGCCCCAGTTCGCCCAACGTGCTTGTCATAGTTTCTCCTGCTTTTGCAAGCTCCCATACTCACCGGTGTTCCGGTCGGACGAGAGAGTGCGTCCTAGGATCGCCGAAACTCTGGATGCGCCGATCCAGAGTGACAGGCGATACCGTCAAAACGGTGGTCCCTGATGCGCCGATCCAGCGGACTTCGGGTATCGCCGGCCCTTCCCCAGGCGCTTACGGTGAGCAGGGTGGAGGTTCGAGGATTCCCCGGTTTCGGCACCAGCTTGTAGTCGACCCACGCGGTCAGCGTAAGAACGAGACGAGACGCGGAGTGGGGGGGGGTGGGGGGGGGGGGGGGGGGGAGGGGGGGGGGGTGGGGGGGGGGGGGGGTGGTGGG
Source organism: Sphaerodactylus townsendi (assembly GCF_021028975.2). Lineage (NCBI taxonomy): Eukaryota > Metazoa > Chordata > Lepidosauria > Squamata > Sphaerodactylidae > Sphaerodactylus > Sphaerodactylus townsendi. The sequence goes on from NC_059429.1 coordinate 115,738,238, forward strand.
GGAGGAGGTGGTGGTGGTGGGGGAGGTGGTGGTGGTGGGGGGGGGTGGTGGTGGTGGGGGGGGGGGGGGGGGGGGGGGGGGGGGGGGGGGGGGGGGGTGGGGGTGGGGGGGGGTGGGGGGGGGGGGGTGGGGGGGTGGGGGGGTGGGGGGGGGGGGGGGGGGGGGGGGGGGGGGGGGGGGGGGGGGGGGGGTGGGGGGGGGGGGGGGTGGGGGGGGGGGGGGGTGGGGGGGGGGGGGGGTGGGGGGGGGGGGGGGTGGGGGGGGGGGGGGGTGGGGGGGGGGGGGGGTGGGGGGGGGGGGGGGTGGGGGGGGGGGGGGGTGGGGGGGGGGGGGGGTGGGGGGGGGGGGGGGTGGGGGGGGGGGGGGGTGGGGGGGGGGGGGGGTGGGGGGGGGGGGGGGTGGGGGGGGGGGGGGGTGGGGGGGGGGGGGGGTGGGGGGGGGGGGGGGTGGGGGGGGGGGGGGGTGGGGGGGGGGGGGGGTGGGGGGGGGGGGGGGTGGGGGGGGGGGGGGGTGGGGGGGGGGGGGGGTGGGGGGGGGGGGGGGTGGGGGGGGGGGGGGGTGGGGGGGGGGGGGGGTGGGGGGGGGGGGGGGTGGGGGGGGGGGGGGGTGGGGGGGGGGGGGGGTGGGGGGGGGGGGGGGTGGGGGGGGGGGGGGGTGGGGGGGGGGGGGGGTGGGGGGGGGGGGGGGTGGGGGGGGGGGGGGGTGGGGGGGGGGGGGGGTGGGGGGGGGGGGGGGTGGGGGGGGGGGGGGGTGGGGGGGGGGGGGGGTGGGGGGGGGGGGGGGTGGGGGGGGGGGGGGGTGGGGGGGGGGGGGGGTGGGGGGGGGGGGGGGTGGGGGGGGGGGGGGGTGGGGGGGGGGGGGGGTGGGGGGGGGGGGGGGTGGGGGGGGGGGGGGGTGGGGGGGGGGGGGGGTGGGGGGGGGGGGGGGTGGGGGGGGGGGGGGGTGGGGGGGGGGGGGGGTGGGGGGGGGGGGGGGTGGGGGGGGGGGGGGGTGGGGGGGGGGGGGGGTGGGGGGGGGGGGGGGTGGGGGGGGGGGGGGGTGGGGGGGGGGGGGGGTGGGGGGGGGGGGGGGTGGGGGGGGGGGGGGGTGGGGGGGGGGGGGGGTGGGGGGGGGGGGGGGTGGGGGGGGGGGGGGGTGGGGGGGGGGGGGGGTGGGGGGGGGGGGGGGTGGGGGGGGGGGGGGGTGGGGGGGGGGGGGGGTGGGGGGGGGGGGGGGTGGGGGGGGGGGGGGGTGGGGGGGGGGGGGGGTGGGGGGGGGGGGGGGTGGGGGGGGGGGGGGGTGGGGGGGGGGGGGGGTGGGGGGGGGGGGGGGTGGGGGGGGGGGGGGGTGGGGGGGGGGGGGGGTGGGGGGGGGGGGGGGTGGGGGGGGGGGGGGGTGGGGGGGGGGGGGGGTGGGGGGGGGGGGGGGTGGGGGGGGGGGGGGGTGGGGGGGGGGGGGGGTGGGGGGGGGGGGGGGTGGGGGGGGGGGGGGGTGGGGGGGGGGGGGGGTGGGGGGGGGGGGGGGTGGGGGGGGGGGGGGGTGGGGGGGGGGGGGGGTGGGGGGGGGGGGGGGTGGGGGGGGGGGGGGGTGGGGGGGGGGGGGGGTGGGGGGGGGGGGGGGTGGGGGGGGGGGGGGGTGGGGGGGGGGGGGGGTGGGGGGGGGGGGGGGTGGGGGGGGGGGGGGGTGGGGGGGGGGGGGGGTGGGGGGGGGGGGGGGTGGGGGGGGGGGGGGGTGGGGGGGGGGGGGGGTGGGGGGGGGGGGGGGTGGGGGGGGGGGGGGGTGGGGGGGGGGGGGGGTGGGGGGGGGGGGGGGTGGGGGGGGGGGGGGGTGGGGGGGGGGGGGGGTGGGGGGGGGGGGGGGTGGGGGGGGGGGGGGGTGGGGGGGGGGGGGGGTGGGGGGGGGGGGGGGTGGGGGGGGGGGGGGGTGGGGGGGGGGGGGGGTGGGGGGGGGGGGGGGTGGGGGGGGGGGGGGGTGGGGGGGGGGGGGGGTGGGGGGGGGGGGGGGTGGGGGGGGGGGGGGGTGGGGGGGGGGGGGGGTGGGGGGGGGGGGGGGTGGGGGGGGGGGGGGGTGGGGGGGGGGGGGGGTGGGGGGGGGGGGGGGTGGGGGGGGGGGGGGGTGGGGGGGGGGGGGGGTGGGGGGGGGGGGGGGTGGGGGGGGGGGGGGGTGGGGGGGGGGGGGGGTGGGGGGGGGGGGGGGTGGGGGGGGGGGGGGGTGGGGGGGGGGGGGGGTGGGGGGGGGGGGGGGTGGGGGGGGGGGGGGGTGGGGGGGGGGGGGGGTGGGGGGGGGGGGGGGTGGGGGGGGGGGGGGGTGGGGGGGGGGGGGGGTGGGGGGGGGGGGGGGTGGGGGGGGGGGGGGGTGGGGGGGGGGGGGGGTGGGGGGGGGGGGGGGTGGGGGGGGGGGGGGGTGGGGGGGGGGGGGGGTGGGGGGGGGGGGGGGTGGGGGGGGGGGGGGGTGGGGGGGGGGGGGGGTGGGGGGGGGGGGGGGTGGGGGGGGGGGGGGGTGGGGGGGGGGGGGGGTGGGGGGGGGGGGGGGTGGGGGGGGGGGGGGGTGGGGGGGGGGGGGGGTGGGGGGGGGGGGGGGTGGGGGGGGGGGGGGGTGGGGGGGGGGGGGGGTGGGGGGGGGGGGGGGTGGGGGGGGGGGGGGGTGGGGGGGGGGGGGGGTGGGGGGGGGGGGGGGTGGGGGGGGGGGGGGGTGGGGGGGGGGGGGGGTGGGGGGGGGGGGGGGTGGGGGGGGGGGGGGGTGGGGGGGGGGGGGGGTGGGGGGGGGGGGGGGTGGGGGGGGGGGGGGGTGGGGGGGGGGGGGGGTGGGGGGGGGGGGGGGTGGGGGGGGGGGGGGGTGGGGGGGGGGGGGGGTGGGGGGGGGGGGGGGTGGGGGGGGGGGGGGGTGGGGGGGGGGGGGGGTGGGGGGGGGGGGGGGTGGGGGGGGGGGGGGGTGGGGGGGGGGGGGGGTGGGGGGGGGGGGGGGTGGGGGGGGGGGGGGGTGGGGGGGGGGGGGGGTGGGGGGGGGGGGGGGTGGGGGGGGGGGGGGGTGGGGGGGGGGGGGGGTGGGGGGGGGGGGGGGTGGGGGGGGGGGGGGGTGGGGGGGGGGGGGGGTGGGGGGGGGGGGGGGTGGGGGGGGGGGGGGGTGGGGGGGGGGGGGGGTGGGGGGGGGGGGGGGTGGGGGGGGGGGGGGGTGGGGGGGGGGGGGGGTGGGGGGGGGGGGGGGTGGGGGGGGGGGGGGGTGGGGGGGGGGGGGGGTGGGGGGGGGGGGGGGTGGGGGGGGGGGGGGGTGGGGGGGGGGGGGGGTGGGGGGGGGGGGGGGTGGGGGGGGGGGGGGGTGGGGGGGGGGGGGGGTGGGGGGGGGGGGGGGTGGGGGGGGGGGGGGGTGGGGGGGGGGGGGGGTGGGGGGGGGGGGGGGTGGGGGGGGGGGGGGGTGGGGGGGGGGGGGGGTGGGGGGGGGGGGGGGTGGGGGGGGGGGGGGGTGGGGGGGGGGGGGGGTGGGGGGGGGGGGGGGTGGGGGGGGGGGGGGGTGGGGGGGGGGGGGGGTGGGGGGGGGGGGGGGTGGGGGGGGGGGGGGGTGGGGGGGGGGGGGGGTGGGGGGGGGGGGGGGTGGGGGGGGGGGGGGGTGGGGGGGGGGGGGGGTGGGGGGGGGGGGGGGTGGGGGGGGGGGGGGGTGGGGGGGGGGGGGGGTGGGGGGGGGGGGGGGTGGGGGGGGGGGGGGGTGGGGGGGGGGGGGGGTGGGGGGGGGGGGGGGTGGGGGGGGGGGGGGGTGGGGGGGGGGGGGGGTGGGGGGGGGGGGGGGTGGGGGGGGGGGGGGGTGGGGGGGGGGGGGGGTGGGGGGGGGGGGGGGTGGGGGGGGGGGGGGGTGGGGGGGGGGGGGGGTGGGGGGGGGGGGGGGTGGGGGGGGGGGGGGGTGGGGGGGGGGGGGGGTGGGGGGGGGGGGGGGTGGGGGGGGGGGGGGGTGGGGGGGGGGGGGGGTGGGGGGGGGGGGGGGTGGGGGGGGGGGGGGGTGGGGGGGGGGGGGGGTGGGGGGGGGGGGGGGTGGGGGGGGGGGGGGGTGGGGGGGGGGGGGGGTGGGGGGGGGGGGGGGTGGGGGGGGGGGGGGGTGGGGGGGGGGGGGGGTGGGGGGGGGGGGGGGTGGGGGGGGGGGGGGGTGGGGGGGGGGGGGGGTGGGGGGGGGGGGGGGTGGGGGGGGGGGGGGGTGGGGGGGGGGGGGGGTGGGGGGGGGGGGGGGTGGGGGGGGGGGGGGGTGGGGGGGGGGGGGGGTGGGGGGGGGGGGGGGTGGGGGGGGGGGGGGGTGGGGGGGGGGGGGGGTGGGGGGGGGGGGGGGTGGGGGGGGGGGGGGGTGGGGGGGGGGGGGGGTGGGGGGGGGGGGGGGTGGGGGGGGGGGGGGGTGGGGGGGGGGGGGGGTGGGGGGGGGGGGGGGTGGGGGGGGGGGGGGGTGGGGGGGGGGGGGGGTGGGGGGGGGGGGGGGTGGGGGGGGGGGGGGGTGGGGGGGGGGGGGGGTGGGGGGGGGGGGGGGTGGGGGGGGGGGGGGGTGGGGGGGGGGGGGGGTGGGGGGGGGGGGGGGTGGGGGGGGGGGGGGGTGGGGGGGGGGGGGGGTGGGGGGGGGGGGGGGTGGGGGGGGGGGGGGGTGGGGGGGGGGGGGGGTGGGGGGGGGGGGGGGTGGGGGGGGGGGGGGGTGGGGGGGGGGGGGGGTGGGGGGGGGGGGGGGTGGGGGGGGGGGGGGGTGGGGGGGGGGGGGGGTGGGGGGGGGGGGGGGTGGGGGGGGGGGGGGGTGGGGGGGGGGGGGGGTGGGGGGGGGGGGGGGTGGGGGGGGGGGGGGGTGGGGGGGGGGGGGGGTGGGGGGGGGGGGGGGTGGGGGGGGGGGGGGGTGGGGGGGGGGGGGGGTGGGGGGGGGGGGGGGTGGGGGGGGGGGGGGGTGGGGGGGGGGGGGGGTGGGGGGGGGGGGGGGTGGGGGGGGGGGGGGGTGGGGGGGGGGGGGGGTGGGGGGGGGGGGGGGTGGGGGGGGGGGGGGGTGGGGGGGGGGGGGGGTGGGGGGGGGGGGGGGTGGGGGGGGGGGGGGGTGGGGGGGGGGGGGGGTGGGGGGGGGGGGGGGTGGGGGGGGGGGGGGGTGGGGGGGGGGGGGGGTGGGGGGGGGGGGGGGTGGGGGGGGGGGGGGGTGGGGGGGGGGGGGGGTGGGGGGGGGGGGGGGTGGGGGGGGGGGGGGGTGGGGGGGGGGGGGGGTGGGGGGGGGGGGGGGTGGGGGGGGGGGGGGGTGGGGGGGGGGGGGGGTGGGGGGGGGGGGGGGTGGGGGGGGGGGGGGGTGGGGGGGGGGGGGGGTGGGGGGGGGGGGGGGTGGGGGGGGGGGGGGGTGGGGGGGGGGGGGGGTGGGGGGGGGGGGGGGTGGGGGGGGGGGGGGGTGGGGGGGGGGGGGGGTGGGGGGGGGGGGGGGTGGGGGGGGGGGGGGGTGGGGGGGGGGGGGGGTGGGGGGGGGGGGGGGTGGGGGGGGGGGGGGGTGGGGGGGGGGGGGGGTGGGGGGGGGGGGGGGTGGGGGGGGGGGGGGGTGGGGGGGGGGGGGGGTGGGGGGGGGGGGGGGTGGGGGGGGGGGGGGGTGGGGGGGGGGGGGGGTGGGGGGGGGGGGGGGTGGGGGGGGGGGGGGGTGGGGGGGGGGGGGGGTGGGGGGGGGGGGGGGTGGGGGGGGGGGGGGGTGGGGGGGGGGGGGGGTGGGGGGGGGGGGGGGTGGGGGGGGGGGGGGGTGGGGGGGGGGGGGGGTGGGGGGGGGGGGGGGTGGGGGGGGGGGGGGGTGGGGGGGGGGGGGGGTGGGGGGGGGGGGGGGTGGGGGGGGGGGGGGGTGGGGGGGGGGGGGGGTGGGGGGGGGGGGGGGTGGGGGGGGGGGGGGGTGGGGGGGGGGGGGGGTGGGGGGGGGGGGGGGTGGGGGGGGGGGGGGGTGGGGGGGGGGGGGGGTGGGGGGGGGGGGGGGTGGGGGGGGGGGGGGGTGGGGGGGGGGGGGGGTGGGGGGGGGGGGGGGTGGGGGGGGGGGGGGGTGGGGGGGGGGGGGGGTGGGGGGGGGGGGGGGTGGGGGGGGGGGGGGGTGGGGGGGGGGGGGGGTGGGGGGGGGGGGGGGTGGGGGGGGGGGGGGGTGGGGGGGGGGGGGGGTGGGGGGGGGGGGGGGTGGGGGGGGGGGGGGGTGGGGGGGGGGGGGGGTGGGGGGGGGGGGGGGTGGGGGGGGGGGGGGGTGGGGGGGGGGGGGGGTGGGGGGGGGGGGGGGTGGGGGGGGGGGGGGGTGGGGGGGGGGGGGGGTGGGGGGGGGGGGGGGTGGGGGGGGGGGGGGGTGGGGGGGGGGGGGGGTGGGGGGGGGGGGGGGTGGGGGGGGGGGGGGGTGGGGGGGGGGGGGGGTGGGGGGGGGGGGGGGTGGGGGGGGGGGGGGGTGGGGGGGGGGGGGGGTGGGGGGGGGGGGGGGTGGGGGGGGGGGGGGGTGGGGGGGGGGGGGGGTGGGGGGGGGGGGGGGTGGGGGGGGGGGGGGGTGGGGGGGGGGGGGGGTGGGGGGGGGGGGGGGTGGGGGGGGGGGGGGGTGGGGGGGGGGGGGGGTGGGGGGGGGGGGGGGTGGGGGGGGGGGGGGGTGGGGGGGGGGGGGGGTGGGGGGGGGGGGGGGTGGGGGGGGGGGGGGGTGGGGGGGGGGGGGGGTGGGGGGGGGGGGGGGTGGGGGGGGGGGGGGGTGGGGGGGGGGGGGGGTGGGGGGGGGGGGGGGTGGGGGGGGGGGGGGGTGGGGGGGGGGGGGGGTGGGGGGGGGGGGGGGTGGGGGGGGGGGGGGGTGGGGGGGGGGGGGGGTGGGGGGGGGGGGGGGTGGGGGGGGGGGGGGGTGGGGGGGGGGGGGGGTGGGGGGGGGGGGGGGTGGGGGGGGGGGGGGGTGGGGGGGGGGGGGGGTGGGGGGGGGGGGGGGTGGGGGGGGGGGGGGGTGGGGGGGGGGGGGGGTGGGGGGGGGGGGGGGTGGGGGGGGGGGGGGGTGGGGGGGGGGGGGGGTGGGGGGGGGGGGGGGTGGGGGGGGGGGGGGGTGGGGGGGGGGGGGGGTGGGGGGGGGGGGGGGTGGGGGGGGGGGGGGGTGGGGGGGGGGGGGGGTGGGGGGGGGGGGGGGTGGGGGGGGGGGGGGGTGGGGGGGGGGGGGGGTGGGGGGGGGGGGGGGTGGGGGGGGGGGGGGGTGGGGGGGGGGGGGGGTGGGGGGGGGGGGGGGTGGGGGGGGGGGGGGGTGGGGGGGGGGGGGGGTGGGGGGGGGGGGGGGTGGGGGGGGGGGGGGGTGGGGGGGGGGGGGGGTGGGGGGGGGGGGGGGTGGGGGGGGGGGGGGGTGGGGGGGGGGGGGGGTGGGGGGGGGGGGGGGTGGGGGGGGGGGGGGGTGGGGGGGGGGGGGGGTGGGGGGGGGGGGGGGTGGGGGGGGGGGGGGGTGGGGGGGGGGGGGGGTGGGGGGGGGGGGGGGTGGGGGGGGGGGGGGGTGGGGGGGGGGGGGGGTGGGGGGGGGGGGGGGTGGGGGGGGGGGGGGGTGGGGGGGGGGGGGGGTGGGGGGGGGGGGGGGTGGGGGGGGGGGGGGGTGGGGGGGGGGGGGGGTGGGGGGGGGGGGGGGTGGGGGGGGGGGGGGGTGGGGGGGGGGGGGGGTGGGGGGGGGGGGGGGTGGGGGGGGGGGGGGGTGGGGGGGGGGGGGGGTGGGGGGGGGGGGGGGTGGGGGGGGGGGGGGGTGGGGGGGGGGGGGGGTGGGGGGGGGGGGGGGTGGGGGGGGGGGGGGGTGGGGGGGGGGGGGGGTGGGGGGGGGGGGGGGTGGGGGGGGGGGGGGGTGGGGGGGGGGGGGGGTGGGGGGGGGGGGGGGTGGGGGGGGGGGGGGGTGGGGGGGGGGGGGGGTGGGGGGGGGGGGGGGTGGGGGGGGGGGGGGGTGGGGGGGGGGGGGGGTGGGGGGGGGGGGGGGTGGGGGGGGGGGGGGGTGGGGGGGGGGGGGGGTGGGGGGGGGGGGGGGTGGGGGGGGGGGGGGGTGGGGGGGGGGGGGGGTGGGGGGGGGGGGGGGTGGGGGGGGGGGGGGGTGGGGGGGGGGGGGGGTGGGGGGGGGGGGGGGTGGGGGGGGGGGGGGGTGGGGGGGGGGGGGGGTGGGGGGGGGGGGGGGTGGGGGGGGGGGGGGGTGGGGGGGGGGGGGGGTGGGGGGGGGGGGGGGTGGGGGGGGGGGGGGGTGGGGGGGGGGGGGGGTGGGGGGGGGGGGGGGTGGGGGGGGGGGGGGGTGGGGGGGGGGGGGGGTGGGGGGGGGGGGGGGTGGGGGGGGGGGGGGGTGGGGGGGGGGGGGGGTGGGGGGGGGGGGGGGTGGGGGGGGGGGGGGGTGGGGGGGGGGGGGGGTGGGGGGGGGGGGGGGTGGGGGGGGGGGGGGGTGGGGGGGGGGGGGGGTGGGGGGGGGGGGGGGTGGGGGGGGGGGGGGGTGGGGGGGGGGGGGGGTGGGGGGGGGGGGGGGTGGGGGGGGGGGGGGGTGGGGGGGGGGGGGGGTGGGGGGGGGGGGGGGTGGGGGGGGGGGGGGGTGGGGGGGGGGGGGGGTGGGGGGGGGGGGGGGTGGGGGGGGGGGGGGGTGGGGGGGGGGGGGGGTGGGGGGGGGGGGGGGTGGGGGGGGGGGGGGGTGGGGGGGGGGGGGGGTGGGGGGGGGGGGGGGTGGGGGGGGGGGGGGGTGGGGGGGGGGGGGGGTGGGGGGGGGGGGGGGTGGGGGGGGGGGGGGGTGGGGGGGGGGGGGGGTGGGGGGGGGGGGGGGTGGGGGGGGGGGGGGGTGGGGGGGGGGGGGGGTGGGGGGGGGGGGGGGTGGGGGGGGGGGGGGGTGGGGGGGGGGGGGGGTGGGGGGGGGGGGGGGTGGGGGGGGGGGGGGGTGGGGGGGGGGGGGGGTGGGGGGGGGGGGGGGTGGGGGGGGGGGGGGGTGGGGGGGGGGGGGGGTGGGGGGGGGGGGGGGTGGGGGGGGGGGGGGGTGGGGGGGGGGGGGGGTGGGGGGGGGGGGGGGTGGGGGGGGGGGGGGGTGGGGGGGGGGGGGGGTGGGGGGGGGGGGGGGTGGGGGGGGGGGGGGGTGGGGGGGGGGGGGGGTGGGGGGGGGGGGGGGTGGGGGGGGGGGGGGGTGGGGGGGGGGGGGGGTGGGGGGGGGGGGGGGTGGGGGGGGGGGGGGGTGGGGGGGGGGGGGGGTGGGGGGGGGGGGGGGTGGGGGGGGGGGGGGGTGGGGGGGGGGGGGGGTGGGGGGGGGGGGGGGTGGGGGGGGGGGGGGGTGGGGGGGGGGGGGGGTGGGGGGGGGGGGGGGTGGGGGGGGGGGGGGGTGGGGGGGGGGGGGGGTGGGGGGGGGGGGGGGTGGGGGGGGGGGGGGGTGGGGGGGGGGGGGGGTGGGGGGGGGGGGGGGTGGGGGGGGGGGGGGGTGGGGGGGGGGGGGGGTGGGGGGGGGGGGGGGTGGGGGGGGGGGGGGGTGGGGGGGGGGGGGGGTGGGGGGGGGGGGGGGTGGGGGGGGGGGGGGGTGGGGGGGGGGGGGGGTGGGGGGGGGGGGGGGTGGGGGGGGGGGGGGGTGGGGGGGGGGGGGGGTGGGGGGGGGGGGGGGTGGGGGGGGGGGGGGGTGGGGGGGGGGGGGGGTGGGGGGGGGGGGGGGTGGGGGGGGGGGGGGGTGGGGGGGGGGGGGGGTGGGGGGGGGGGGGGGTGGGGGGGGGGGGGGGTGGGGGGGGGGGGGGGTGGGGGGGGGGGGGGGTGGGGGGGGGGGGGGGTGGGGGGGGGGGGGGGTGGGGGGGGGGGGGGGTGGGGGGGGGGGGGGGTGGGGGGGGGGGGGGGTGGGGGGGGGGGGGGGTGGGGGGGGGGGGGGGTGGGGGGGGGGGGGGGTGGGGGGGGGGGGGGGTGGGGGGGGGGGGGGGTGGGGGGGGGGGGGGGTGGGGGGGGGGGGGGGTGGGGGGGGGGGGGGGTGGGGGGGGGGGGGGGTGGGGGGGGGGGGGGGTGGGGGGGGGGGGGGGTGGGGGGGGGGGGGGGTGGGGGGGGGGGGGGGTGGGGGGGGGGGGGGGTGGGGGGGGGGGGGGGTGGGGGGGGGGGGGGGTGGGGGGGGGGGGGGGTGGGGGGGGGGGGGGGTGGGGGGGGGGGGGGGTGGGGGGGGGGGGGGGTGGGGGGGGGGGGGGGTGGGGGGGGGGGGGGGTGGGGGGGGGGGGGGGTGGGGGGGGGGGGGGGTGGGGGGGGGGGGGGGTGGGGGGGGGGGGGGGTGGGGGGGGGGGGGGGTGGGGGGGGGGGGGGGTGGGGGGGGGGGGGGGTGGGGGGGGGGGGGGGTGGGGGGGGGGGGGGGTGGGGGGGGGGGGGGGTGGGGGGGGGGGGGGGTGGGGGGGGGGGGGGGTGGGGGGGGGGGGGGGTGGGGGGGGGGGGGGGTGGGGGGGGGGGGGGGTGGGGGGGGGGGGGGGTGGGGGGGGGGGGGGGTGGGGGGGGGGGGGGGTGGGGGGGGGGGGGGGTGGGGGGGGGGGGGGGTGGGGGGGGGGGGGGGTGGGGGGGGGGGGGGGTGGGGGGGGGGGGGGGTGGGGGGGGGGGGGGGTGGGGGGGGGGGGGGGTGGGGGGGGGGGGGGGTGGGGGGGGGGGGGGGTGGGGGGGGGGGGGGGTGGGGGGGGGGGGGGGTGGGGGGGGGGGGGGGTGGGGGGGGGGGGGGGTGGGGGGGGGGGGGGGTGGGGGGGGGGGGGGGTGGGGGGGGGGGGGGGTGGGGGGGGGGGGGGGTGGGGGGGGGGGGGGGTGGGGGGGGGGGGGGGTGGGGGGGGGGGGGGGTGGGGGGGGGGGGGGGTGGGGGGGGGGGGGGGTGGGGGGGGGGGGGGGTGGGGGGGGGGGGGGGTGGGGGGGGGGGGGGGTGGGGGGGGGGGGGGGTGGGGGGGGGGGGGGGTGGGGGGGGGGGGGGGTGGGGGGGGGGGGGGGTGGGGGGGGGGGGGGGTGGGGGGGGGGGGGGGTGGGGGGGGGGGGGGGTGGGGGGGGGGGGGGGTGGGGGGGGGGGGGGGTGGGGGGGGGGGGGGGTGGGGGGGGGGGGGGGTGGGGGGGGGGGGGGGTGGGGGGGGGGGGGGGTGGGGGGGGGGGGGGGTGGGGGGGGGGGGGGGTGGGGGGGGGGGGGGGTGGGGGGGGGGGGGGGTGGGGGGGGGGGGGGGTGGGGGGGGGGGGGGGTGGGGGGGGGGGGGGGTGGGGGGGGGGGGGGGTGGGGGGGGGGGGGGGTGGGGGGGGGGGGGGGTGGGGGGGGGGGGGGGTGGGGGGGGGGGGGGGTGGGGGGGGGGGGGGGTGGGGGGGGGGGGGGGTGGGGGGGGGGGGGGGTGGGGGGGGGGGGGGGTGGGGGGGGGGGGGGGTGGGGGGGGGGGGGGGTGGGGGGGGGGGGGGGTGGGGGGGGGGGGGGGTGGGGGGGGGGGGGGGTGGGGGGGGGGGGGGGTGGGGGGGGGGGGGGGTGGGGGGGGGGGGGGGTGGGGGGGGGGGGGGGTGGGGGGGGGGGGGGGTGGGGGGGGGGGGGGGTGGGGGGGGGGGGGGGTGGGGGGGGGGGGGGGTGGGGGGGGGGGGGGGTGGGGGGGGGGGGGGGTGGGGGGGGGGGGGGGTGGGGGGGGGGGGGGGTGGGGGGGGGGGGGGGTGGGGGGGGGGGGGGGTGGGGGGGGGGGGGGGTGGGGGGGGGGGGGGGTGGGGGGGGGGGGGGGTGGGGGGGGGGGGGGGTGGGGGGGGGGGGGGGTGGGGGGGGGGGGGGGTGGGGGGGGGGGGGGGTGGGGGGGGGGGGGGGTGGGGGGGGGGGGGGGTGGGGGGGGGGGGGGGTGGGGGGGGGGGGGGGTGGGGGGGGGGGGGGGTGGGGGGGGGGGGGGGTGGGGGGGGGGGGGGGTGGGGGGGGGGGGGGGTGGGGGGGGGGGGGGGTGGGGGGGGGGGGGGGTGGGGGGGGGGGGGGGTGGGGGGGGGGGGGGGTGGGGGGGGGGGGGGGTGGGGGGGGGGGGGGGTGGGGGGGGGGGGGGGTGGGGGGGGGGGGGGGTGGGGGGGGGGGGGGGTGGGGGGGGGGGGGGGTGGGGGGGGGGGGGGGTGGGGGGGGGGGGGGGTGGGGGGGGGGGGGGGTGGGGGGGGGGGGGGGTGGGGGGGGGGGGGGGTGGGGGGGGGGGGGGGTGGGGGGGGGGGGGGGTGGGGGGGGGGGGGGGTGGGGGGGGGGGGGGGTGGGGGGGGGGGGGGGTGGGGGGGGGGGGGGGTGGGGGGGGGGGGGGGTGGGGGGGGGGGGGGGTGGGGGGGGGGGGGGGTGGGGGGGGGGGGGGGTGGGGGGGGGGGGGGGTGGGGGGGGGGGGGGGTGGGGGGGGGGGGGGGTGGGGGGGGGGGGGGGTGGGGGGGGGGGGGGGTGGGGGGGGGGGGGGGTGGGGGGGGGGGGGGGTGGGGGGGGGGGGGGGTGGGGGGGGGGGGGGGTGGGGGGGGGGGGGGGTGGGGGGGGGGGGGGGTGGGGGGGGGGGGGGGTGGGGGGGGGGGGGGGTGGGGGGGGGGGGGGGTGGGGGGGGGGGGGGGTGGGGGGGGGGGGGGGTGGGGGGGGGGGGGGGTGGGGGGGGGGGGGGGTGGGGGGGGGGGGGGGTGGGGGGGGGGGGGGGTGGGGGGGGGGGGGGGTGGGGGGGGGGGGGGGTGGGGGGGGGGGGGGGTGGGGGGGGGGGGGGGTGGGGGGGGGGGGGGGTGGGGGGGGGGGGGGGTGGGGGGGGGGGGGGGTGGGGGGGGGGGGGGGTGGGGGGGGGGGGGGGTGGGGGGGGGGGGGGGTGGGGGGGGGGGGGGGTGGGGGGGGGGGGGGGTGGGGGGGGGGGGGGGTGGGGGGGGGGGGGGGTGGGGGGGGGGGGGGGTGGGGGGGGGGGGGGGTGGGGGGGGGGGGGGGTGGGGGGGGGGGGGGGTGGGGGGGGGGGGGGGTGGGGGGGGGGGGGGGTGGGGGGGGGGGGGGGTGGGGGGGGGGGGGGGTGGGGGGGGGGGGGGGTGGGGGGGGGGGGGGGTGGGGGGGGGGGGGGGTGGGGGGGGGGGGGGGTGGGGGGGGGGGGGGGTGGGGGGGGGGGGGGGTGGGGGGGGGGGGGGGTGGGGGGGGGGGGGGGTGGGGGGGGGGGGGGGTGGGGGGGGGGGGGGGTGGGGGGGGGGGGGGGTGGGGGGGGGGGGGGGTGGGGGGGGGGGGGGGTGGGGGGGGGGGGGGGTGGGGGGGGGGGGGGGTGGGGGGGGGGGGGGGTGGGGGGGGGGGGGGGTGGGGGGGGGGGGGGGTGGGGGGGGGGGGGGGTGGGGGGGGGGGGGGGTGGGGGGGGGGGGGGGTGGGGGGGGGGGGGGGTGGGGGGGGGGGGGGGTGGGGGGGGGGGGGGGTGGGGGGGGGGGGGGGTGGGGGGGGGGGGGGGTGGGGGGGGGGGGGGGTGGGGGGGGGGGGGGGTGGGGGGGGGGGGGGGTGGGGGGGGGGGGGGGTGGGGGGGGGGGGGGGTGGGGGGGGGGGGGGGTGGGGGGGGGGGGGGGTGGGGGGGGGGGGGGGTGGGGGGGGGGGGGGGTGGGGGGGGGGGGGGGTGGGGGGGGGGGGGGGTGGGGGGGGGGGGGGGTGGGGGGGGGGGGGGGTGGGGGGGGGGGGGGGTGGGGGGGGGGGGGGGTGGGGGGGGGGGGGGGTGGGGGGGGGGGGGGGTGGGGGGGGGGGGGGGTGGGGGGGGGGGGGGGTGGGGGGGGGGGGGGGTGGGGGGGGGGGGGGGTGGGGGGGGGGGGGGGTGGGGGGGGGGGGGGGTGGGGGGGGGGGGGGGTGGGGGGGGGGGGGGGTGGGGGGGGGGGGGGGTGGGGGGGGGGGGGGGTGGGGGGGGGGGGGGGTGGGGGGGGGGGGGGGTGGGGGGGGGGGGGGGTGGGGGGGGGGGGGGGTGGGGGGGGGGGGGGGTGGGGGGGGGGGGGGGTGGGGGGGGGGGGGGGTGGGGGGGGGGGGGGGTGGGGGGGGGGGGGGGTGGGGGGGGGGGGGGGTGGGGGGGGGGGGGGGTGGGGGGGGGGGGGGGTGGGGGGGGGGGGGGGTGGGGGGGGGGGGGGGTGGGGGGGGGGGGGGGTGGGGGGGGGGGGGGGTGGGGGGGGGGGGGGGTGGGGGGGGGGGGGGGTGGGGGGGGGGGGGGGTGGGGGGGGGGGGGGGTGGGGGGGGGGGGGGGTGGGGGGGGGGGGGGGTGGGGGGGGGGGGGGGTGGGGGGGGGGGGGGGTGGGGGGGGGGGGGGGTGGGGGGGGGGGGGGGTGGGGGGGGGGGGGGGTGGGGGGGGGGGGGGGTGGGGGGGGGGGGGGGTGGGGGGGGGGGGGGGTGGGGGGGGGGGGGGGTGGGGGGGGGGGGGGGTGGGGGGGGGGGGGGGTGGGGGGGGGGGGGGGTGGGGGGGGGGGGGGGTGGGGGGGGGGGGGGGTGGGGGGGGGGGGGGGTGGGGGGGGGGGGGGGTGGGGGGGGGGGGGGGTGGGGGGGGGGGGGGGTGGGGGGGGGGGGGGGTGGGGGGGGGGGGGGGTGGGGGGGGGGGGGGGTGGGGGGGGGGGGGGGTGGGGGGGGGGGGGGGTGGGGGGGGGGGGGGGTGGGGGGGGGGGGGGGTGGGGGGGGGGGGGGGTGGGGGGGGGGGGGGGTGGGGGGGGGGGGGGGTGGGGGGGGGGGGGGGTGGGGGGGGGGGGGGGTGGGGGGGGGGGGGGGTGGGGGGGGGGGGGGGTGGGGGGGGGGGGGGGTGGGGGGGGGGGGGGGTGGGGGGGGGGGGGGGTGGGGGGGGGGGGGGGTGGGGGGGGGGGGGGGTGGGGGGGGGGGGGGGTGGGGGGGGGGGGGGGTGGGGGGGGGGGGGGGTGGGGGGGGGGGGGGGTGGGGGGGGGGGGGGGTGGGGGGGGGGGGGGGTGGGGGGGGGGGGGGGTGGGGGGGGGGGGGGGTGGGGGGGGGGGGGGGTGGGGGGGGGGGGGGGTGGGGGGGGGGGGGGGTGGGGGGGGGGGGGGGTGGGGGGGGGGGGGGGTGGGGGGGGGGGGGGGTGGGGGGGGGGGGGGGTGGGGGGGGGGGGGGGTGGGGGGGGGGGGGGGTGGGGGGGGGGGGGGGTGGGGGGGGGGGGGGGTGGGGGGGGGGGGGGGTGGGGGGGGGGGGGGGTGGGGGGGGGGGGGGGTGGGGGGGGGGGGGGGTGGGGGGGGGGGGGGGTGGGGGGGGGGGGGGGTGGGGGGGGGGGGGGGTGGGGGGGGGGGGGGGTGGGGGGGGGGGGGGGTGGGGGGGGGGGGGGGTGGGGGGGGGGGGGGGTGGGGGGGGGGGGGGGTGGGGGGGGGGGGGGGTGGGGGGGGGGGGGGGTGGGGGGGGGGGGGGGTGGGGGGGGGGGGGGGTGGGGGGGGGGGGGGGTGGGGGGGGGGGGGGGTGGGGGGGGGGGGGGGTGGGGGGGGGGGGGGGTGGGGGGGGGGGGGGGTGGGGGGGGGGGGGGGTGGGGGGGGGGGGGGGTGGGGGGGGGGGGGGGTGGGGGGGGGGGGGGGTGGGGGGGGGGGGGGGTGGGGGGGGGGGGGGGTGGGGGGGGGGGGGGGTGGGGGGGGGGGGGGGTGGGGGGGGGGGGGGGTGGGGGGGGGGGGGGGTGGGGGGGGGGGGGGGTGGGGGGGGGGGGGGGTGGGGGGGGGGGGGGGTGGGGGGGGGGGGGGGTGGGGGGGGGGGGGGGTGGGGGGGGGGGGGGGTGGGGGGGGGGGGGGGTGGGGGGGGGGGGGGGTGGGGGGGGGGGGGGGTGGGGGGGGGGGGGGGTGGGGGGGGGGGGGGGTGGGGGGGGGGGGGGGTGGGGGGGGGGGGGGGTGGGGGGGGGGGGGGGTGGGGGGGGGGGGGGGTGGGGGGGGGGGGGGGTGGGGGGGGGGGGGGGTGGGGGGGGGGGGGGGTGGGGGGGGGGGGGGGTGGGGGGGGGGGGGGGTGGGGGGGGGGGGGGGTGGGGGGGGGGGGGGGTGGGGGGGGGGGGGGGTGGGGGGGGGGGGGGGTGGGGGGGGGGGGGGGTGGGGGGGGGGGGGGGTGGGGGGGGGGGGGGGTGGGGGGGGGGGGGGGTGGGGGGGGGGGGGGGTGGGGGGGGGGGGGGGTGGGGGGGGGGGGGGGTGGGGGGGGGGGGGGGTGGGGGGGGGGGGGGGTGGGGGGGGGGGGGGGTGGGGGGGGGGGGGGGTGGGGGGGGGGGGGGGTGGGGGGGGGGGGGGGTGGGGGGGGGGGGGGGTGGGGGGGGGGGGGGGTGGGGGGGGGGGGGGGTGGGGGGGGGGGGGGGTGGGGGGGGGGGGGGGTGGGGGGGGGGGGGGGTGGGGGGGGGGGGGGGTGGGGGGGGGGGGGGGTGGGGGGGGGGGGGGGTGGGGGGGGGGGGGGGTGGGGGGGGGGGGGGGTGGGGGGGGGGGGGGGTGGGGGGGGGGGGGGGTGGGGGGGGGGGGGGGTGGGGGGGGGGGGGGGTGGGGGGGGGGGGGGGTGGGGGGGGGGGGGGGTGGGGGGGGGGGGGGGTGGGGGGGGGGGGGGGTGGGGGGGGGGGGGGGTGGGGGGGGGGGGGGGTGGGGGGGGGGGGGGGTGGGGGGGGGGGGGGGTGGGGGGGGGGGGGGGTGGGGGGGGGGGGGGGTGGGGGGGGGGGGGGGTGGGGGGGGGGGGGGGTGGGGGGGGGGGGGGGTGGGGGGGGGGGGGGGTGGGGGGGGGGGGGGGTGGGGGGGGGGGGGGGTGGGGGGGGGGGGGGGTGGGGGGGGGGGGGGGTGGGGGGGGGGGGGGGTGGGGGGGGGGGGGGGTGGGGGGGGGGGGGGGTGGGGGGGGGGGGGGGTGGGGGGGGGGGGGGGTGGGGGGGGGGGGGGGTGGGGGGGGGGGGGGGTGGGGGGGGGGGGGGGTGGGGGGGGGGGGGGGTGGGGGGGGGGGGGGGTGGGGGGGGGGGGGGGTGGGGGGGGGGGGGGGTGGGGGGGGGGGGGGGTGGGGGGGGGGGGGGGTGGGGGGGGGGGGGGGTGGGGGGGGGGGGGGGTGGGGGGGGGGGGGGGTGGGGGGGGGGGGGGGTGGGGGGGGGGGGGGGTGGGGGGGGGGGGGGGTGGGGGGGGGGGGGGGTGGGGGGGGGGGGGGGTGGGGGGGGGGGGGGGTGGGGGGGGGGGGGGGTGGGGGGGGGGGGGGGTGGGGGGGGGGGGGGGTGGGGGGGGGGGGGGGTGGGGGGGGGGGGGGGTGGGGGGGGGGGGGGGTGGGGGGGGGGGGGGGTGGGGGGGGGGGGGGGTGGGGGGGGGGGGGGGTGGGGGGGGGGGGGGGTGGGGGGGGGGGGGGGTGGGGGGGGGGGGGGGTGGGGGGGGGGGGGGGTGGGGGGGGGGGGGGGTGGGGGGGGGGGGGGGTGGGGGGGGGGGGGGGTGGGGGGGGGGGGGGGTGGGGGGGGGGGGGGGTGGGGGGGGGGGGGGGTGGGGGGGGGGGGGGGTGGGGGGGGGGGGGGGTGGGGGGGGGGGGGGGTGGGGGGGGGGGGGGGTGGGGGGGGGGGGGGGTGGGGGGGGGGGGGGGTGGGGGGGGGGGGGGGTGGGGGGGGGGGGGGGTGGGGGGGGGGGGGGGTGGGGGGGGGGGGGGGTGGGGGGGGGGGGGGGTGGGGGGGGGGGGGGGTGGGGGGGGGGGGGGGTGGGGGGGGGGGGGGGTGGGGGGGGGGGGGGGTGGGGGGGGGGGGGGGTGGGGGGGGGGGGGGGTGGGGGGGGGGGGGGGTGGGGGGGGGGGGGGGTGGGGGGGGGGGGGGGTGGGGGGGGGGGGGGGTGGGGGGGGGGGGGGGTGGGGGGGGGGGGGGGTGGGGGGGGGGGGGGGTGGGGGGGGGGGGGGGTGGGGGGGGGGGGGGGTGGGGGGGGGGGGGGGTGGGGGGGGGGGGGGGTGGGGGGGGGGGGGGGTGGGGGGGGGGGGGGGTGGGGGGGGGGGGGGGTGGGGGGGGGGGGGGGTGGGGGGGGGGGGGGGTGGGGGGGGGGGGGGGTGGGGGGGGGGGGGGGTGGGGGGGGGGGGGGGTGGGGGGGGGGGGGGGTGGGGGGGGGGGGGGGTGGGGGGGGGGGGGGGTGGGGGGGGGGGGGGGTGGGGGGGGGGGGGGGTGGGGGGGGGGGGGGGTGGGGGGGGGGGGGGGTGGGGGGGGGGGGGGGTGGGGGGGGGGGGGGGTGGGGGGGGGGGGGGGTGGGGGGGGGGGGGGGTGGGGGGGGGGGGGGGTGGGGGGGGGGGGGGGTGGGGGGGGGGGGGGGTGGGGGGGGGGGGGGGTGGGGGGGGGGGGGGGTGGGGGGGGGGGGGGGTGGGGGGGGGGGGGGGTGGGGGGGGGGGGGGGTGGGGGGGGGGGGGGGTGGGGGGGGGGGGGGGTGGGGGGGGGGGGGGGTGGGGGGGGGGGGGGGTGGGGGGGGGGGGGGGTGGGGGGGGGGGGGGGTGGGGGGGGGGGGGGGTGGGGGGGGGGGGGGGTGGGGGGGGGGGGGGGTGGGGGGGGGGGGGGGTGGGGGGGGGGGGGGGTGGGGGGGGGGGGGGGTGGGGGGGGGGGGGGGTGGGGGGGGGGGGGGGTGGGGGGGGGGGGGGGTGGGGGGGGGGGGGGGTGGGGGGGGGGGGGGGTGGGGGGGGGGGGGGGTGGGGGGGGGGGGGGGTGGGGGGGGGGGGGGGTGGGGGGGGGGGGGGGTGGGGGGGGGGGGGGGTGGGGGGGGGGGGGGGTGGGGGGGGGGGGGGGTGGGGGGGGGGGGGGGTGGGGGGGGGGGGGGGTGGGGGGGGGGGGGGGTGGGGGGGGGGGGGGGTGGGGGGGGGGGGGGGTGGGGGGGGGGGGGGGTGGGGGGGGGGGGGGGTGGGGGGGGGGGGGGGTGGGGGGGGGGGGGGGTGGGGGGGGGGGGGGGTGGGGGGGGGGGGGGGTGGGGGGGGGGGGGGGTGGGGGGGGGGGGGGGTGGGGGGGGGGGGGGGTGGGGGGGGGGGGGGGTGGGGGGGGGGGGGGGTGGGGGGGGGGGGGGGTGGGGGGGGGGGGGGGTGGGGGGGGGGGGGGGTGGGGGGGGGGGGGGGTGGGGGGGGGGGGGGGTGGGGGGGGGGGGGGGTGGGGGGGGGGGGGGGTGGGGGGGGGGGGGGGTGGGGGGGGGGGGGGGTGGGGGGGGGGGGGGGTGGGGGGGGGGGGGGGTGGGGGGGGGGGGGGGTGGGGGGGGGGGGGGGTGGGGGGGGGGGGGGGTGGGGGGGGGGGGGGGTGGGGGGGGGGGGGGGTGGGGGGGGGGGGGGGTGGGGGGGGGGGGGGGTGGGGGGGGGGGGGGGTGGGGGGGGGGGGGGGTGGGGGGGGGGGGGGGTGGGGGGGGGGGGGGGTGGGGGGGGGGGGGGGTGGGGGGGGGGGGGGGTGGGGGGGGGGGGGGGTGGGGGGGGGGGGGGGTGGGGGGGGGGGGGGGTGGGGGGGGGGGGGGGTGGGGGGGGGGGGGGGTGGGGGGGGGGGGGGGTGGGGGGGGGGGGGGGTGGGGGGGGGGGGGGGTGGGGGGGGGGGGGGGTGGGGGGGGGGGGGGGTGGGGGGGGGGGGGGGTGGGGGGGGGGGGGGGTGGGGGGGGGGGGGGGTGGGGGGGGGGGGGGGTGGGGGGGGGGGGGGGTGGGGGGGGGGGGGGGTGGGGGGGGGGGGGGGTGGGGGGGGGGGGGGGTGGGGGGGGGGGGGGGTGGGGGGGGGGGGGGGTGGGGGGGGGGGGGGGTGGGGGGGGGGGGGGGTGGGGGGGGGGGGGGGTGGGGGGGGGGGGGGGTGGGGGGGGGGGGGGGTGGGGGGGGGGGGGGGTGGGGGGGGGGGGGGGTGGGGGGGGGGGGGGGTGGGGGGGGGGGGGGGTGGGGGGGGGGGGGGGTGGGGGGGGGGGGGGGTGGGGGGGGGGGGGGGTGGGGGGGGGGGGGGGTGGGGGGGGGGGGGGGTGGGGGGGGGGGGGGGTGGGGGGGGGGGGGGGTGGGGGGGGGGGGGGGTGGGGGGGGGGGGGGGTGGGGGGGGGGGGGGGTGGGGGGGGGGGGGGGTGGGGGGGGGGGGGGGTGGGGGGGGGGGGGGGTGGGGGGGGGGGGGGGTGGGGGGGGGGGGGGGTGGGGGGGGGGGGGGGTGGGGGGGGGGGGGGGTGGGGGGGGGGGGGGGTGGGGGGGGGGGGGGGTGGGGGGGGGGGGGGGTGGGGGGATCTTGTTCCTAACGTTTCGCCTGCATCTGTGGCTGGCATCTTCAGAGGTGTATCACAGAGGGAAGCCTGTGAGACACCACTGAAGATGCCAGCCACAGATGCAGGCGAAACGTTAGGAACAAGATCCACCAGACCACGGCCACACAGCCCGGAAAACCCACCAGAACCAGTTGAAAGGGTTTATTTCTGAAGCGAAAGTGCTTGGACTTGATCCAGAGACCGCTATTCTGCCAATGGCTTTCTGGAGAAACTGGGTTAGCCACTGTATGAAAGAAGATACTGGAGAAGATGGACCACTGGTTTGGTCCAGCAGGGTTCTTATGAATACAGTAGGTAAATAATTAAAAAGGAAATCCCTTTTTATTAATCAAAATGAACATGGTTATTTCTGTCTGAATTGAGCATGTACACACTATTCCTATTTACAATATGCTGTAAATATCCTAAACTGAGATCTCAGGTGAAATGAAATGACCAGTAAAGGAAAAGATATGATATAAACAGCAGCCACTGAGTTGGACATTGATAAAACTGAGAGCCAGCCAGTGTGGTGTAGTGGTTAAGCGTGGTAGACTCTGATCTGGAGAACCGGGTTTGATTCCCCACTCCTCCACGAGTGGGGGATTCTTATCAGATGAACTGAATTGGTTTCCTTGCTCCTACACATGAAGTCTGCTGGGTGACCTTGGGCTAGTCACAGTTCTTTCAGAACTCCCTCAGCCACACCTGCCCCACAAAGGTAACTGTTGTGGGGAGAGGAAGGGAAAGAAGTTTGTAAGCCGTCTTGAGTCTCCTTACAGGAGAGAAAGGCGGGGTATAAATCAAAACACTTCCTTCTAAAACAGCATCATTTTATATGATGCAACAATATATATTGATATGATAAATGCCACTTTCTATCAGTGAGTGTTCCAAGAGTCCTGTGGCTCTTCCATAAAAGCATGCTGTGTTTTCCAAATGACTTTTCCCATCAGATGTTAAAAAGTAAAAGATTTTTTTAAAGAATCTCAAAGATGTGGGAACATTTAGCTGCTATGCAATAGGAATTCTTGCAGAATTGGAAATAATTCTGTCACGTTAATGGCATTTTGAAAACAACCACCACCATTCAAGACTATGCTCTGGAAAAAGTTGATGATCATTTCTCTTTAGTCTTCGCAGCTGGGAGCAAGGCACAGCATGGGAATGCAATGTGAATGTTCCGTTAAAATGTATAAACTGTGCTCATGTTAGCGTACGAAGCCGCAGCATGTAACACTTTGCGGTATTTTTAAAAAGAAGCAATTTCTAACAGTGATTCAGAGGACATGTTGTTAGCTTAGCTTTGTTGCCAAGAGACAGAATTAAAAGGGGCCAATTTTATCCTTGTTTCCTAAGATAGGCACCCAGAACCCAGCTGTTCTGAATTAGCTGGATCTTTGGGTCAACCCCAAACTATCATCTGAATATTGCCAACACTGGTCTTTTCTGCACAAATCTTTTAGAATGTTGCTAGAAAGCTTTTGATCCCCATTTCACCACGATGTTTGTTCACACTCATCTCCTCCAATATTTCTTTTTTTTTTTGCTGATCCATTGATTTGATGCTTTGTCAGTCTGTTAAATCATTGCTTTGTGTAATCATGGGTTTATTCATGAGTAAATTTACCTACATGTAAGAGAAACCGCAGGAAGAAAATCTGTCAAATGGTTGCTTTGTATAATTTGTATGAATTAAAGGGACAGGGAAAGTCCATGTGTTCACTTCACTTCATTCATATGCTTTTTCAGTAACTCGTCACATGTACCCTGTTTCCCCGAATATAAGACATCCCCGGAAAATAAGACGTAGTAGAGGTTTTGCTGAAGTGCGAAATATAAGGCATCCCCCAAAAGTAAGACGTAGCAAAGGTTTTGTTTGGAAGCATGCCCGACGAACAGAACACAGAAAAATAAGACATCCCCTGAAAATAAGACATAGTGCATCTTTGGGAGCAAAAATTAATATAAGACACTGTCTTATTTTCGGGGAAACACGGTACTAGGAGACTCCCAAACATGTATTTTGGACACTCTACAGGTAGTAGAGGAAATTGCATGCAGAGGCAGTGGGGCTAGTTTTTTATATAACAGCAAGTGTTAATACACCAAAATCTAATAAATTATGTTTCAACTTTTTTTTGAAGTTGTTACTGCTTATTCTGGCCCAAAACATGATCTAGAACTGCTTGTTGTGTTTGGTACCTAAAGCTAAGATGTCTAAGGCTCATTCCGCACACGCAGAATAATGCACTTTCAAGCTGCTTTCAGGTCTCTTTGAAACTGTGCGGAATGGCAAAAACAGTTGTGAAAGCAGCTTGAAAGTGCATTATTTTGCGTGCGGAATGAGCCAGAATGTAGTTGGAACACAGAATGGAAGCTAAAAAAGAAAATCTATGAGCTAAAGTAACAACCAAGGAAAATCTGTTTTTGCCAGTGTGACTCACGTTTAACCCTGACACAAGGAAGCGAGTTACTCTTCCCAAGGATTAATTTCGTTCTCTGAGACGTTCTAATTCACATGGACTGGTATAAATGAACAACTAAGTCAATTAGCAGAATGATCAAAATATTGATGTTCACAGTTGTTTTTCTGGAAAAGGGCCTTCCTCCTTATGTTACAACAGCTGTGCCCATTTTACACCATTTTCCTTTGGGTTAGCAAAGCCTGTTACAATATATTTTTTAAAAAAATTAAATTACTTTTACAATTTTGCACATCAAATATGCAATCTATTGAAAAGACACCCCCCTTCACCCACTCTTAAACAATAATGCTAATATGCGTTACAATAAAATAAGACTCTGCTTTCTGAATGGCTAAAAGTCCTTTGGACATTATTTGTATAGTACATCTCTCTCCAATGCCTCCCGAAGCAAATGCCAAGATGAAATGTTACTGTTTGCTCAGCAACAGGCCGATGTGGAAACTTCCGTTTCAGTTGTTTTCCCTGGTCTCTGAAGAGATACTTGGAAATATGTCGCTCCCTTGTGATGCGTTGGTTAATTGGGACTTTGTTTTCATTAAGAACTGTGCCCTCCTGAACATGATTCTTTCCTGCTCTTGCTTCAGCTCAATGTATGAGCGGGAAAACGTGTGGAAGATTGATGTGACGGGAAAGGCCATGAGAAGGATCCCACTCAGGATGCTACTCAGTGCTACCACCTGGCCCGGGATACTTCTGGGCACCATATCGCCATAGCCCACTGTTGTCATGGTGATCACTGCCCACCAATAGCTAGCCGGGATGCTGGTGAACTCCTGTGAGTCTGCCATTTCATTTTCAATCACGTACAAGAGGGGTGCAAAGAGTGCAATGGCTACACAAAGGAAAAGCAGCAAGAGGCCAAACTCGCGGGTGCATCTACGGGCAGTGAGCCCCAGTGTCTGCAGGCCCAGAGAGTGCCTGGCCAGCCGCATAACATATAGAATCCTCAAGGCACGTAGTATGCGCAGCACCAGGCCCACTTTGTCCAAGTAGATGTTGCCAGAGGTTGGCTTTTTGTTACTGCTCACTGAGGTGGTATCTAATAGTAAAGTGATGTAGTAGGGCAGGATGGCCACTATGTCAATCAGGGTTAACGGATTCCTCAGAAAAGTAAACTTGCTCGGTGCTTGGATGAGCCTTAAAAGGAACTCCAAAGAAAACCATCCCACACAGACAGATTCTACTATGAAAATGTTGTAGCACATCTGAGAACATTCACCCTGGAACAGAAGGAGAAAAGGATACTGCATGAGAGTCAAGTAGTCGTAGAAGAAGAGTTGGTTTTTATATCCTGTTTTCTACCTTTAAGAAATCTCAAAGCAGCTTACAACCACCTTCCTTTCCCCTCCCCACAACAGACACCTTGTGAGGTAGGTTGGGCTGAGAGAATTCTGAGATAACTATAACTGGCCCAAGATCTCCCAAGCAGGCTTCATGTGGAGAAGTGGGGAATCAAACCTGCTTCTCCAGATTAAAGTCCACTGCTCTTAACCACGATGCCATGTTGACTCAGGAATATCTTTCCTAAGAAAGTCCCTGGCTCATCGCAGAAAGGTTTACCTGTTTTACCATTCTATTCCTAAAAATGGCCAGCCAGATGCCTATTGTGAAGTACACAAAAAGATCTTTGAGTAATAGTCTTTGCTATAATTTGTTCCCAGAATTTGTAACTGAACATACACAGCTCATTTATGCACTTGTGGTCTCCTTCGCATTGAGTATACATAGCCTTTGGGTTGGATTCTCGGTTATGCACACGTTTCCCCCACTCTTCTGAACTCACCATTCTCAGATGAGACTTTCCTCGTGGTTTTAGAAACAGGTCGAAATGTGACTTTTCCTCTCCCTCCGGGAAAGCGAAGGAAAACACAGTGGATTCAGTCTGCTCCTACCTGCCTTTCCCCACCCACACAGCAGCAGCAGTTCTGACCACTCTTAAAGCGAGCATTTCAGGAAGCTCAGAGGGGCTTCTTTAAAAAACAACAACAATAATGCCGTATTAGAGGAGCAATAGACCAAGAGACACCTCCTTGCCCTTCAAAAGAAAAGAGGTAACTGGAGCAACCCAAACAGAAGTTGCAGATACAACAAGGATATGGAGGAGGACAAAATGGCTGCTCAGCTGCCCCTGGAGTGAACAGGAGACAAACAGCCGCGGGGTAAGTACTGCGTGCATTGATGGCCAAAGCTGCCTCTAGACCACCTAGCTCGGTATCAAAGAATTGCACTCTCTGCCATGGGAGACCTTTTCATCAGAGATGACATGGATTGAACCTTCTGCAAAACCTATGGTCTACTACCAAACATGGTCAGTACTTTGGGTAGAGAAAGTTCTAGAGATGCTAGAGACTGAACCTAGGTTTACTACCAGAAAAGAATGAACTCTACTTCTGAGCAATTGGGCTCTCAAGTTGCAGCTGACTCATGACAGCCCCAGGACCAGAGGATTTTCAAAGCAAGAGAAAAACAGAGGTGGTTTGCCAATGCCTGCCTCTGTGTTCACAACCCTGGAGTTCCTTGATGGTCCCCCACCTAACCATGGCTGACCTTGCTTAGCTTCCAAGTTCTGATCAGGCTAGCCATAAACCCTCCAAAATTCAGGGCTGTCTCCATTAATAGAGGTTTTACTTAGAACTTTGGTTAATAGCTCAGGTGTACCCAGCTTCTATACATTTGTACAATCCTTTTTCTAAAAGCCTCCAAAGCCATTAGCCATCACCAGCAATTAAAATGTGAACAGAACAAGAGCTACCCCACTTAGCATAAATGTTGGTAGAAACTGAATCAACGAAGTACAGAACTGTAATTCAATGCAAAAGCTTACCGGATAACAGAATTGATCAGGGGTCCAAACAATTATCCCACTGAAATTCAAACTGACAGCTTCCCAAGGTTTTACAAAATATACCTCTTTGATGCTGATACATCATGTTTTCACCCCAGGAATCTCTGTGGTAGCTCATATACACAGATAGTATGAAAGCTATCACAAAATATTCCCATATTTACTGTCCCCTGGGGTGAGTTCCAAGCCACCCAAACTATGCAAGACTGAATGTGAAAATGCTATGCTAGGGTAACAGATGCTGAAATACACAAACACTGAATAACATAATGCTCTAATAGGGTAGAAATGAAGGTTTCTAATATGAAGTCTGAATGGCAATAAACCCTCCATATGAACAGACTCAGCAAGCTGCAGGACAGTGTACAGATATGCATTACCATTTCTTTGTATCTTGGATCACATTTGACAGAAACAATAGTTCCATTTGAATATAAAGCTAATGTATTTTCACTTTTGTCCCGGTTATATATAAAAGCAAATGATTAGCCACTTAAAATACTAAAATGTCATGGCTGTAAACACATGACGAGAAGATCATTTGTAACCTCTGATCATTTGTTGCGTTGAGAGTTACCATGTCCCCGCTTCATCTGAGTTCTGAGTGACTGAGCGAAAGCAGGGCTAAAACTGTATTTGCTGTTCCTGCTTTCCGATGGCCAACTCTCATGTATATTCATGCAATGAGTCACAGATTCCCAAATGCCCATATTTAATGATACTGGTATATCATCCACACTTCATAAATTTGATGCAGAAGCATGGATGCAATAGAAGAAGAAGAAAAGTTGGATTTATGTCCCCACTTTCCTATAGGAGACTCAAAGGGGCTTACAAACTCCTTTCCCTTTCCCCCTCACTACAAACACCCTGTGAGGTAGGTGGGGCTGAGAGAGCTCAGAAGAACTGTGACTAGCCCAAGGTCACCCAGCTGGCGTGTGTTGGAGCGTACAGGCTAATCTGAATTCCCCAGATAAGCCTCCACAGCTCAGGTGGAAGAGCGGGGAATCAAACACGGTCCCTCCAGATTAGAGTACACCTGCTCTTAACCACTATGCCACTTCTGCTCCCTACCAGCAAATCCTAGCAATAATATGCGAGCGCATTTATGTGTGTCCTTGAACCAGCACTCTCATTCCAGGACCTTACCTCTCCCTGTGTTTCTCTCTACCTCATGGGGTATGTGTGGCACGTTTGCCTATATCTGGATGTTCACCTACTAGGCTCAATGTCTGGTAGTTCACCTACTCAATGCCTCTCAATGTGATATGTGACTGCTTAGGTTTGATGTCCTAGCTGCCTGTTTCTGACCTTCTGCTCTTGCTTTTGGGCTATGACTCTTCTCTATCCTGGACCCTGGCTATTTGCCTCTGGCCCTAAAACCTGAATGCTTGCTGATACAGAAGTAGTGCCCTCATCCTAATTAAATCTAAGGCTTAAATTGGTTATAACAGTCCCATTGCACTGCTTTCAGTAAGGCTTAATCCCAAGTAATTGTTGGTGGTTACTAAACCTAAACTTTGGAGATAGGGGAGGTCTGCACTGGGACACATGCAGCTGCTTCACAGATGTCCAGGAAATCATTCTTATTCGCCATAGTGACAAGAGCTGGTTATTTACATGCCTGTAGTAGCATTTCGTTCCGTTCCCCCTGCATCTCAAAGTTCAACTTACTCTCTCCTCCTCTTCCCTTAAGCCAGGCATAGTGCTGATGGACAAGTTGACAGCAGTAATTGTCACAAACAGCACTGATAAACAGGCAAACACTTTCCCAGGAATGCCGGACTGCGGCCTCTCCACCATGTCCTGCAGCTTTTTCATGCAGCGGCCCGTTTTCGTCTCCTCCACTGCTTCACAAGGGTTCTCGCTGTCCATGAAGTCGTCCTCCGCGTCATTCATTTCTGCAAACTCCTCCATTTTCTGCAGAAACCGCCTCTTGCAGCACCATTCCAAGTTGTCTTCTTCGATCCCCCAGTAAAGCAGCTCCTCTTGGAACGAGAGAGCGCACATCTCTCTCAAGAGCCTCAGCTTCCCCGCCTGCAGGAAAGTCAAGATGGTCCTAAACGCCCCGGGGTTGCGGTCGAAAAAGAACTCGTTGCAGGTCACGTCGTAATCGTCGCAAATGTTGAGGATGTCATCGAAGTTGTTGCAAAATTTCAGCTGGCCCAAGCGGGTCATGGGGAACTCGTCCAAAGTGGTCCACGGGAGCAAGTATTTAAAGCCTCCCACGTTGATGATGATGTGATGTTTCCGATCTTCCGGACAAATGCTTTCATAAAGGTCTTCCCCAGGATGAATTAGTTTGGCTCTTTGGTAAAAGACTCCCTTGAGAGTTTCTGTTTCGGCAAAGAACGGGTGATTAAAGGTGGCATCCGAAGCACAGCTGAGGGCGCTGTAGTCATAGTCCGAATTTTCTCCTGGTAAAAGAGACATCCTGGTCACCGGATAACTTCACATCACTGGGATACTGCAGCTATAGATTTCTGCAACAACAATGATACAGATTTAGGAGGATAGGTGCATGCATCTCCGCCCCCTTGACTGTCCTTCTCCCATTCAGTCGCAGGAATGAGAAAAAATTAATGAAATTGCACATGTGCATAATGAAGCACGCAACTCAAAAGGCAACAAAGGTATGCATGTGAACATAGATCACATGTTGACTGAAGCACACAGAAAAATAGGACAGCTAGACTCGAGTCCAGTGGCACTTTTAGAGGCCAACAAAATTTTCAGGGCGTGAGCTTTCTAAAATCAAAGCTGACTTCGTCTGATGAGAGGAGCTTTGGTTCTTGAAAGTTCATACCCTGAAAATCTTGTTGGTCTTTAGCTGCCAGACTCCAATGTAGCTGCTCTACTGCAGCTCTGAAACATCTTGAAGAAAAACAGGAGGCACTGATGCAGAGTGGCAGAAAAGAAGTTTGGATTTATGCCGTTTTCCTCAACCATAAGGAGTCTCAAAACAGCTTACAGACTCCTTCCCTTTTTCTCCCCACAACAGACACCTAGAAGAAGAAGAGGAGGAGGAGGAGAGGAGGAGGAGTTTGGATTTATATCTCACCTTTCTCTCCTGTAAGGAGACTCAAGGTGGCTTGCAAGCTCCTTTCCCTTCCTCTCCCCACAACAGACACCTAGTGAGGTAGGTGAGGCTGACAGAGTTCTAAAGAACAGTGAATAGCCCAAGGTCACTCAGAAGGAATGTAGGAGTGCAGAAACACACCAGATAAGCCTCTGTCACTCAGATGGAGGAATGGGGAATCAAACCTGGTTAGAATCTACCTGCTCTTAACCACTACACCGCGCTACAGAGGCTGGTGGAGCTGAGTTCTCAGAGAACTGTGATTAGCCAAAGGTCACCCAGCGGACTTCATGTGTTGGAGTGGGGAAACAAACCTGGTTCACAATATTATAATTTGCTGTTTATGTTGGAGAATAGGGAATCAAACCCAGTTTTCCAGAATAAAAGTTCACTGCTCTTAGCTACTACACCATGCTGGCTCATGCAGAGTACACTGTCAAGTTTCTGACACTAGTACCAACCACCGAGAGGGCTTCACTTACCAAAATGAGTCAGAGGCAATAGAGGAATGGAACACAGCAGCATGGAGTTGTTCAGCATAGGCAACACGCCAAGGAAATGGCTAATAATGCTCAGCAGGAACATGTTCCAGCGATAAATCCCACTTCCATGGGCACAAAGGGGAGTAGTTTTAGCTCTGTGCAGTCCTGCATTGTGCTGTAGTCCTCTTGTTCATGCTGTTTCTGGGGGAGTCCCGTGTATGCCAGGAGGAGAATCTAGGGGGATATTTTGGGCTTCAGATTAAAGGGAAAGGCAGATAAATTGGCCTTCACCGACAGTAATCCTTTCACAAGCAGAGATTTTTGGGTGGGATCCAAGTCATGACAACCCTAGGATGGTTATTTCAGCTACCATTTTTTGAGCCCAAAGCCTACACTCCGTGTTAGCCTATGCTGCCACTGACTGGCACGCCTGCTGGGCATTCTTCCAACATGAAATTTCCCAAGCCTACCCTCTGCTCACGTTTGTAGCACCTCTGACTTCTCGGATTTCACTGTATTGCCTGTATTCACGGTATTCATGCAGATTTACAAAGTGAGGATTCCTAGATGGCTAGTTTTGTAGCCAACGCCATATTCTAGTTTTTTGGAGCTCCCATGGAACTGCTGCTTATATATAGCCATGGGTATAACACATATTCATGCCTCCTCAGATATGAATGTACAACATACTGTTTATCACTTTATACACATTCACCATTATCACTTGGAGCTTACAGCCGTTTCTGCACAGTCCAAATATCCTGGAATGGACAAGTGAAATATCCCGATTCGTGCAAGTTTTCCACACGGTTCCCGGTGCTAAAGTGGGCCTGCCCCGGTGTTGCCCTGCGATATTTCCCTTAGCCTGGGATTTTCAAAAATTGCCAAATCCCAGGGTGACCCTGCTGCCGTGCAAACACCATGGGAGCAGAAACGGTTTATTTTCCCGCCTCACCACTCTAGGTTGACCAATCAAGAGGTGCATGCAGGGATGCACTTGTGGTGTAAATACAGAAGACGTGACCTCGTGTGGAACAAACTGGAGTATTACCTACCAGACCTAACTCAGCTCCTGGAAAGAAATATGTAGAGGGAGAAACCTGGATAAAATAGACTCGGTTTGTAAGATACCAGTTGTAAGCCGGTATAATTGTGCCGTGTGGAAACGGCCCATGAATAAAGACGGAGAAAGGTACCAACTTTCCTTTTTACACTGCTCATTCGTTCATATCCCCCATGTGAATATGGCCAACTGCCACCAATTATGCATATCCTCCAGTCTACTCACATTCCTTACAACAGCATCATTGATGATGGAGACCCAGCCGGGCTGTAGGAGAACATGTAAAGAAGGGTACTTCCTCTGTCTCGGATTTGACCTTTCTGTGGGAGCCCTCCTCTCAAAATAGCAACTGAGCGCCATTTAATAAATGAATTGAGATCTCTTAGAGTGGGGCAGGGTCATGAAAAACGAAGAATATATATATTTTTGGCTAATAGACAATGAATAGATACACAAGTTAAAAAGGAATTATTCACTTTCCTGTTCACCCCATCAATTTATTCTTTGCTAGATGTAGATGACCGGGGAAGGCAATGGCAAACCACCCTGTAAACATAGTCTGCATGGTAAATGCTGTGATGTCATGTCACCCCATGGGTCAGTAATGACCTGGTGCTTGCAAAGGGACTCATCTTTACATGATATGAGTTAACAAGAGTCTCTTACAAGAGGGAAATCCTCAGGAATTCACAAAGGGGGGGATTTTCCTCCCCCAATCCATCTCAGCTTACTTCCCTGCCCTCCATTCTAGCTTTTCCCTTCACCTGCTCCCCCCACCCCCGATTCTTCCAGTCTGCCCTCCTGTACATAAACAACTTACAATGCTCACTGTCTCTAGCTCACAACCAGCATTTCACAGAAGCACTTGCAGGATTGGGGTACTGTGTGGTTTCCAGGCTGTATGTGTTCTAGCATCATTCTCTCCTGACGTTTTGCCTGAATCTGTGGCTGGCATCTTCAGAGGATCTTCAGAAGATGCCAGCCACAGATGCAGGCGAAACGTCAGGAGAGAATGCTGCTAGGACACATACAGCCCGGAAACCACACAGTACCCCAGTGATTCCGGCCGTGAAAGCCTTCGACAATACTTGCAGGATTATTAGTGATGAGTAAGTTTCTCCTTTTGGTGACCGCCTTTTACAAAAAGGGAATCTGCTGCTCTGTTCATTTAAAAGCATCATAGCTATAGATCTGCAGTCAATTTTACTTTCATTTTTACACCACACTGTTCTATGCCTCCAAGTAATGCCAGTTGCCTTTTTTTTGGGGGGGGGGTCAGTTTCCCTTTCCCCCCTCCAATATTAAATCAACCAGAAAGACAGAGGAAAGAAATCACTGTACCCCTATAAAAGACACTCCTTCTGCCCCTGATTTTGTGCTATCAACACTGAATGGCTTCCTTGTTCTACAATGTTACAGTACTTAGCTGTTTACATGAAGCGCTGGGAGGTCATAAAGAAGTCCCATTGAGACAAGCTGAATAGAAGCTGCAATCCTATGCACACTTATTTGCACATCTCTTGAGAGTGACTACTAAATAAAATGCACCGGTATTAATATTTCCTAAGCAATATTCAATATGGAGCAAAACAATATTTTTAACAAATCGACCTAACAAGCCGATTTAGAAAATGGCATGATCATCTGGAATCCAAGGAGACTGTCAGGCTGACATGAACAGGAAGAGGGTGAGAAACTTTGCCTTCCCCACTGTGGGAAAGAGGAATGGTAACTTAAATGCTGAAAAGTTCAACTTCTAATCCCCCCCCCCCGCCCCAAATTTCATCTGCTGCATTTCATTCCTGCAGTACATCTCGGATGTCATCAGTGATCCTGCAAAAAGTCCTTGCAACCCTTCTGCGGTGCAGGCAATTTTACAGTTGTTCCTTGGATGAAAGTGATAACATAATATAAACTGCAGGGTTCTGCCAAGTTATGCTAAAAAAGTCTAAGCAGACTTCTGATGTCTGGAACTTCTTACAGCTGTTTATTTTCCCCCGCACTAGTAAAAAATGTTCTAGGGCAATGTAAGTGAGCCATACAGCCTTTCCAAAATAGGCATCGTCACAAGAAATCAAACGGTTCTGCAATCCTACCATGATTCTTGCCTTATACTTACATGGGGTAGGATGCAAGGTGTATTTTGTGTGTACCTCCCCCCTTTTAATACTTTTCAAGGCTGGTCAGAGAATGAAGATGCTGCCCTCCAGAATCTGGGCTAAATTATATTCTGAGACCACACGCAGAAAGTTCCAATTCTGACATAGCACATTTGAAATCCATGTATACAGTGTGACAGGGTCACCTCAAAGTTTTACTCTTTTCTACAAAGCAGAACTTCATAGCCACATTACAATCAGCAGATCAGCATACCCAGGTCTTAAAATGAAGAAGAATTTGGATTTATACCCCACCTTTCTGTCCTATAAGGATACTCAAGGTGGTTTACAAGCTCCTTTCCCTTCCTCTCCCCACAACAGACACCTTGTGAGGTAGGTGGGGCTGAGAGAGTTCTGGCAGAACTGTGACTAGCCCAAGGTCACCCAACAGGAACGCAGAAGTGAGGAAAGAAATCTGGATCACCAGATAAGCCTCTGCCACTCAGGTGGGGGAGTGGGGAATCAAACCAGGTTCTCCAGATTACAATCCACCTGCTCTTAACCTACACACCACATTGCTTTCCTCCATTCTCCCACTGCAGCTGTTAACTGGAACAAAACAATTTTATATCAAATTGTTGGGGGGGGGGAATCAACTCCATATTAAATTCTAATCAAAGTTTGGGCTTTATGTAAAGTTTCTAGATATTGTATTGATAAAGAGAGATGACTCTATAGGAAGAAATTCTATTTCTTTCAGGAATATTATCTTGCAAATATAAGAGAATCTGTTGTTGCTATTGATTGTAGTTTGTAGTTATAGAGCTGTTTACAATCTTGCTAGGAGGAAGTAAGGGAGGGAGAGAGCAATAGATATATATTTCATGTAAACCAATTTCAAATGTGTCACAACCCACAGAAGTTGTACGAGCTCCCAAACCAGCTATTAATAAGTACATTGAAGCAACAGCTTCATTTCCAGTATGTGCTAACAGTTATCCAGAGGAACACAGATTGCTAAACCAGACCATACAATCTGCAGCACTGTGGTGGTTTATTGGAACAGAAAATGCTGCAAAGAGGAGACAAATTAATCGCATTAGCTACCAAGACAACTAGTAAAAGGTAGTTTTTAAAGATAACTTTGCTAAAGACAAGTCTCTATATGTGTATAAATCACCAATGTGTATAGTACATTCATCCCTGCCCTTCATTGCGTAAAGGACAATCAAAAGGTAACTGCTATACGGAATGCCACTCACAGAGAGAAAACACCCAGCAAGAATGACATACTGGGGTGGGTGGAAGATGCCAGGTCTATCACAAGCATCAACACAGACATCTGTCAATAGATTGACTACCATTAAAATTGATGAGGGGGGAACCACAGGGCTGTTCTAAAAGCCCATAAACACACCAGATGTTCAATAACGATAGCACATGGTTCTGGCCCTGCAACCTTCCTGCTTTTGGAAAAAAATGTGTTCCATTCCGCACATGAAATCTGGTGCATAGTCATGGCAAATATCATCCCAGTCAGTCCCGAGCAGTGAAAAGCTGACACAGTTATGGGACTTTGCCAACACCAGTTTGAGGCTCCTGTCCAAGAGCTAATGAGAACCAGAATAAGGAAAAGGCAGTGCAACCCCAATCCCACGCATATTTGGAAATAATTCCGTTTGAATTGTGCAGGGCTTTCTTTCAAGTTAACTTCCTGGGACTGGACTGCAAGCAAGCTGCAGCGCTACTGTACTGGGGGAGAGGGAAGAGAGAACAGGTGGATCGGGGCCAAAGAGAAGGTCATTCCCAAACAAAGTGACTGCAGTCTGTGCGCACCTGAGAGAACTGGACAACTTTGCAAAGATTTCATTGATAAATGTTATAAAAATACTGTACCCGCAATCTTGTCAATTCCATCCTCCGAATTAAATGGGAATGGTGCAATTAACACTACAAAGCAGGTGCCTGGGGTAATCCGGATTAACTCAACCCCCTTTTCTCACTGGAATCCACAACCTTTTCCCACCAAACATGTACTGAACGATGGAGAACAGAACAATCTTTTAAAACACTCCCCCTCCAGAACAGACAGCAATTGGGACCTCTGAAAACCTGCATTAAGCATACAGATTTCCCCCCCCCCCCCGCCCTCAAACGATCCGCGATCATTCTGGCGGTGGTTGGTTGGCGAGATTGCATGGGATCGCATTGCCTTTCGCTACTGGGCGATCCAGTCCGGGGGGGGGGGGGGCTCCTTGAAACCCCAAAAAGTTTCCCCAAACTGGCCCCAGAAGTTCGCCGGAGCTGATCGCCTGACGGGACTGGGGAACAGGACCGGGGAAGGGGTCGCTTACTTGCAGCAGGGTCTGCGGTTATCCCGGACGGGCGGAGCAGGTGCAGAAACTCCGCGGCGCGACCGCCAGCAGCAGCCCCGCGCAGAAGGCAACGCAGCGCCGGGAACGCGGGAGAGGCTGCGCCTGCAGGACGCTTTCTGGATGCGGCGGTGCGGGGAGAGTGGGTGGCAGCATGATAAGGACGGCGGCGGCCCCGGCCCCCCGAGGACGCTCAGGAACTGGGGCCCCCGGCACGACCCCCCTTGCAAGAGGCGACAGCGACGAGTCAAGCCACACCCGCAAACCCGCCCTTCTCCCCGCCCGCCACCGGCAGCCGAGCACAGTACAACAGGCGTCTGCAGGCGCTGCGTGCAGCGCATACGCTGGGGGTGTTGGTTGTGCACTCTCTTCTATGCACCTCTATCGGACATGCGGCCGGCTTGCATATTGCTTGCCGCCAGGCACTTAGCAGAGAGACCGCCCCGACCCAAGACAGCGCGCGCAACAGAGCACATTTGCGACAAACACAAGACGCGAGATTGCACGCGTGCATCGACTCACAAGCATACCTGATCTCACGCTGCAGACCTGCTCGCATCGTGGAACACTTCGGTGCTCTGTTTAAAGAGGGGTTTGCAGTGCCGAGTGACTAAAGAGGGGTTGCAAAGAGAACGCAGCGTGCGGTTCAGAAGTATTTGCTCCAAATGTGTTGCGCACAGGACACGTGCACACTACTGAGACATACACCAATGGATTCCCCGGGCGGTATTGCTGTATAGATGCACTCGCGCTAGTGATTTTATCCTGA
Source organism: Sphaerodactylus townsendi (assembly GCF_021028975.2). Classification (NCBI taxonomy): domain Eukaryota; kingdom Metazoa; phylum Chordata; class Lepidosauria; order Squamata; family Sphaerodactylidae; genus Sphaerodactylus; species Sphaerodactylus townsendi. The sequence continues at coordinate 115,773,397 of NC_059429.1, forward strand.
GGTCGCTCCACGAGCGTTGCAATACACTAAACGGGGACATAGAATACAAAACAGGGCGGGAAGACCACAGTATTGCAGAGGGCAAGTAAATACCTGGGGTGTAGGTGTAGCTGTGCGTTTCAACAGATACAGCAGATGTACAACCGATAGGCATCATCCAACAAGAACTTGCAACCTATAGAATAGCAACTCCTACATTTGGAAGAGGAATTTATGAATTCTAAATGCAGTGCACAAACGATCCCCTTCCACTAATGGAGGTTTGACTCTCGAAAGTTTATACTCTGAAAATCTTGTAGGTTTTAAAGATGTAATTGGACTCCAGTCTTGCTCTTCTACTGCAGACAAACAGGGCTACGCTACCCTCTGAAATTATAATATAGAAAACTCAGCCTTGGATGCAGTGGTTGGGGAAATTGGCAGCGCGGCAAGGATGCAAAAAGGAACGAGAGATGATTAACATCGAAGGGCAGAAAATCACGAAGTGCAGATTTAGGGTTTCTAAATTCCTAGTTTCTTCAGGCTGTTCCCTGGATGAAAGGAAACTTTTATTAAGGGTATCCCCCCCCCCCCCCTAGTCTTTTTGGAAGGGTGCATATTATTAGTAGATTCTGTGTGTAGTTGTGGTCTTCGGCCACTAGGGATCGCTGCGAGCTGGCTCTCGTCTGAACAGCGCTCCTCACTGTATTTTGATGAATTTGGTCGCAGGCAGCTCGGCTTTGTTGCACACATGTTGCCTGCCATCCATATTTATGTTATTAATACTTGACTCTAAACTTTTAAAAAACCCCCACAAACCCCATGTATCCGTACCTACGCCTGGTGTCTTAGCAATTTAGGGCTGCAATCAAACATAATGTTAACAAATGACCAAGGTAGAAAACGGGAATGCGAAACCGACGCAAACCATTAAAAACAGGCTCATTCCGCACATGCAGAATAATGCACTTTCAAACTGCTTTCAGTGCTCTTTGAAGCTGTGCAGAATGGAAAAAACCACTTGCAAACAGTTGTGAAAGTGGTTTGAAAATGCATTATTTTGCGTGTGCGGAAGGGGCCTAAATGAGAATACAGTTTGCTCCGATGGCCGCTCAGAACTGAGAATCGCAGTGCTCAAATTGAAGCATCAACCAGCCCTGGGCAATCGCAGAGAGCTCATTTTGTTTGGATCTGGGGAAGTTAGCAATCTGTTTGGGACTGAAGCCTGTGTATTGAACAGATCCTTAGTGGCCCCTTCTGCACATGCAGAATAATGCACGTTCAATTCACTTTTACAATTGTTTGCAAGTGGATTTTGCTGTTCCGCACAGTAAAATTCAGCTGCAAAGTGCATTGAAAGTGGATTGAAAGTGCATTATTCTGCATGTGCAGGATAAGAAATAAGTCACTCCTGTTGCAACACAATCTGATCCTGTTGCAAACTAATCTGGTTTTCCAACTTGGAGGAGCACCCGTCATCATTATTGCAATACCACCAGTAATTGGCATTTAAAAACAAGTATTTTTGCTAGAGAACTGGGGCAGGAGCTTGGTGGCAGAGCATCTGCTTCGTATAGGGATGCCAGCTTCCTGGTGGGACCTGGGGATCCCCAGAAGTACATCTCAGCTCCAGACCACCAAGATCAGTTCTTCTGGAGAAAATGGATGCTCCGCCATTGTACCTGTTCTCCTCAGGCTCCATCTGTAAATCTCCAGGAGTTTCCCAGCCTAGATCTGGCAATTCAACCCTCCCCCCATCCCCTGTCGGAGGCCAGGGGGACCTGGCAACCTTAACTTTGTATGTAGAATGCCCCAGTATTGATTCACAATGTCTTCAGTTAAAAGTATCAGGAAGTAAGAGATGGAAAAAAGACGTCTTCCTGCCGTTTCATGTGTTCAAAACCTAATCTGAATGTTTTTTTCATTAAAAGTTGTATTCAGGGCAGTGAAGGACGAGCTGTAGGCATAACTGATCAGCCACTCTCTTCCACCCACCCAGATGCTGCTTGATAACTAAAGGAGTAGGAGGTTAAGAGCTCATGTATCTAATCTGGAGGAACTGGGTTTGATTCCCCGCTCTGCCGCCTGAGCTGTGGAGGCTTATCTGGGGAACTCAGATTAGCCTGTGCACTCCCACACACGCCAGCTGGGTGACCTTGGGCGAGTCACAGCTTTTCGGAGTTCTCTCAGCCCCACCCACCTCACAGGGTATTTGTTGTGAGGGGGGAAGGGCAAGGAGATTGTAAGCCCCTTTGAGTCTCCTACAGGAGAGAAAGGGGGGATAGAAATCCAAACTCTTCTTCTTCTAAAGCAAATATAAAATGTTGAGAACCAGTGTGATAGTGGTTAAAGAATTAAGATGAACTCTGTTGTGATTGGTGGGTGGGAGGAAATAGGGGTTCAGATGCCTACTTTCCCTGAGAACATAAAAAGAGCCCTGCTGGATCTGGTCAGTGGTTTTCCTAGTCCTGCCTCCTGTTTCACAGAGTGGCCAACTTCTCCTGGAATGTGTGTTAAGTGTTGTCAAGTTGCTTCTAACTCACGACAACCCTATGACTAATGTTCTCCACAACATCCTATCATGAACAGCCTAGTTCAGCTCTTGCAAACTGATGGCCGTGGCTTCCTTTACAGAGTCAACCCATCTCATCTGGGGTCTTCCTCTTTTTCTGCTTCCTTCAGCTATTGTCTTTTCCAGTGACTCGTCTTCCATAATGTGAGCAAATGTACGCTAGTCTCAGTTCAGTTATTTAGCTTTTGGGGCAGTTTGGGCTCGATTTGATCTAGAACTCATTCATTTGGACTTTTGGAGGTCACCAGTATCCTTTAAAACTCTCCTCCAATACCAGATTTCAAATGAATCAAGTTTCAAGGCAAGGGATGAGCAGAGGTGGTTTATTATTGCAGTTCCTCTGCACAGCAGTCCTAGTCTTTCTTGATGGTCTCCCGCTCAAGTAGTGGCCCTTGTTAACTTCCAGGCTTTGGCAAGGTCAAGCTAGGCTGGGCTTTTAGACAGCTACGATTTGCTCAGTACAGAACTGGATGGAATTCAAAGACTGGCTAAACGAAATTGGAATTACAGAAGAAAAATGGACAAGAAGATTGAAAAGAATGGACCTGCTGCTGCGCATCTAAAGAAGAGAAGAAGAAGGAGGGGGAGGGGGAAAAGGGGGGAAAAGATATGGAGGATGTATATAAAGTACACATTATAAATCTGTAATAATTCCGAAATATCAATAAAAATATTTTTTTTTTAAAAAAAAGAACTGAAAATAGCTCTAGCCCAGTGGTTCTCAACCTTCCTAACCCTTTAATACAGTTCCTCACGTTGTGGTGACCCCCAACCCTAATATTTATCCATTTTACAGATGGAAAACACTGATGCAGAGTCTTAGGCGACCCCTGAGAAAGGGTCGTTTGATCCCCAAAGGGGGCCCGACCCCCAGGTTGAGAACCACTGCTCTAGCCTCTTACAAAAGGAGAATCAAATCTTTCAAGTTTGGAGAGGCATGTGGCGTACTAATAGGTGACAGGAATGGTAGTCAAGATTTTTATGGGACTAAAAGGCTTCCTAGATATTCTTTACAAACAGGGAGATGTTAGAGATGAATAGCTACAAGTAATTCAAGTACGAACAATGCTCAGAATTATGCCAGTGTGCTAATAATTCTGAAAGCCAGCATGGTGCAGGCGTTAAGAGCAGACCCAGATCTGGAGAACTGGGTTTGATTCCCTGCTCTTCCACATGAGTGGCAGACTCTTATCTGGTGAACTAGATTTGTTTCCCCACTCCTACGTTCCTGCTGGGGACCTTGGGGTAGTCAAAGTTCAGAACTCTCTCAGCCCCACAAGGTGTTTGTTGTGGGGAGAGGAAGAGAAAAGAGTTTGTAGGTCTCCTTACAGGAGAAGAAGACAGGGTATAAATTCGAACGCCTCCTCCTCCTCTTCTAAAATAGTTGCGTAAGGTACTCCCGGGTATTCTTATTACACGGAGACTTCTTAATTGTGTACCAGTTCCTAATAAATGACTTGTAGCCACCAGTGTTTGGGCTGCAGAAACTGCATGGATTATCAGTCAACATGTCAGTTACCAGTATTGTCAAGTTGCATAGGTTCAGTTACATGGATAGAATTTGTCATACTGGTCCTTTTGTTGATCTCTTGCTCTGAATTTTGATATAGTTTGTCTCTGTAGTTAGAAAAGGTTGCCGATACCTGGACTAAGAGCTAGTGGCTCCTTGGCACTTTTCAAAGTACCTGAAAAAGGGGAAGGCGTAGCCCAGCGGTCCCCAACCTTTTTGAACCTGCAGGTACTTCTGGGATTCTGACACAGGGTTATGGGCAGAATCACAAAATGACTGCAATGGGAGGTGGAGCCAATCACAAAATGGCTGCTGCAGGAGGCAGAACCAAGAATAAAATGTCAGGGAGCAAGGTTGTATATAACTCTAACAATGCCTCTTCTACCTGATGTGTTGAATCTCTTAACAGGATGCCTTTTAATCTGCACAGCAAATCAGAAGCTCTGCTGAGCAAAAGCCCCACCCACCTTCTAAAAGCGCTTAGAGAATATAAGGAAAGGGGTTGGCAGGCGCAGTGGCTCCCCTGGCGCTACATTGGGGACCCCTGGCTTAGCCAATCTTATCCCAGTGGGTCCAGTTTCCCACATACCTTCCCTCTCCTGAGAAATATTTTTCCCAGGATTAATCAATCCATTCCAAAATCAGAACTGATCACCTTGAATTACGTTTTCATTTGTCTGAAGGGATCACATGAAGCATAAAGGACCATTTCTTACCATGCAATATGGCTGGATAAAGAAATATGGCCATTTTGAGGCTTCAGTATATCTCAGGGGTCCTAAGCATGGTGCCCGCCAACACCTTTCCTGACCAAGCGTTTTCAAAAAGGGTGGGGCCATGTGGGGCTCTTGTCCAGCAGGGCTTCTGATTGGCTGAGCAGCTTAAAAACCAATTGCTTTTGACAGGTGTTCCCACCACAACACAAGGATCTTCACTGTGTGTGACTGAAGGTCAGCTGCACGTATGCAAGAAAATATTTTCAAACGATTAAGGAGATATTCTGCCTCATGTGTTGAAGTATTACTGTTAAGAACTTTGCACTTCCTGATATTTTGTAGCTGTTTCTGCCTCCTGAGGCAGCCATTTTGTGACCGTGCCTGCCATCCTGCGTTCGACCTTCAAAAGCAACCCCAGGCTAAAAAGGCTGTGGATGTTTGGTATAGCTTTTCTGTTGGCAACCTGCAAACTTGTTTGGGCACCATAGCAAGCCTTCATGACTAAATTAACATGGGGAAAGTTTTAAGCAGGGGAGGCTTTTTAAAAAGTGTTTTTTTCCCCTCTCATACAGGTTGCCTGTTAAATCAGCAAGAGATTTCCTGAGTAAATTTACCCATCTGTGCTTCCAAATTTCACTCCGGCTGAAAATTTTAACTCTTCTCCCTTCCTGCCTTTTTGCTGCTCAAGGGCTACCTTACCTCCTGTCCCTCTAAATGATGCAGCATCCTATCTATTTGCTCCCTGGTTCTTGCTGATAAAGTCAGCATTGTTTTGCAGACAGGAGCCAGGCTGAAGTCAAACACGCTGTGATTATCGCTTTTTGCGGCACGCCTGCCTCTGGCACTCTAACAACTGAACAGAAGAACAGATTTGTTCTTTACAACATACAACCTGAACCTAACGAATTCTCAAAAGCTCAGAGATGAAGAATGCCAGAATTAGTCATGGAAATTATTCAGCAAACTGTTTCCACTGATAAAATACATTTAAGAGCAAAGTCCCTCTGTTTGCTAGCAATCAGGAAGCAAGAAGGAACAAGTGCCACTCACTGGATACATTATTCATTGCAAATTATTAGCTGGCTTTTGAACCACCTCTTCTCTTTCTTCTCCATTCCAAATCTTGCAGTTCCTTTCAGCTGAGACCAGATGGTTTATTGGCGAGGGCCAAACCGTCAAGTGGAAGCTTTGCAGTAGATCGTCCGACCTCCCCGTGTCTTTTTTATTTCGGCATCTGATCTTCTTTCCCAAGTCTACAAAAGCTGAAATCGCCAGGCTTTGAAGAGCTGAACAATCCATGCTACTTCAATTTAAAAAAGCAAACAAAACTCTCTTTTTAAATAACTATTCCAGAAAATATGCGGGGTTGCAGACTCACTGGCCATTATATTTATTAGATAAGGCAGACATGGATATGTTGCTGAACCTAGTCCTAGACTTTGAAGAGAACTATAGTGAACCTGGCTCTCCAATGAGCATGACACACACACACTTGCAAGCATATGTAGACCGTGTATTCATTTAAAATATATGTGTATCGCCTTTCTCATGGATCACAGGATTCAAAGCAACTTAATTAAGAGTCGTCAAGTTGCAGCTGATTTAGGGTACACCCTCGGGGTTTTTCAAGACAAGAAACGAGCAGGGGTGGTCTAACACTGCCTTTCTCTGCCCAGCACCTCTTGTCTCCCATCCAGATATTAAACAGGGCTGACCCTGCTTAGTTTCTAAGCTATGACAAGCTTTGACAAGTTTAGACTAGTTTGAGCTCTTCAGGCTGCTCAAAAAAGTTTACAGACTTTGAAATCATGAACAATTTAAGACCCCAGTGCAATCACCCAGAATCCAAACACATCAAGACATCAACTATTCACAACCCTTTCATTACAAATGGCAAACAAGTGTCTGATCTTTCCTTGATATCACCCAGACCTCAAAAGCTTGCTTGAACCACTGCAAAACAGGCTCTGGGATCAGTAGTCGACCTTGGGGGAAAATGTTACACCTTTCACTGAAACAAAGCTTAATAGAACAGTCTGGTGGCGGGCCCAGCCCAGCCCCAGCCAAATTGCAGCTTTGGGAGCCGGAAGGCGGTACAAAGCAGCAAGGAAGCAGATGACAAAAACATTACCCCCAGTTTAGACCTGGCCCCCACTTTCAAGGTGGCACAGCTGCTGAAAGGGAAAAGATGTAGGGCCAGTGGTAGGTCTTATTGCAAATGCCCCTCCACCAAAGTGGGGCAAGTAGAGCAGGCAATCTGCAAGCCAAGGTGATAAACAGCCTCCCCTGTGTTGATAGCCTTTTCATGCCATCCTGCCAACCCCATCACAATACCATAATAAGATCTGGCCTTTACATAACATAGAAGTCAAGATAATTGATAAACCAGTTTCTGAGGTCTGGACATTGGGGCGACTATATTCAATGCACAGGCTGGTATTTCTCCCTTTCAACCGCATGTTTCAAAGTCTATTTACTTTGTACATTTTTATCCTGTCTTTCCTCTATTTTATGTTCACAACAACAATCCTGCAAGGTAGACTTAACGAGAGTCACCCAGGCCGCCCAGTGGTGCAGAGATTCAAACCTGAGTATCCCAGATCATCAACCAATGCTGTAACCATTATGCCATGCTGTTTTTCAGTCAAATGAACACATGGAGCTATTCTACATGAGTCCAACTTTCTAGCCCGCTATTGCCTATTGCAGAGGTGAGTTGAAAGTCACTCAGGAGTGCCCAGTCAGTCACTCTCCAAGCAATTAAAAGCTACAATCTGTGTCCTTCCTGTGCTGCTGTAATCAATTTTTTATCCTTCCCTTTAAACTTGCCTCTTCACCATCACTTCTCTTTCTTGTGAAGGAAGCACAGAAATGAGAGCACCAGAACCCTTTCCGGTTTGGGGAAAATAACACACGGCAGACTCATTTTAGGGGCTGGATCTGTTCGAAGCCCCCCCCCGGGGGGGTTTTAAACAATTCGAACCTTGTGTTTATTGGTCCATGCGGAGTGGGCCTAGGAGGTTTAAATATTAAACTCTTGCCTCCTACTCTAGATTATGGTCCATTCCCCCAATCTAAGAGATTTTTTGAAATATCTTTTTAAAAATGTAGACTGAAAGAGATAAACGATTGGGGATTTAAAACATTTATGTTTTCACCATCTCTAATTGAACTGTAATGAGGTGTAGTTTATGTTTATTTTTTTTAAATCCAGGGCTACTGATTTATGCCTCTGGGACGGAGCAGGCTGCAGAACGTGTATAAAATAAAACAGGTATCTGTTTTTACTTTCACATTGTACAGATTGTGTACATGGGAGCGTCTGACGCAAGAGCAGAACAGGTGCATAGCAACAATAATACTCCGTGCAATGCTCAATGAAAGGGAGTGATTACTTAGTTGTTTAAAATATTAATAGGCTTTGTCTCCAGGACAGGAAAGCAGCAGGCAAAAAGAGTATTTACTGGAATGGAAACTTACAAAGCCACAACAAGTTTCAGGGAATCAGTGAGTGAAGGAGAATGGGGATTAGCTTATTTTTTAAAATCAGGAATGACCCTGACCTACTCAAGATGTGTTCAATCATATGCAATCAGAGCTGTCCCTTTGTCTATGGTGCATTTTCAGATAAATCTGGAGAGGACAGTGAAAAGGCCGGGGTCTGAGAGGTTTCTGTTGTACCGTGGAAGAGGAAGCCCACTTTACAGGGTTTTTTTTAAAAAAGCCCCCCCTAACTATACATTACTTACTCGTTTAATGGTAGCCTAGCAGCCTTTTTTTTTAGTTGAAAGGCTGCTATGGGAGGAGGTAATTAAGAACAAAGAAATGGCCACAGGGAGCAGACACAGCCTTTCCCTTGCCTACTGTTTGACCTATTCTTCACTTTGCTGCCTGGAAATGGCTTTTTCCTATGCAGGATTTCAAACATGTGCTGCTCAGTCTGCTTCTAAACACACCTCTCTCACAGCATATTACTGCAGGGCTTTTCTGTGCTAATGAAGTATCTAGGGGGAAGCAATCCTAAATGGGTATAATCAGAAATAAGTCCCAGGAAAGTGGATTTAAGACTGCAGCTGTGAACCTTGCATTTTAGACATATGGTTTTCTTTTCAGCATCTGAGAAGAATCATAATGCCAGCTTCTCAAACACAACTATGTGGTAACGCCTGTCACAAATCTAGTGATTAAAGTTACTTCACACTGCAGGTATATAGGAAGGGTTTGAATAGAAAACAAAAGGAGGGAGATGTCGTTGCTCTGTTATCACTGTTCCTTGTCTGTCTAGCCATTGGAGGTACATGTGTATCCTTGAAGTTCACAAAACTAGTCTCATATATTGGCCAATACTTACAATAACCCTTGGAAGTAGGCCAGAATTATTACCTCAGAAACAAGTTGAGACTGAGAATGATATTGACTGCCTGTGTTGACTCTACTTCTAACTACAACCCCTTTGAACATATATTCCGGAGTGTTCCCATGTTCACCACAGCTAATTTATGAAGTTCACCGTGTTCCCCCTTAGGATATATCCAGCTATTATTTTAAGTATGGTTTATCCTGGGATGAAATGGAAGGTGAATCTAAGCCCCTGACTTTCAGCTCTTCAACATTTATGTCTTGAAATATGGAAGCAAATCAGTTTTAAATTTGGGATATATGATCTCATAAGGCTCTTGCCAGCTCGTAAGCTTCAAATCACTTTGAATCATGTTTTGTGATTCTGAACATATTTAGTGGTTGTTAAACATTGTAGGGTCCTGGTGATCTAGAAAGCAAGTTACCACTAGTAAATAATGTGTAGAAATGGGCATTTTGTTTTATTTTTCATGTCTCATATTTGGAGAGCAGTGGGCTACATTTTGTATATTATGTGAAGACAAACCCTCTCCCAGAGATTCCTACCTCACCCTTTCCCTCCTGACCTGCTAATCCACTTGTGAGAAAGTTGCACCCTACTTTTGGTACCCAATCCAAAATTGAGAGCCACTGCTATAGGCTATTTTTCAGTAACCCCTGTTGTGCCTTTCAAGAACAAACTAGGGGATGGATGACAAAATCGTATCTTGCACAGAGTGACAAAATACCTCAAAATGACCCTAACAATTTTCTCTAGCCCCGCCCTTTCCTCCAAAGAACACAAATTATTTTACTGTATTCATAATGAAATTTATTGTCTGATAATTTTTGGTAGATTCTTTTGTACCCTTCTCAATTTTGTTGGTGGCATGTGGTTGTGAAAATGTGAACCTGCTCATTTTTCTCTGTTCGAGAGAAAATTTCTTGCTGTTTCTTTGTGTCAGCTCGGCTTGCTAACAGAGACAGAGTGAATGAGTGTTTCATTATGCCTTTCAGGTTGGGCTGCTGTGAGCTTTTAATTGAAATATGCCAGTTTGATTAGTTTGAAGGCTGAGCAGAGAAGTAAATTGCCATCATTTTGACAGTGGCGTAGCTCTCTGAGAAGGTGGTTGTTGAGTAATACGGCTTTACATTCCTCCTCCTGGTCTTACCTGACCAGTGGGAATTCTAAGATGGCCTTTCAGAGGATTGGATTTTTTTGGAGGAGAGTAGATTGGAGACTTGTCGTGCATTCCTAAACAGAATGGCTTGTGGGGTACTCCAGTGATCTGGCATAAATTCTTTCATCCCTTCCTTTGTTATAAGGAATTACTATAGGATTGCCAACTAGAGGTTGAGAAATTCCTGGAGATTTGGGGGCCATGCTTGGGGAGGGCAGATTTGGGGGAAGAGAGGGAACTAGCAGGGATATGATGCCACAGAGGGGCTTTCCCCACTGACAGAGTTGAACTGGTCTCTACCTAGGTTTGCCTCAGTGAATTCCCACTGTCACCGAGCTCAACATTGTTTTGTCTCAGTTCCCCCCCCCCCCAGAACTGCGACATCCTTCAAAGTGGGGAAGCATCAAAACGACACCTCATCCGTGCAACCAATCACGAGCCACTTTTGTGGCATGCGCAGAACGGGAGAGTCGTGGTGGGCAGAAAGCGCATGTAACTGTAAACTGTAAAAACTGGTAAAAAAAAAAGAACGCTCCCGTTTCCCGCCGTAACACAAGCGCCAATCACGATCGAGGAGCGAAACAGGCACCAAGATGATCCCGCCCACTTAGCTCAGTTCCAAGGGGCCAACTCAGTTGCTGTGGGGACAGTCTGGAATCGCCCTCCACTGAAGGGAACCGAGTCGACCTTCTCTCCCTTCTGTAGTGGGGAAAGCCTCTCAGAGTCTCCCCTTCAGCGGAACTGATCACTACAGGCCACAGATCAGTTGTAATTCCAGAACTCCAGGCCCCACCTTGAGGTTGGGAACACTAATCATAATTACCACTCAGCCTAGGTTACCAATCTCCAGGTGAGAATTGGAGACCCACTGGGATTACAACTGAATTCTTCACAACTGAGATCAATTCCCCTTGAGAAAATGGCTGCTTTGGAAGGTGGCATCTAAGTCATTATATTTTGCTGAGATCCCTCCCTTCCGCAAACCACAGGCTTACCAGGACCCTGCACAAAATCTCCAGGAACTTCATAAACCAGAATTAGCACCCCATTCAGCATAGTTAAACCAGCATAGTTAAACCTGGATTAGAACCCACAAATCAATTGTGCTAATCTCAGCAGCCTCGGTTTACTGTGCCACTTTCTAGGGTGTGTGTGTGTGTGTGTGTGTGTGTGTGTGTGTGTGCGCACGCGCGTTCTGTTTGGGCTTGGGCCTTTTCAGTCCTCAATGCTTTGATGCTGTGGAAAGGCTTGCCTGAGGTAGTCAGCAAAATGCTGCCATATCTTCTGGTTTTCCTTTTTTCCCCCAAGGAAGTTTTATGTATTTTACACTTGCAGACAATATATACAGAAAGAAAAAAAGAAGAAAAAAACCCAAATCTGGTCTCCCCTCCCTCCCTGCAGTAATTACAATAAAAGAAAAAAGCACACACATCCCTACCTATACATCTAGGGTGAGTTCCAGGTACCTCATTATGGATCCGAACACAAATCTAGTTCCGTGCTCATGGTTGATATCTGCATTTCCCTCACTTTTAGTTCTTCTTATAAAACTACTTTAGTCCAATATACTGTTTTCATTTAAATCTTGAAACCTGCCACTATTTCTCTATTCATATATGTTTTCAGTAGAAAGTCTGCAAAGCATTTCCAATCCTTGAGGAAACTGTCCATATTTTGGTCTCTTAAAAACGCTGTCCGCCTTGCCATCTCTGCATATTCTGTGACTTTTAAAATCCAGTCTTTTTTTGTTGGAGTTTTATTGTCCCTTTAATTGAATAGATATAAAATCCTTGCTGCAGTGGTCATGTACATAAAAAGTGTTCTAGGTTGATCTGGAACATCCTGGTTTTCCAAAAGAAACATAACGCCCCTTCCGCACATGCAGAATAATGCACTTTCAATCCACTTTGCACTGTGCAGAATAGCAAAATCCACTTGCAAACAATTGTGAAAGTGGTCTGAAAGTGCTTTATTCTGCATGTGCGGAAGGGGCCATAAGACAGTTTTGTTCCGGACAGCCCTTTCCTCGATTTGTGTTGGCTTTTCTCATTTCTTGTAAACAGCTGGTCTGTGCTGAGTCAAGTATCTGAGCTTTATAGGTGTTATTTGATATATTTTTAAAGATTATTGAGGCTTTAAAAAATTAATTCTTCTCTCCCCCGCCCCACCAGCCCCACCAGTTGCAGACAACTGCCTAAGGGTATGTGAATTTTAAATTTCTTAAAAATCCATCTATTCTCTGGTTAAAAGCTATGGCTAGAAGTAAATACGGCAAATATAGGAATTCATTAGTTGAAAACAGAATGTCAGGCTGCCAGCAAGTCTCCATTCTTGCTCTTTGTTGCTCCATCTTAAAGTCAGCTTCTCTGCTAGGCACATGTAGGGGTTGCAGCCATTTCTATAACAAAGGGCAAAGTGAATGGGTCTGGGCCTGATCCCATCACACATACTGAGGAAGAATAAGAGCATCCCAGAGAAAGAAGCCAAGACCTGCTGAGTAATCAGGACCTCTCAAGGTATTCATCAAAGTGCATTTAAATAGAAAGGACCCTGCTGTATTCTTTGTTGCCAGTTGGCCAGTTTTCCACTGTTTGACTGGTTTTTCTCTTTTCTGGCCAATTACGAGTCAAAGTTTTTTTCCTGTATAGGGAAAGGAATTGGAGAAATGCCCATTCCTTGCCTGCCTGCCATTCTTTCTCCTACTTTCTTTCATCATTCCAATGACTTCGATCACTTCAAGTAAGTTTACAGTATCCTCTCCACTTTTACCAGAAGTGGTCTGACGGACCACCTTTAAACATGAAGGACACATGGGAGCACTGAATGAAGTTTATGAGGTATAAAGGGCTAGTATCTGAGCAACCTACAACAAGAATAGCATCTCCAAAACACAAGAATGGTGTCTGCTTATTGGTTTCAAAGCTCTTTAATTGCTTCCCTTCCCCTTTTAGAATCCATTCCACATATGCTGGCAGTTGAAACCACTTACCTCAAATGGATTTCAGCAAGATAATGTGTGTGAGAAGCTCTGAATAACTGAAACACAAATGGTAGGTCTCTTTCTTCTTGTTGTTCCTCTTGTTATAATCCGAGGCTCTTTCCAACAACCTTATAGTGATTGTAAAGAAAAAACCCATTGCTTGGGATCAAGGACCAAGCTGTGTGAAAGCCTAGCAGAGGACAGATATGTTTTCACAACAGTAACCAAATGTCTACAAAAACACAAGCTATTTGAGTAGGTCTGTGCTGTTGATATCTCTGAACACTCACAAAAGTTTTTATTTTGTTATAATATTTTTGTATTGTCCATCAGCTGGAAGCAGCTCACAACGGGCAAATGTGCTGTGAAAGAAAGAAACGTCATGCACATGTACTGTGAAAGAAAGCAAAAACAAAAATAATGTTGTGGTTGAAACATTAATGGAGAGTAAAAACTGTTTTTTCTCTCCCAGCAATGGATGGAAGGGTGACAGGTGCCTGTATTTTCTTGGTTGGCTGGCAGCTCCTATCAGCTGCTCTTATTGCTGCCTTGCCTTAGTGGCTGTATTTGTTCACATATGACACAGTTTTGCACATAACTCTCCACAGGAGTATTCCAAGGGCTCCCGTGAGACAGACATGCTGTTGGTTCCCAAGAGACATAAATACAGGAGCGGAACAGAAATGGAAAGAGAAGGCTGCATTGTTGAAGGCTTTCACGGCCGGAATCACTGGGGTGCTGTGTGGTTTCCGGGCTGTATGGCCGTGTTCTAGCAGCATTCTCTCCTGACGTTTCGCCTGCATCTGTGGCTGGCATCTTCAGAGAATCTGATAGTAGGAATACTATCCTGATAGTATGAATACTTTCCTACTATCAGATCCTCTGAAGATGCCAGCCACAGATGCAGGCGAAATGTCAGGAGAGAATGCTGCTAGAACACGGCCATACAGCCTGGAAACCACACAGCACCCAAGAAGGCTGCATGTTTGATACAATGACCCAGTGGAATCGGTGAAGTTCACAGTGTGTCTGCTTTTTACAATTCAGCATTTTTTAAAAAAATACACCAAGATGCAAGTCCTACATAATGAAATTATTATACATCTTGCATAGGGCAAAATTACCATGAAATTCAGATCAGCTATCTGGTTAATGATTCTTCCCCTTACAAATTAAATTTAGAAAACATTATTCTAAGATAACTCCTTTATTAAGCAGACACAAGAATCTGATAATAGTATTTCACAGCAATTTTATCATAAATCTTTCCTGTTTCATAGTTTTTATCTAAAAATTAACATTTGTCTTGATGTTTTCTTTCCCCTACTCTCCTCTAATTATGTATGGGTTTTCTTTCCTGTTTAGAAACTGTATCAGCCATAAGGTTGCATATTTGCTGTTGTATGAATGATGTAATTTTTAAGATGATGCCAACTCTATCTTTTTTGCTGAAAAACAAAAGACAGAAGTTCTTAGTGGCAGCATACAGAAGCAGGGCTGCAAATATGAATAAACCAATAAGTAGATTTTAAAATCAGAATTGTCGTCTTGTAGATGGATTCAGTGTGCTTAACCTCATATACCAGATTAAACAGGCATTACTTGGGATGACTTCTTAAATGAGCCAGCATTGGCAGCTAAAATAGATGACTCCCAGTTTATAGTTGGACATCCCAGTCTTTTCTTATATGACCTGGAACGAAAGTTCTCCAAACTGAAAACAGCTTGAAGCTAAATTCTTTTCAAAATCAAACCTTGAGGCACACTCTGTTCTGATACCTGAACGCATTAATTTTTCAGTTGTTAGGACAAATAAAACCAAGATTTACTTTTTGGAGTTCATCTGACTCTGTGAGCATACATATCCACAAAGCCCATGCTGTGATGTATATAGTGGTCACATATCTGCAACTGGAAAGGGATACATATGTAACCACAGTTCACACACAGAGACAGAATGGGTTGCCATATCTGGGATTAAGTAATTCTGGGAAATTCTCTGCATTGGATTGTGATTTGATCATTCAGACTGTACCTATACAAAGAGGGAACAGTCTTGGCCTGTCTCCAATGAGGATGATTAAAAGAAAGGTGACTTGCCCAAAGAGCATCCTGGGAGTCTTTCGTCATGTGTTTTTCATGATACACTGATTTGTTGCTTGCAGAGCTATTTTAAATAATTCTAGTGTATGCCTCAGTTTCCCACTTGGTAGTCAATGTGTTGTACTGGTTCAGGGACCAACACTGCAAACATTATACCTGCCTGAGCCCACTGACTGCAGTGGTTTTAGAAGGGTATAATTCTGCTTAGGGTTGCATAATGGGTGACCTTCATATACCCTTTAAGTGCTTGTTACATCTGCCTACATATGAAAGCTGCCTCATTCTGAGGCATTTATTTGTCTATCAAGGCCAGGATTGTCTGCTCTGCAGTACCTTTCCAGGATGACAGGGGGAGCTCTTTCACATCAACTACCACCAGCTATTTTCAGCTGGAGAGACTGGAGTTGAATGGGCATCTTGTGTGTGCAAAGTGCATCTTTTACTCATGAGCCAGCCACGGTCCCTCCTCTGAATGTTAAGGATAATAAGTAGGGTTGGCAGCTCCGGGTTTGGGAATACTGGAGATTTTGGGAGTGAAGTCTGAGAAAGGAGAAGTTTGGGGAGAGGAGGAACTTCTATGGAGTATAATTCCATAGAGTCCACCTTCCATAGCAAACATTTCCTCCAGCTGAACCAATTCCCTCTGTCACCTAGAGATCAGTTGTAATCCCACGAGATCTCCAGCTACCACCTGGAGGTTGGCAACTGTAACAGTAGGTGTGGAATGCGATCCCAGAATAAATTGACCTGAAGTCCATGGAGGAAGACTGAGATAACAATGATTTGCCATTGGCTTTTCTACACAGTGAGCAAAAGAAGGAACCTGACCTGGGGAACTGATACAATAGATTCAGGTCACTGGCAGTTTTCTTTCACACAACTAGTATTAAAAGAATTGTCAAAACTCATTATAGAGACAAAACAAAATTATTGCCAAACTCTGCTTGTATTCAAGCCTGTAAAAATGGGGAAAGACTGCCAGCAAGTTTTCCCCTCCAACAGTTGTAGGGGGGAAAATATTTGCTCCTTTCCCCATTGTGTACATAGTGTCTGTGATGGAGTGTCACAAGTAATGGTGTGTAATTTCATTGCAGCCTTATTCTAAATACATCATTAGAGTGAGAAATGCATATTATGTCGATGGCAAATATCCTCTCTTTTCTAATTCGCTTAATCGGATGAAATGGGGATACAGTAAGGCATAATAGGAAAATTAGTGCTCTGACATTCCAGGGGCAAGTGCCTCAGAGATGCACTGAAGTAATTGTACTGGGGTTTGTGGAGACAGAAAGGCTTTCCATACAGACATCATAGGAACTAGGTACTTACAGAAATAGATTATCGGTGTATCTGTCTGTAAATGATTTTTCTGTTCTCTGAACATATGAATCTGCTTGATACCAAGTCAGCCCACAGGCCCATCTAGTTCAGTTTTGTTGACTCTGAGTGGCATCTATTCTTCAGGGCTTCAAGCTGGGTAGAGTGTCTTTCTTCATAGCTGTTCTCTGAGTCCATTCACTGAAGATGTTTGGGACTATCTGCATGTAAAATATGTTTTCTCCACTGAGCCAGCATGGTGTAGCTGTTAAGAGAGGTGGACTCTAATCTGGAAAACTGAGTTTTGTTACCTAGCTTAACAGTTATGAGACTGTTTTATAGTAGCAATGGGGAAATAACTCAGCTTGGCAGTGCGAGAGGTAGGCTAGGTGGGATCTTTTAGACAACTATACCAGAATTGACTTTAGAAACGTTCTACAGAGAAGGCAAATGAGACCAAATTGTAGTTTAAATATGTTTATATAAATTTTGTTTGCAAGCAATCATACAGTGAGATGTTAAGGCACATACACACAGTTTCTAAGTATATAAACAGGGAGGAAAAGATAGGTTTTGGATGATAGAATAGGAGGAGAAGCGGGGACCATACGTTACCTAAATTCAGCTGAAGAAGATCTAGAACCGTGGTGGCGAACCTTTTGCACTCCAGATGTTATGGACTACAATTCCCATCAGCCCCTGCCAGCATGGTCAATTGGCCATGCTGGCAGGGGCTGATGGGAATTGTAGTCCATAACATCTGGAGTGCCAAAGGTTCGCCACCACTGATCTAGAAGAAGGCAAGGATCTCTATGCCAGCATAGGGACCCAAGTGAAGGATGATATATCGCGTCTCACACCAATGTGACCAAGAGAGGTTCAGGCTAGTATTGAGCACTGAGGCTCTGGTGTGTAGTATTTTTATACCCCTTTGCGCAGGTAAGGCAGGAAATTCAAACTTGGGTTTCGTTTCTTTGCAACTGCTTGGGGCTTCCTTGCTGGACTTGCGGGGTTGAGCTAATTAGCAGCTCTATCTATTGTCTCTACTTCCTGGGACAATGGGGTCAATTGGTCCTAGATTATGTCAGTGAAACCTTGAATGGTTTATTCAGAGGTACTTCCTAAAGTCTCTGCCAAGAGCATTCGAATTTGCCTGAGGTTTGAGTGAATCAGGAAGGGATCTTTTTGTTAGGGAGATCGTATCTAGAGGTTGAGGAAATGTATGGGAGAAGCAGTTGTTGGGGAAATGGTTTCTCAAAAGCACATCAGATATAAAATCTAGTACCAGGGAGTTCTCTAGGATCCATTGTGTCATAACATCTTTAGCGGGGTGTGGTAATCAGTGCCCCAGGGTGGGTGGATGTGCCATTGTGGTGGTGCACCACTCCCAAGAGCGGATTCAGCCCAGGCAGGGTATAAATAGGGCAGGGTGTAAATAGACTTTATAAATAATTTTTTTTTAATTAAAAATAATCATAGAATCATAGAGTTGGAAGAGACCACAAGGGCCATCAAGTCCAACACCCTGCGATTCAGGAACACACAGTCAAAGCACTCCTGACATATGTTCATCCAGCCTCTGTTTGAAAACCTCCAAAGGAGGAGACTTCACCATTCTCCAAGGCAGTGTATTCCCCTGTCGAACAGCCCTGACGGTCAGGAAGTTCTTCCTAGTGTTTAGGTGGAATCTCTTTTCCTGCACCTTGAATCCATTACTCCGTGTCTTAGTCTCTGAGGCAGCAGAAAACAAGCTTTCCCTCTCTTTGACATGACATCCCTTCAAATATTTAAACATGGCTAACATGTCCCCCCTTAACCTTCACTTCTCCAGACTAAACATCCCTGGTAGAAAGTCGCATCCTAGGCAGGGGCCATGGGTCAACATCTGCTTGGCATGCAGAAGATCCCAGCTTCTATCCCTGGGATTTCCAGCTAAAAGGATTAGGTAGCAGGACATTTCTGCCTGAGACTCAAAAGAGCCACTGCCAGTCTGAATAAACAGCACTGACCTTGATAGCCAATAGTCTGATTCAATATAAGGCAGGAGCAGCTGTGCATGTATTGAATCCAGTGGACTTATTCGTTCAGGGACTAATAACTGTTTGAAGAAGGCAAAGAAGACTGCTTTTTTGCACCATAAGGACTTTCAAAGTGGCTTACAATAATCTTCCTTCCCCCTGCACCCCCCTCCCATAACAGGTACCTTGTGAGGTAGGTGGGGCTGAGAGAGTTATGTGGAAGGATGGAGTGAGGGGAAACTGTGCCTGGGGCGCGTGCACGCCCTGCGCCCCTGCCATGATGCCACGTCCTCCCACCCCGGAATGCCCTCGCCACGCCCCTCCACGGCCTGGTCATGACTCCACTGCGGCTCCGCCCGGGTCGTCACGTCCCCTGCCCCGTTGGCACTACGCCACTGGTTATGTGAGAACTGTGACTAGCCCAAGGTCACCCAGCAGGCTGCATGTGGAGGAATGGGGAATCAAACTCGGTTTTCCAGATTAGAGTCCACTGCTCTTAACAACTACACTGCTTTGGATCTTTTCCTTTGATTCTTGACTTTGGCCATGTCCAGGTTTTATCCCTTCAGACAGCAAGGGAAAGAAAAACTCAGCTTTTATGAGACATAGCAAACAGCCTTGTTCCTAGATTCCCCATGTCATAATTGTTCAACTTTCCACTATTTCCCCATGTAGAAGCCTTTCTTGAAATGAAAACCTATATGCCATTAAAGGTTAAAATGAAATGAAATGAAATGAAAACAGCCTGGCATATCAAGCAGACAAGTTGTAGCCTATCCTTTCCTGTGTTGTACTAGATTTGACCTGCAGGGATTATTTTTTTAGGCAAAGGACCATTAAAAATGTGATCTCACTACTGTAGCCTGTAATTCTTCAGACCATTCCGCCATCTCATTCTGTTGTGTGCCAGACCACTGATCTAACACAAGCTAGCAGCTTACATAATGTGTTAGTCCAACTTGCTTCAATGGAACTGACTTTTACAGAAGTTACTGAAGATTTTCACAAGGAGGTATAACGTTATTCCGAACTTTTAACAACATCCTAAAGTTTGCGTAAGAGCAAACTTTAATGGAATCTGGTAAAATTAATTATTTCTGCAAGTCTTTTAGAATAAGCAGCCTTCTTTTAAAGGATAAATTTGGCATACGCTTTGATTGCAAATGCCAAGCAAGATAATCAGGCATTATCAAGAAAGAAAAAGTGATTTTTTTTTCATTAAAAAGCAAAAGGGAACGGAAAGCACATATGGGTAACCAGTCTGCTTCAGAGAGCAAAAAACACAGACCGATAACCAACCACAAAAAGATTTATTACGCTAAATTATCTACCCTGTTCTATTATTGTTTGAGCAGTTCCCAGCATCTCCATTGAGGCTGGCATCGCAAGGCAAATGGCGTTTCTTCTAGCATTTATGCTTGGAAATATCTCACAGCCTTTAGAGACCGTAGTTTTAAAAATTATTTTTAAGTTTGACAATGAGGTTTCTGTCAGTGGCAAATAGCTTTTCACCCTCCAGCCAAATGACTTGAATGATTTAAAAGAATAAATGACTTAAAAGAATAATTTAGCAGTGATTGGGGTGGGGGGGGGGGGGAGAATGAAAGGAGGCTTCTAATATAGTGCAAAGGTATTCTCTGGCCCTTTGTACACGCAGAACCTACCCCAGGGCTGTTTGCTACGCAGTGGGGTTTTCCCGTGTTTTTCGTTTACTCCCAAGGAAGTGTCCCTAAGACCTGCTATTTCCTGCTGAATCAAACTGCCATTTTGTCCCCCTGCCCCATGCACTTCCTTTTTGTTTCTGCAACCTCAAACTGGGGAAGTTGTCTACTGCCTCCCCCCCCCCCTTTTCTATGGTCTATCACTCCTGAAAGAAGTGAAAGAAGCCCCACCGCTCCTCCTGAAATGGTGCCTAGAAGAGTGGGCAGAAATACTGCTGTGTGGAGAGGGAAAGGCAGGGAAGTACAAGGAAACCCAGAGAAAGCTGAGCACACATTGGTCTCCTTCATGTTCCCTGTGAAGAGAGACAAAAAGTTGCACTTACCGAAAAAATTTTTTGGAAACCGCTTGGAGAGTCTGATTGAGAGTGTGGTGATTTCTGAAGAGGGGGAAACAGGTGCGAAACCAAGAATCTAACTCGAAGGAAATGTATGTTGAACATGAAGGAGACCACAACAGTGTAAATGGTCTGTGGCCCTTTCCGCACGGAGGCGGAAGGGCTTGGGTCGGCGTTTCTGACGCGACCCGACGACGCTGGGACCGTCCACATGGACGGTCCCAGAAAGAACCGGGAAGACGGCACCGCTGGGCGCCGTCGCCCGGTCGACTCACCTGCTCTCCGGCCCTCCGGCGCGTCGCCAGGGCCTGGGGACCCGCCTCCCCAGCCCTGCGCGCCTGCTTCCATGTCGCAGAGCAGGGGGGCGTGTCCCCAGGCCCTGGCGACACGCCGGAGGGCCGGAGAGCAGGTGAGTGAAGGCAGGGAGTGGGGGGGGGGGAGCGCCGGGAAGCCGCTGCCGTTCGCACGGCAGTGGCTTCCAGCCAGCATTTTCAGAAAAGTGCGCTTCCCAGCACACTCTGAAAACGCCGGCTTGGCGCCGGGTGGGCGGCGCGGCTGCGAAGCAGCTGCGCCCCCTGTGCGAATGGCGGCCTGGGGACAGCGTTTTTGCCATCCCCAGGCCGCCATATTCCGCCCGTGCGGAAACGGCCAATGTCTTTTTCTGCTGCATGTTACATCCCAAGATCTTTGGGGGAGGGCAGCCTATAAGTTTGAAGAATGAATGAATAAATAAATAAATAAATAAAAAGGTCATAGAATCTGAGCAAGTCAAAGAGTGAGTGGCAGCGAGTGGCAGTTGATTCAAATTGGTTGGGTGATTAAACAGAATCCCCATCCCTCAACAGGCTGAGGCAAACACACAGCCAACAACAAAGGAACCTCTCACACAGACAAAAACTTCCCCAAGCCCTAAAAAAAAAACAAAAAAAAACAAGCCCTCAAAAACACACACACCAGATAAGGATTGAGCTTTAAGGATAAACACCACAAAAAACAGAGCTCAACTTTTTCCTCACTGTCTTTTCCCCTGGTCTCAGAGTACAGTCCCTCCTTCTTCTTCTAAGCAAGTCAAAGAGTGAGTGGCAGCTGCTTCAAATTGATTGGGTGATTAAACAGAATCCCCACCCCTTATCAGTGGAATGCACTACCTCAGAATATGGTGGAGTCTTCTTCTTTGGAGGTTTTTAAACAGAGGCTTAGATGTGCTTTGATTATGTGTTCCTGAATAGCAGGGGGTTGGACTTGATGGCCTTGGGGTCTCTTCCAACTCTATGATTCTAACAGTCTGAGGCAAACTCTAAGTGCATTAAACCTGAAGGAGTGGCTTCCGCCACCTCTTATTTCCTTTCTCCCCAATCATGAAATGCTTTATTATTTATTATTTTAAAAGTATGTGTGCATTTTTCCTCATCAAAAAGGCCCAAAGCAGCTCACAACAGAGGGAAAAAACACTATAGAAATAAACTAATAAACAAAGCAAACTACATTTTGGACCAATTTTGGGTTTGTTGGCTGGCTTGTCTAGGGCCAAGTGCTCTTGGCTTGAGGCCTTTTGCTTGTGCTGAAGGACTCACACATCTGCTGTTCCCAGTTTGTGATACTAAGTTAGGCGTAGAGAGGTTTGGTGCTCTAATTTGTCCAGCGCTGATGGTGTTAACATTTGAATTTGCATGAGCGTACAATATCCAGGCCATATGCAACCTACAACCCGCAAGCGTGCACAATAATCAAGGCTGTGTAAATAATGGACCGTTGCCTCAGTCACACTCTTTAACATCCTAATCATTAGGCAGCTCTGTCGACAAGTTACCTCTGGTCCAAACAAGACATAATTTGAGGATTTGGACCAGTAGGAAATCTCATCATGCTAGCAGGGAAGTTTGCATTATATTTTAAATTCTAGCAGTCTACATCTTTACAAAGAAAGAAAGAAAAGAAGACCTCTTATGGCACGTTTCGCGCAGCCTGGAAAATCTCAAGATTTCCTTAGGCCTTAAGTGAAGCTGCTGTTTTAAAAGATGTTTTACTTCTAGGTTCATTGAATGCAACTGAAACCAGCCTTTCACCCTCTTGGTTGAGATAATTTCTGCATAAAACTATGGCTCCTGCCTTGGTATAATCATGGCAGTCAGACTCTTTTGTGAACAGGAAATCAAATGTGTTCCAAAATCATTCAGTGTGTTAAATCTGTCATTGGTCTTGGTGGATTTGAAGGCTGGATGTAAAGTGGTGCTATTAGCCCAAGAAATAATCTGGAAAGAAAAGTGATAACAGGTACATTTAGCAGCATAATAAAGGCTATTATAGTAACTGGCACGCTTAACATTGCAGAACTCTCTTGTAACGTGTCATTTGGGGGAAATGACAGTCTTTTGAAACACATGAGCTGTAAGGTACAAATTCTAGCTCAAGGAATGCTGAGGTATTCATGAAACATTAAGGCACTGCATGGGTAAATGTGTACCTATACATCATGGGTACCTATACATCAAGAAATGGAATCAAACGTACATCTTTGTACCCATCTTTCTCCCAAAATCCATAGTTCACTTGCGGTGCACTCAGCCAATGCTACATGTACATTCAGTTTGTAGATCTGTGCAGTGGTGGGATCCAAAATTTTTAGTAACAGGATCTCATGGTGGTGGGATTCAAACTGTGGCGTAGCGCCAATGGGGCTGGGTGGGGCACAATGGGGGCATGGCCGGGCATTCTGGAGGCGGGGCATTCCTGGGCGGGGCTGTGTCAAGGACGCAACCACTGTGCTGGTCCTTGGGCGGGAAACGAATGCACGCAGGCGCAGGCTGCCACGCACGCCGGTGCACCTCCTGCTAGACTGCTTCAAGTTCTGTGCGCTACTGCTGAGATGAGGGGGGTAACTAAGGCAAAAATCACGTGGCAAAATCACCAATTAGTAACCCCCTCTCGGCACACACAAATAATTAGTAACCTACTTTCGGGAACCTGTGAGAACCTGCTGGATCCCACCTCTGGATCTCTGGCTCTGAAATGGTTTGTTCTATAGCCTGTATCTAAACCTGCTGGTGCTCTTCCCAGCAAAGTCTCTGGTCAAGTGTAAACATTCCACTTACCACATTCCTGGTTGGCGATGTGGTATGTGATGTGAGTATGTGGTGTGTAGTGTTGTAGAGAATACTAGGCATTGAGCTTCAAAAATCATCTTCATCATGATGTGTTTATCATCCTTCTCCTGTCTTGGAGCTCTGGTGGCTTTATATCCCACTAGCACTAAAGCCCATTTTAAATTAATTAAATTAAAATAAAATGGGCTCAAGGAGGGGGGAAGGGAGGGCAGAGGATCCCCCTCTTCTTCCACCTCCCTCTTCCCTCCAGGGGAGCAGCCCTTATTGTTTGGGGTGGGGGAAGTTCCTGGATTGGGGGAAGGTGGGCAGAGTCATGGTGGAATGTTGTGAATCCTGCACACCCATTGGCTGGGGGTTTGTCGTTGGACATTCCATCCCTTAGGCAATTATGTATGATGAGTCGCTGTTAACTTCCTAAGGAAGTTGTAGAAGTTATATGAAAAACCAGTATTTTGAAGGAGTACAGTAGACATACAGAAAGGTAGAAACCTTCTATTCTTTTTAAATAGGTATCTAAACACAATGGCTGGGCAGATATGTGACACCACTAAAAGTCTCATCCTGCGATGAGTATAATATATGATGTTTTAGAAGAAGTGAGGAAAATCGTGCTGGCGTTAGCCGTGGGCATGCAGTTTGGAGCTTTTTGGTTAAATACTATCCAAAAACTGCAGTGATTAGATACCTGCTGAAGGCTGACCTTTTGAATCACAGCCACATTCATAAGCGTTTGCAATAATTTTCTTGAAGTGTTTGGGTCATTCCCTGTTCTCTATACAATCTTCATCCTACCTTGATTGGAACAGATGGAGGCTTATTATCAGATATACGGCTATTACGTGGCACAAAAATTAAACATTGTACTCCCTTCAAAGGATAAGCAGTTCTGTTCAAGACTGTGAAGGTTGATTATAGGCTTCTAAACGAGATGTGGAGATTATATTAGCTGCTGTTTTATGTGACAAGGCGACAATTTAAAGGGAAAAAAACTTCAAGGAGAAAGGAAGCTTTCTGATTAAACCTACACATATGTTTACTTGAGAGGAAAGGAAATTTAGGAGTAGGCACACCAGAAAGCAAAGACAAGATGGAGTGTAGACATTTTTTGCTAGTTAATCATGTATTCAGCTGCCATTCTTTTTGCTACACTAAGGTCCCTTCCGCACATGCAGAATAATGCACTTTCAATCTACTTTCACAATTGTTTGCAAATGGATTTTGCTATTCCACACAGTAAAATCCAACGTAATGTGCATTGAAAGTGGATTGAAAGTGCATTATTCTGCATGTGCGGAAGGGGCCTAAGAGATTACATTGGGTTGGATCCAAGCTACCTCGAATAGTGGGAATTTGCGGAAGTGGATTATTCTTTCTCAACAATCCCTACTGCAGCATAATTCTGCTGTTGAAGGCTGAGGGACTCTAAAGATTAATGCACCCCATGTAGGGTTGCCAGTTTCCAGTAGGGTTGCCAGGTATTTCTGAACCTGCAGATTTGAGGAGGGACCCTAAGGAATGCTGGGTTTGGGAAGGATCTCAGCAGGGTATAACGCCACTAGAGCCCACCTCCAAAGCAGTCATTTCCTCCAAGGGGACTGATCTCTGCTAGGAGATTGCAATTCTAGGAGATCCTCAGGCCCCCACCTAGAGTTTGGTAAACCTAGGCATTTGGGAGAATCAAATGAAATGGCCACCCTCACTTTTGCTGGAGTGGAGGAGGCTCCAGAAATGGAGCAAAAAGTTGGCCAAGAGGTTTTGGCTCCTCATGCCATGCAGTCTATTGCCGTTTTTGATTAGGCACTTGCAGGACAGAGTTGGCAAGTGGGAGGGGACTACTTAACCCTGTCTGGGACCACAGCCCCGGACTCTCATCCTGGCACCAGCATGACCCAACAGCCCCAAAAGGAGGTCCCAAATGAAGACTCATGCAATGAGCACAGTGAGTGGTGGACGGTGGTGACAGTGTGCCCAGAGGAACTGGGAGAGCTCTAGGGCAGTGGTGGTGAACCTTTGGCACTCCAGATGTTATGGATTACAATTCCCATCACCCCACTGCCAGCATGGCCAATTGGCCATGCTGGCAGGGGCTGATGGGAATTGTAGTCCATAACATCTGGAGTGCCAAAGGTTTGCCACCACGGCTCTAGGGGGTGTCACAGCCCAGAATAGGCTGCAGCTGATTCATGGCAGGCAGGAGAACCAAGGAGCCCGACCCAGCCTGATGGAGGTCCAGTGGGGAAGGGGTGGGAAATGCCCAGAAGTAGGGAGAGAGGCCCATGACAGACCAAGAGAGGCTGCTGGTCATATGGCGGAATCCTGGTGCAACACCTCTTCCAGCAATACCTAGAAGTGATATCATATCACTGACATGATGTCAACCTGCTTTTAGGATTTGAAGAAAGCTCTCTGGTAAAATCAAATAATTTTGCCTAGATCGCTCTAGGTCCTAGAGCATTGGACATCATGGCAATGAGATGTCTCTTCTGGGTGTTTCCCAGAAGTGACACCACATCATGCTGCATTTTAGGACATTTTATTCTCCTGCTAGCCCTCAATAGGCTGACAGGCAACAGACAGGAAGGCCAGGAGGTCTTCCGTTGAAGCAGGAGACCTGGTCTCCCTATCTGTTCTGCAAATATGGTTTTAGGGACATACAGGTGTGAGGTAATATATAGTTGCTGATCACAGTGAATCAGTCTGTCTTCCATGACTAAAGGAGGAGTAATACATCTTAACATCTGTAGATATCTCAGCGTGTCGGGATGTGGCTTTAAGTGCCCATTAAGGCTTGGAAGCTGAGGCATTTGGGGGCTCAGGATCACTCTCTCTTTTTCTCTGGGATCTGATGAGGGGGAAAGGATCCACTGCTCTCCAGACTTCTGTGCTTCTGCCTCTGTTCTGTCTGAATAAGTCGAATAGTACAAAAATGCCATAAGTCTGCAGAAACCAACCCATACAATGTGCTACCCTTGGACCTTCTCAGCTCTCAAGGAAATTGGGTGTTCATAATAGTTTATTTCTGCCCTTACATGCTGCTTCACAGTTCATGGCAAGATAGTGAAGGACAAAACTGTACCACAAGGCTACAGCTGAATTCTTGACAAAATAAAGCCTCCACCTGGAGTGCAATAACAACAGACTTTTTATTTATATTTTTTTTATTTCATCCAAACTTAAATGGAAGTGTACACATATTTACAAGTATGCAACAAAGCAGCTATCTATACAAGAACAAGCTAGCCGGAAATCTAGACTCAATGCCAACCTCATAATGAAATGTCAATGCTCATTCTGTAAAAATGATAACAAAAATGCAAATAAATAAAAAAGTCCACAAGGAAACCCCCAGCCCCAAAATATGAAATTTTTATACTTAAAAACTGAATGGTACTAAGAAACACAACTTGTTACAATGAAATGGGATAAGCTACAAAAAAACACAAATAGTATGTACAAATACAGTCGATTTATAACCAAAACCCATAAATAAAAGTAATAAATTAAAAAATATATGAAGGATACCAAATGGGGCTGCACGCTGACTCCTGCTTCTCGCAAAGTCCTTAAAGAGCCAGAATACAAGGCTAATTATACAATCCACAGAAAGAAGAGTGAGATTAACAAAGCGCAATCATTCCCTCATTACAAAAATGGTCAAAAGTCAGTTGACTGATTCAAAATGGAGGAGTGGAGTGTATTCAAACAAAAGATAAAGAAACCCTCGAGGCGAAATAATTTGCAATCCACATCCTCCTCCACATCAGAGATAAGGGCTAAAACTCCAAAGTGTAGTGAATTCCAAGGATGATTCATACGCAAAAAATGGTCAACAAATGGAGTGTCCTCAATTCTGTTCCTGATACGAGAAGAGTGTTCAAATATGCGTAATTTCAATTTTCTACACATTTTACCAATATAATATTTTTTTTTACAAATGCAGGCTATAAAATATACAGAATTCACCGAATTGCAGTTGGAGAAACTATCCAAATCTTTGAAGTAATTAGCCTCAGGGAAAGACACATTCCCCATTTCAATTGCTAAAGGACAGAGGCGTAGCAAGGGGGGAAAACGCGGGGTGTACTGATGCATCCTCCGCCCCCATCCCACCCCAGAACGCCCCTGTCCCATTCCAAAACATCCCTGGAATGCCCTCACCACACCCCCATAGGGGCGCGTGCCCGGTGCGTCATGCATCCCCCTATCCCCTTGGAGCTACGTCTCTGCTAAAGGACAGGCAGCACAGTTGCTGCATTTATGGAGTTCCTCAGGAGATGAGTCAGAAAAAAGAGTTGGTCCTGATAGGGCAGCTAAAGAAGACCTTGTGATAATCCACCCCATCAGGATTTTCGCCCACGTCAGGGGAGGTGCAGAACTTAGTGATAAACTTATCCTCTAGACAATTTAGCGTGGAGGAATTATGTATTTTGAATCTTGGTAAAAGCTTTGTCCTAACACCTCCACACAATGTGTTTAGGACACAAGCATACCTATTCAAATTGACCCATTTAATTAAACTTAGATCTTTCTTTGATAAGCTGGGTGAATCAATTTCCACCTCTTATCCACTAGGTTTTAAACCTAGGACAGAATTTACTCCTGTGATGGACATTCCTGTCTTAAATTCATTTATTGAAGTTGTAAGCAAGGATATTAAGGAATTAGATAAATCAGTACATTATAATGTCCATCATACTTTATCTAAGATGAGTAAAACGTTTTTGAAGTGTTTGTCTATGGATGAAAAACAACTGCAGCCTTCCCAGTGTGGCTTCTGCATCTCCATTCTGGGAGATCACACTGCCCAAGTAGGTGAACCTCTCCATTTTCTCTAGCTGCTGTGATCCAGTGATGATTCTCTATGTTTGGGCTGTGGAGCTAACATACATGATCTATCCACACTAACATTACATTTTTGTTAACATCAAGCCCAACAGATACAAATTCTTTGATTTTTTTTTCTAGTCAAAGCAAAGAAAACAAAGAAAACTTCAAACTTAATTCCCAGAATAAAAGGCTTTTATCTGAATTCCCACAATCCACCACAGAGCCATGCTTTTACACTTTGGTGATATATTTCCTAATCTAGAGTATGTATTCTGTATAAGCCTTGATTAGCGTGGTTTGAAATAACTTCTGAGCATCCCCAGATAGCTACGATACCCTGGATTCTCTCTTAAAAATAGCAGCTAATGTAATCTCCACATCTCACTTAGAAGCCTATAATCACAGTCTTGCACAAAACTGCATATTTTTGAAGGGGGTACAATGTTTAATTTTTGTGCCATGTAATAGCTGCATATCTGATAATAAGCCTCCACCTGTTCCAATCAAGGTAGGACAAAGATTGCATAGGGAACAGGGAGTGACCCAAAACTCTTCAAGAAAATTATTACACACACTTATGAATGTGGCTGTGATTCAAAAGGTCAGTCTTCAACAGGTTTCTAATCACAGTAGCTTTGGAATAGTGCTCAGAACTAGTATTTAACCAAAAAGCCTCAGGCTGCAAGCCCAAGGCTACTGCCAGCAAGATTTTCCTCACTACTTCTTCTAAAACATCATATATTATACTCATCAGACAATGGGATTATTAGTGATGTCCCATATCTGCCCAGCCAATGTGTTTAGATGGCCTGTGTAAAAAGAATAGAGGGTATCTAGCTTTCTGTATGTCTACAGTTCTCCTCCAAAATACTGGTTTTTCATATAACTTCTACAACTTCCTTAGGAAGTTAACAATGACTTATGGGATATAAAGCCACCAGAGTTCCAAGAAAGGAGAAAGGATGAAACACATCATGATGGAAGAGATTTGTAAAGCTCAGTGCCTGGTATTCTCTACAACAGCAAACACATATGTCAAGTGAACATGCATGTAGCATTGGCTGAGTGCACTACAAGTGAACTAAGGATGATAGGCTTTATGCAGAGGTGGGATCCAGCAGGTTCTCACAGGGTCCTGAGAGTAGGTTACTAATTATTTGTGTGTGCTGAGAGGGGGTTACTAATTGGTGATTTTGCCACGTGATTTTTGCCTTAGTTACGCCCCTCCTCTCACCAGTAGCACGCAGAACTTGAAGCAGTCTAGCAGGAGGTGTACCGGCGTGCATGGCAGCCTGCGCCTGCGTGCATTCGTTTCCTGCCCAAGGACTGGCGCAGCGGCTGCGTCCTTGCCAGAGCCCCACCCAGGAATGCCCCACTCCTGGAATTCCCGGCCACGCCCCCGTCGTGCCCCGCCCCGCCCCGCCCCATTAGCGTTACGCCACAGTTTGAATCCCACCACCATGGGAACCTGTTACTAAAATTTTTGGATCCCATCACTGGCTTTATGTTATACTTCTTGGCCCATACCAGGATGTTGGTTGCTATATCAACCAAGCCTGTTTCCCCCCCTGTTATCTCTTTTGGCTTCAATGTTTGCATTCTTTCACTTCAGCAGTGAATTTACAGCTTCTTGCAAGAGCCAGTGTCTTGTTTAAATCTTACATTTCTCTAATACCCATAACAATATACACAGTAAAATGGCTTGCCTTAATACACAGACATATATTCCTATCAAGGATTTTGGAAGAAGGATGGATAAAAAGATGCACATTTGATTCCATTTCTTGATGTATAGATACCCATGCAGTGTCTTAATTTTTCATGAATGCCGCAGCATTCCTTGAGTTGGAATGTGTACCTTATGGTTGATATGTTTAAAAAGACTGTCATTTTCCCCAAATTACACTTTATAGGAGAGATCTGCAACATTAAGCCTTTATTAATAGCCTTTATTATGCTGCTAATAATAGCCTTTATTATGCTGCTAAATGTTATAACTTTTCTTCCAGGGGAGTTGATCTCTGAAGTCTAGGGCTCAGTTGTAATTCTGAAATAACTCCAGATATCACCCTATTTACTTGCTGTTGCCACGTGGTAGAATGTCCAGAGTAGTCTTTCAAAAGTCCTTTTTCCTTTGCAGGACAAAGAGCAGGGATCCTCATAATTTAGTATTTGTTTAGCACCCACAGTATGCTAAATACAAGTGACTTTGCACCGACTCAATTAAATGTTTATTTGCAAGTAAAAAAGGAATGTTTGCAAACTGGCTGCATAGGCTGGCAAAAAAGAACCATATTAGGTCCCAAAATCTAACAACATTAGAGTCTTCCAAGTTGCTCCTGTCCAGCTTTTCTTTTAAATCCTGGCTTAAAAGACGAAATGCTATTTTAATCACTGTTGTCTGCCAATAAAACCATGTATGAGTAAGCTAATCAGTTGCATTGATGTGATAGGGAAGGATTTAATTAGTAGAATGAAAAGCTGACTGGCAAAATTACACTTCATTATTATCAAATTCTGACTGGATTAATTTCTTTTTAAAAAAAACTAAATATGTTGTTTTAATTGTGGTTCAGTCTTTCATAGAGGACAAGTGATCTATACCATTGTGTAGTGTGAATGAATTCTCTGTAGGTGTTACAGATGAAACTGAAAGTGATAAATTTGCAAAGATATACAAATCTAAGCAGTTTTTTTATTGGCATCAAAAAAAACCCTGAGTGGTGCATTTTCAAGACATTTTTTCGTAGACAGCTCAGACTTTTTAACAAGCAATTGAATAAGCAATCTTTCCCTCCCCCATAACCAGAATAGCTGAGGGTAGGTGTGAAAAATGACTGAATTTAGGCCAATCGATAAGTCGTTCATATTCCATTTTACATATTTTTATAGTTATAGTGAATGGCCTATAACAGTGATGGCGAACCTTTTTGACACCGAGTGCGAAACTGCAACCCAAAACCCACTGATTTATCGCAAAGTGCCAACAGGGCAATTTAACCTGAATACTGAGGTTTTAGTTTAGAAAAAATGGTTGGCTCTGAGGCGTGCATTACTCGGAGTAAGCTTGGTGGTAGTTGTTGGCTTTGCTTTGAAGCAACCATGCAACTCTTCGAACCGGTAAATCACAACCCTAGGAGGGTTTACTCAGAAGCAAGCTACATTGCCAGCAACCGAGCTCACTCCCAGGTAAAGGATCGTGCTCTAGTTCTTTGCATGAAAATCAGTGGGGTTTAACAGCGCTTAACAGGCTTACCTATACTGCTTCCCCAAAACTAGGTCTTAGGTTTAATGCTGATAATCGAGCCCAGCGGCCCAGGCCAGCCTAGATGTGTGTGTGTGTGTGGGGGGGGGATTCCCCCCCCCCCGATGAACTCTGTGCGTGCCCACAGAGAGGGCTCTGAGTGCCACTTCTGGCACCCGTGCCATAGGTTCGCCATCACTGGCCTATAACTATGTTTTCCCTATCCTAATGTGTGGCTTTAAATATGGGGTTGGATAAATCCTGATATTGTGGAATTTCTCTCCAGCCTTTGAATGTCACACCCAGCAATGCTGGATAAAGGGAAACTGCTGGAAGCAGAATTTCTGTTTGAATTAGGGTTACCAGCTCTGGGTTGGAAGATTTTGGGGGTGGAGTATATGGGTTTGGGGGTAAGAAGGACTGCAATGGCGTATAATGCCATAGAGTCCGCTGCCCAAAGCAGCCATTTTCTGCAGGATATCACTTGTAATCCCAGGAGATCTCCAGCCATCACCAGGATACTGGCAACCCTAGTTTGAATTTAGGCAGGGAGGGTCAGGGAGGTATGGAGTTTAACAGGTCTGGAGGCAGTTTTGGAGGTCCAATGTCACCTACCAAGTTTCCCCGAATATAAGACAGTGTCTTATATGTCTTATTTTCAGGGGATGTCTTATATTTCTGTATTCTGTTCGCCAGGCATGCTTCCAAACAAAAACTTTGCTACGTCTTACTTTTGGGGGATGCCTTATATTTCGCACTTCAGCAAAACCTCTACTACGTCTTATTTTCCGGGGATGTCTTATATTCGGGGAAACAAGGTATCTGTCTTCAAAATACATAATTTAGGGTGAGGGATGGTTTGGAATGTAGGAACAAAACATTCTCGCTTCATGGTATCATTATGTGTTCTCTTCTCCCTCTAATATTCTCTCCAATATTCTTGGATTTTTGCACAAGTTCATCTGATGCAAATATCTGCTGTAAGTATGGCCATGTATTGTAGATAGCAGACCTTTAGTTGCTTTTAAGTTCAAATGCACATTTTTGAAATCCTGGTTGCTTCCTATTTTCTGTTCATACAAATAACCTAACCTAAATTGTGACCATTGGAAGTGTTGCCCAGGGCTTAAGCCCCCCACATTCCCTAGCTCAGTGATGGTGAACCTTTTTGAGACCGAGTGCCCAAATTGCAAGCCAAACCCCACTTATTTATCGCAGAGCGCCAACCCGGCAATTTAATCTGAATGCGGAGGTTTTAGTTTAGAAAAAAAAAACGGTTGGCTCCCTCTTCCTCCGCCCCACCTGCTCAAGCAGGGGCTAGCCTGCTCTAGCCTCCAGCAAGTCCCGCGCGCACTGCGCTGTGCCTCTCTAGCATCTCCGCCTCCTCTGTGCCCCCCCCTCGAGCAGCAGCCACCTGGAGCACAGGCACCAGGCTCGCCAGCCGAGTCCTCCCTGCTCACCGCAGTGCGTGAATGTCGTGCTCAGTGGCCCAGGCCAGCCTAGATGTGTGTGTGTGTGTGGGGGTGGGTTGGTGATTTTCCGCCTCTCACATGACAAACTCTGTGGGCGCATGCCCACAGAGAGGGATCTGAGTGCCACCTCTGGTGCCATAGGTTCGCCATCACTGCCCTAGCTACATCACTGATTGAACCATCTTAAAATAAAGAACCTTTGAAAAAATCTAAGCAACTGGAGGAACTGAAGCTTGATTAAGAAACGTGCCTGTGCGAAAACCGATATTTGTATATAGTTATCTCCTGCCTGATTTCCATCCATTTGAATGATCTCCTGATCCCATCTAGTTTGCAATAATAATTTTACTTCTTTGTTGAACTTGCCTCAGTTCTCTTTGGTGCCTTGAAAAGGGGAATTGTCCAAAAGGGAAAAAAGGGTCCCTTCACCTTTCTGGAGTTCCTAAGGTTGAGCAGATAAGCTTTAAATACCTCATACACTACCATCAAAACAGCTCAGTCATAGCAAAGGCGGGAAAACCTGCCCAGAAAAGGTAGAAGGCTGCCTGAGCCTGTCACAAAGTTAGGAGGGTGAAAGGACCTGCTACAGTCCCATCCACTTTTAAGGCCGTGACATGTATTACTTTCAACTTTCACAATAGCTCCATAAATTCAAAAGAGGATAATAAATTCAGTTTTAGAGATTGTTTTCAGTGTTTAAAATTTTATTTTAACTGGGTTTTTTTTTTTTAAAGACAAACTTATTATAGCTTCTCCTTTGGAACTATTCTCTGGCTTTGTTCTCTGGGGAAAAAATGACAACAATTATTTGGTATCCTTAAAATTGAATGGCAGAGCGGCTGGTGTTATAAACAGAATGCAGGCCTAGATCCACCAGGCTATTACTATATTCCTAGACTTGCTTGTCCTGGGGGAAAAAAAGGATAATGGGGTGAATTGGCTCAACCATTACAAATGACTGTGGATTTCTACGTACTCTGCATAGGATGGTGACACAGCTATGGCTGTTGAATTTACTGGAGTTGCGCCAAAAAAAAAAAAAAAAGGCTGCCAATTGTCCATTGTAAAATTTCTGGAGATTTGGCTCTGGAGCCTGGGGAGGAGAGAACCTCCAGTGGGGCATGTTGCCATGGAATCCACCTCCCAAAGCAGCCATTTTCTTTAGGAGAACTGATCTCTTTTACCTGGAGATCAGCTATAATTCTAGGAGATCTCCAGCCACCACCTGGAGACTGACAACTATAACATAGATTTAGTTCCAGAGGTTTGTGAACTGATGGACTATCATAATAGTTGCATTGTATAATGTTTGTCCTAAAAAGTCACCCCCCCCCCCCACCCACCTATTGCAGCGTATACTGATTACATGAAATGCTAGTGGGAACATAAACACACCAGAGAAGAATCCTTACCATTTCAAGTCAACTTCTTCATTTCCTGTACTGGCAAAGTTTTTCCATTTTAATGGAGAGAAAGAATGTCTTCGGCTCATTCCGCACACGCAAAATAATGCACTTTCAAGCTGCTTTCACAACTGTTTTTGCCATTCCGCACAGCTTCAAAGAGCCCTGAAAGCAGCTTCAAAGTGCATTATTCTGCGTGTGCAGAATGAGCCTTCAGGACAGTGCGGCCTGCTCTGATGGCTGCGTCCCCTTTGCCAGCCAAGTAAATGTTTCTAAAGTTGGATATACTACTCGGCTGGCAGAGATAATAACATGGACAGCAGCAAATCATAAAAACTAATTTAATTATGTACGGCGTGCTTGTCTGTGTGTGCAAGAGAAGAGGAGAACCATTTCTTACTGACACAAACTCTTCCATGGCCTCCAGCATTTCATAGATGAAAGTAGGAACATTCTTGTGTACTTTTAACATCCCTGTTCACACAGCTCGCATCACACATTGCTGAAGGTCCTTTCCTGCATATTTATTTCTTCCGTAATACTCTCTCTGGGACTAGTTTCTAAAGAAGATATATTATAGTCAAACCATAGATGATGCTGAACTTCCATGATAACAACTCCAGGTGTATTATTTGGAAGTACGTTCTCCCAGACTAGAACAGGGTCGGGGGGGGGGCAGTTCTAACTCTTCTCTTAATAATTCCCATATCAAAAAGGCCCCTGATGGGTACTTTTACCTTTGGCAGGGAAAAAGGATTGGCAGCAAGGTAGAAAAAGGACTGCCCCCCCCCCCTTTACTGGTACTTAATGGTAGAGGTGACATTTTGACCAGGGAAATGACGGGGGAGGGAAAATAAAATTCCCTTCCCCGGTGCTGTAACCCTAATATAGATTAGCTTGTTATGTCTTTTGTAGTTGGACTCTTAATAAATAAATCATAAACAGAAATCCTCCCCTTTTAAAGTAAGGAATGCTAAGTGCAATGTTTAATCACACAATGGACTGTACTTGCTAAGGAAAAGCTGCAATTTAAGCACATTCAACAACATTTAGTATCTTGGACGACAGACAAGAAATTGCGTGCTGCTTTTTGTGTCTAGACAACTAAGAAATAATCAACTTAGCTGCAGCCTCAGTCTGGTAACATGATTTAAAAACCAAGAAGGCTGTTGTGATAGGAATAAAAACGTTCTTTCCTATAAAATATTATCATACTTAACAGTTCAAAATGAACTTCATCACAAGCAGCTTGTGAAATGGCGACCAGTTCTCTAGATGGTGCCTTAGAGCCCATGTGCTGTGCATTAGGGGCAAGGTGCATCTGTCTTTTAGGTTAGAATCCAAAGATGATTTTCTGCCAGTGAAAGATGGGGTGATTTCAGTGGCGTTCCTGCCTAGGGACAGGGGGTACCCTATGTCCCCGGGCGCCCCCAATTTGGTCACGTGGAGGGGCACCAACATTTCAGGGTCGTTTGTGTGTTTTTAAATTTTTAAGTGTTTTTTCATGTTCTGGCCTGCAGGGGGCGCATTTTTAAGGCTAGTGGCACCATGATTTCAGGGTACCATCCAGAGACTGTCCTAATGATACCACCCAAATTTGGTGATGCTTGGTTCAGGGGCAGCAAAGTTATAGACCCCCAAATGGGGTGCCCCATCCCCATTGTTTTCAATGGGAGCTAACAGGAGAGGGGGCTGCCCATTTGAGGGACCATAACTTTGGTCCCCCTGAACATAACTTCACCAAACTTGGGTGGAATCATAAGAATAGTTAATAGATGATACCCTGAAATTTTGGTGTCACTAGCTTTAAAAATACATCCCTTCCAGGCACCCCAAGAAATTTGCCCAAGATTCTTTGTTTTGCAGTGACTTTGCTCCATTGTAGCCAATGGGGAATTTCTGAGTGTGTAGGCAGGCTGCACATTTTTGAAGATAGAGGCACCAGACTTTCAGGGTGGCTCCAGGAGGGCCTCCTGGTAATAGCATCCAGGTTTGGAGACCTTTGCTTCTGGGGGTTCAATTTTATGGGCCCCCAAAAGGCTTATTTTGTTTCCCCGCTCCTGCACATGAAAGCCTGTGGGCTGAGTTCTCTCAGAACTCTCTCAACTCCCCCCCCTCCAGTAGCAAAGCTCACCAAGCTTGGATGCTATTACTCAAGGCCTCTTGGAGCCACCTTGAAAGTCTGGCGCCTCTATTTTCAAAAATGTGCAGCCTGCCTCAGAAATTCCCCATTAGCTACAATGGAGCAAAGTGTAAAGGATTCAGTGGTGTTGATGAGCGGGTCAGCCGCCTGGCCTTGACTACATTCCACAACCCGGGCGATGGGCCAGCTTCTGCCGCGGAGACCTTATCTCTGCGAGGGAGATGAGACCTCCGTTCCCATGGGAATCCGGGAGGGGGGATGGGATGGACAGAGTTATAACCTGTGCCTCTGGCGGGAGACCTTATTCCTGCCACGGCCGCGGTAATGAGCTTTCTAAAGATGTCTGAATAAACGGTCTTTTTTTACACCCAAAAAAGCCTTTATTTCTGCTTCTATGGAATTCCTTACATTTTGGCATGAATCCTAGTCCAGCTATCTTCCTAGTGTAGTGGGCCTCTTGGTGTTCGCATGGAGAGGTTGAATATTCCTTGTGGAAAGCGTAGCCCCCAAAGAGGGCTCCGAAGCCTCTTCTGGATTTAGGAGGAACCGGCGGAGTAAACGGGACCATTGGTAACTCTTTCCCCGCCCTCGATCGACACGGTAGTCTCCTCATCTTGGGACGAGGGACGAGGAGACGATCATGTGGACTTACATGAGCTTAGCTTGCTCTATGGATCGTACCAGATCGGATATTCGCCCGCTCGTGGATTACAAACCTCAGATGCAGCCTGTCGGAGGAGACGGGTCTGACCACCTTCCATGCGTGGCAACACAGGAGTCAGCGGAATCCATTCCTGGACTGCATTTTGGTGATGCTCCCCATGAATCCACCGCCCCCAGTTCCTGGATCAGCAGTTGCACCTGAGGTGCCCAGTGGAGCCACCGTGGGCAATTTATGTCATACGCTCTGGTGAAGAGGAACTGAAGAAAGCCTGCATCTCACTCGATCTATACCCTCCCATCAAAAGAGAGCTGGGATTATGAAGTGGGCCGACCGCGGATGCCCAAGAAGCATGGGCCCGCGGAATCCAGCCATGGGAAGAGGAACGAGAGCAGCTGCAGCAGGAGCTGAAAACCCTGCAAAAGAGACCGAACAGCAGCAAAGAAATCCAACTCAATTGACCGTACAAAGACGCTGCTTTGCAACGCAATATGTGCAGAACCTATCCGGCCCATGATAAAGTCCTGGAACACCTTTAAACTGGACTTACAGCCAACGCTAAAAGCTGCTTCAGGCCTTATGACGCAAAGTGAACTAACTGCAGCTGTTCAACGGTGACTAACTGGCCAAACTGAACGAGAGAAAGCAGCTTTGCATGCGCACTAGGATGCATTGACTCGTTAGCGGAGAGAGAGCTAGCCGCTTTGAAAGGGGAACTGAAGAAACAGCAGAACAGGACGCCCCAAGTTGGAGTCTACGCTGTCACTGGTACAGCTAACGCCAGAGGGGCGACGCTTGCTGGGTCCTGCTACTGCCAAGATCTGCTACCTTTCTTTCCAAGGACCGGGCTCCTTACCAGAACACCAGCCGCACCGGCGTTGGTACCTCCACTTCCACCGATTCTCGCCTCAAGGGCCAGCTGCCTCAACCTGGGCGTTAACAGCCACCTTAAAGGGCTGGCAAGGGCCGGAGAGAGGATAAGCAGACCTCCAATACCTGCCTGTTTCGATGGGGACCGCTCCAAACTTCCTACTTCATCCTGCCAACTCGATGCCCACATGGAGGACTATGACGCATTTATACCGGGTCTGAACGCCAAAAAAAATAATGGGACATTGGTTCCGCTCTTGATGGGCGGCAGCCGACTGGTTTGTGACTCTTTGAATCTGCAAGATGAGGATATCGTGACGCCGCTCCTCCAAGCCTTAAGGGCTCGCCCAAGATCCGGTGCTGAAAATGAAGCCATCTGCACCATCAAATCTATTCAGCAAGGCAACCGCCGCTTGCAGAATTTGCCCGTGAATTGCGTATGCTGCCTCGACTCTCCTGAGTGGCCTGAGCGCATGAAATGTGAATACTTCTCGGATGCTGTCGACGGCAAACTGGCGCGGAACGGTAGTTCCTAATTCGATCCCCGCGACTATTGCTGATTGGATCGACTTGGGATCCCAGGTGGCGCCTGCTTGGAGTACGCCGCCGGGGCCACCCACGCCTAAAACCCACCGCTGCTCCCCAAGTCAAGCCCAGCAGCCTCTACCGAGACCACCTCCGAGCGCCGCTGCCTGGGATTGTGTCTTTACTGGGCGGAGGACCGGGTCATCTACCCGCTTCAACTGCCCGAAACAGAAGCCAACCGCCTGGTCGCTACAAGTACTCCCATCTGCCAAGCCACCACGCGAACCGGTCAGCCTCTTAACAACGGGCTCGCCTAAGGGAGTTAAGCAGAAGGCGACCGAGGAGGGGAAGCAGCTGTTTGCCCTCTCTTCAGCCCCCCCCCCCCATGGGATATGGGTTCAATTCAGACAGCGTGAGTGAAGGCAGCCCCATTACGATTCAAGCGCTTGGCCAACCGCTTAAGCATACTCGTGATTATAGCCTCGGCCCTTGTAGATTCTGGGTGCTCCCATTGCTTAATGCGCCCCAGGTGTATGGAGGAACTAGGTCTTAGACCGAGTCCCCTGGCTAAGTTTCCATACCGCTTCACCCAAATGGACGCAGCCTCTCTCTCGATCGAAGGACCGCCCAGTTCAAAACGCGAACCGTTCTCCTCGGCCATGCTGACCATTGGGAGAAAAATTAGTTTTATTTTTGGCTTGTGGCCAAACACTCCATAGTTCTGGGCATGCCATGGTTGTTGTTGCATGAACCAAAATTCATTTGGAAAGAAAGGATCTTTAGAATTCACTGACCCTCCTGCGGAGAACACATGAATTGGGGAAAACTCAAGCCCTGACATCCCCCCCCCCTGGCTTCATCAGCGGCGTAATTTAATTGCTTCCGGATTCTACCGGCATTCCAGCCCGCTTACCAGGATTTAGCCAGAGTATTTCAGGAGCAAGAATGCGACCACCACAATTCCCATAGAGACACTCGACTGCAAAATCGTAATACAGCCAGGGCGAACTGCCCAAAGGTAGAATCTACCGCGATGAGTCCTAATGAGGAGAAGGAACTTCGTGTCTTCCTAGACAAGAACCTCGCCGCTGGTTCATACGGCGTGGCTACCAAACACACACATGCTGCTCCTGTATTGTTTGTAAAAAGGATGGATCTTTACTGCTCTGCACAGACTACCGAGGACTCACGCGGTCTCCCTGTCCAATAAATACCCTTTGCCATTAATCAAGGACCTTTAGATGCATTGGGGCAAGGGACGCATTTTACTAAGTTGGACTTGAGAGAAGCTTTTACTACAGGGTCAGAATTGGCGAAGGCTATGAACATTTGACTGCATTTAACACGGATTTGGACAGTTTGAGTAATTTAATAATGCCATTCGTTAAGTGTGGGGCCCCCGGAGCTTTTATGGCCCTTATCAAACGGGTTCTCCATGATTTATTATACAAGGAGTAGTGGTGTACTTAGATGACGCTTTTAATTTATTCACAAACCATGGAGGAGCATGAAGCATTGGTTCGAAGTATTGAAACGCTTGCTCAACAACTCCCCTCTTTGCCAAACTTTCTAAATGCTGTTTCCACCAAACCTCTATCGACTCATTTGCTACCGGATCTCTCCCGAGGGGCTAAAATGGATCCTGCTAAGGTTGATGCAGTCCTCCAAATGGCCTGCCCCACCAATCGAAAAGGAACTCCAATCTTTCCTAGGGTTTGCTACACCCCTATCGCGGACTTTATACCCCAATTCGCTGAACTGACTCTCCCACTCACAGACCTCTTATGCACTAAGGGTAAAGATCCACAGGCTGCCAAGCCCGGGACCCCCCTTTCCTGGTCTAAAGAATGTCAGACAGCCTTTCAGCTTTAAAATCAGCTTTTACTAATGGAACCTATCCTGAAACACCCTGACCCAGATCTCCCCGCTTGTGGTTCACGGGATGCCTCGGACAAAGCTTGGGGCAGCCCTGTTGCAGAGAAATAAAGATGATAGGCTGGTTCCGTGCTTATTTATCAAAGAAATTCTCCGTGCTGAGCTCAACTGGACTGTAGGGATAAAGAGACTGCGCCATCAAAGTAGCACTTTCCACTTGGCGCCACTCGGTTGAGGGGGGCTAAACACCCCTTTCAAGTTTGGTCGATCACAAGAACTTACGCCTCTCCACCCCTCAAGATGTCCGCTAAGCAACTCCGGCGCACATTTTCCTCGCTTTCTTTTCGTCCATTTTCCGAAAACCAATAAACTGGCTGCTGATGCGCTACGTACCCGGGAGGGGTGGAGCTGCTCACGGGATATTCACAGACTGTTCTCTCCCTCCCACCAGCTGGCTGTCACCCGATCTCAGACGCCCACTCTCCTTCTACCCATTCAGCCTGGTCTCCTTTCCTACCGGAACTCGAGGAGGCGTAGCTGCGCGAGCCACCAGCTGGGAGGAAGGTGACTCCCACCCGTTTGAGAATGGTGGTTAGCGCGGGGGATTGTTGGTACGCGTCTCGCAGCAGGTTCTCGAGGCTCCGTCATGATGCCCGCCGGGCTGGACATTTTGGCTTCCTAAAAACTCTTCTGCATTTGGCCCTACGGCATTTGGTGGCGCTGCGAATGCTAAAGGCGACATTGAGACATATATTAAAGGTTGCTCTGTTTGTGCGGAAGCCAAGAACGCTCCGGGAAAACCCTATGGTCTGTTGAAACCTCTCCCGTGGCCTCCCCGCTTCTGGGAAGTCATCTCCATGGATTTTATTACGGATTTGCCAGAAAGCCAGGGCAACACGGTCTTGTAGGGTGGTAGTGGACTTATTTTCTAAACAAGCCCATTTCATCCCATGTGGGCCCCATCCCTCCGCCTCCTGCTAGCTGCCTGTTCATTCAGCATATTTATCGCTTTACACTCACTGGCAGGGTCTCCTAATCGCTGGCCCCCCAATTCATTTCAAAG
Organism: Sphaerodactylus townsendi; assembly: GCF_021028975.2. Lineage (NCBI taxonomy): Eukaryota > Metazoa > Chordata > Lepidosauria > Squamata > Sphaerodactylidae > Sphaerodactylus > Sphaerodactylus townsendi. Next base: position 115,815,354 of record NC_059429.1, read on the forward strand.
TTCTGGAAAGCTTTTCTGGTTTGTTAGCCGCTTCAAGCGGTTGCCTACCACGCTCAAAGTGACGGTGAGACAGAGAGAACGAACAGAACCCTTGGAGCAGTATTTACGTTGTTACACCAACTACCACCAAGACAATTGCGCGAAGCACTCCGCTTTACAGAATACGCCATACAATAATGCGGTTCATAGCAGTACAAAGACTCTTCGAAATTGTGTCTGGTCGGTCCTTCCTCTCCGTCGCGAACTACTCCGCGGAAGCAGACCCTCGAGTTTCAGCAGTGGATTTCATCTCTGGCCGAGGTGGGAAAACGGTCCAGACTGCCTTACAGCAGGCTAAAGACTCCCAAAACTTCAAGCGATAAGCACCGCCGGATTTCCCTTTTATGCAGGGGCTTGGGTGTATTGGAGTTCACCAAAAATCTCTCAGAGACGGTATAGTACAAACTAGCAAAGATCTGTGGGACCTTTCAGATTACTAAAGATTAATGATGTCACTGCCCGATTGACTTGGGTTTCTAATTTCTAAGTAATATCCATCCTGTCTTCCATTCCAGTCTGCTCAAGGAGGCTCCCCGCTTCCTCGATGCCTGGCACGACTACCTGAGAGACCCCACCGACTATAATTGATGCAATACAAGCATTACGTAAATTGACGCTTCATCCTGACTCTCGCTTTAATCGCAAACGCTTGCAATATTTAGTCTCTTGGGTGGGGTATTCCTCTGGGTATAATCACAATGGGTTTATTCCAAAATATTGACGCCTCACTTTCATTTCTGCTTTCCCCATCGTGACTCTTCAAGACAAACCTGGGGGGGGGGAAGTCTTTTAAGGAGGCAGAGTGTAAAGGATTCAATGGTGTTGATGAGCTGGGTCAGTCAGCCTGGCCTTGACTACATTCCACAACGTCCGGCCGATGGGCCAGCTTCTGTCAAGGAGACCTTTATCTCTGGGCGTGAGGGGAGATGAGACCTCCTGCTCCTATATGGGAACTGGGAGGGGGATGGGATGGACAGAGTTATAACCTGTGCCTCTGGCGGGAGACCTTATTCCTGCCACGGCGTGTACGTGAGCTTTCTAAGATGTCTGAATAAACGGTCTTTTACACCCAAAAAGCCTTTTATTTCTGCTTCTATGGAATTCCTTACACAAAGTCACTGCAAAACAAATAATCTTGGGCAAATTTCTTGGGGTGCCTGGAAGGGATGTATTTTTAAAGCTAGCGACACCAAAATTTCAGGGTATCATCTGTTAACTATTCTTATGATGCCACCCAAGTTTGGTGAAGTTATGTTCAGGGGAACCAAAGTTATGGTCCCTCAAATGGGTAGCCCCCATCTCAGGTTAGCTCCCATTGAAAACAATGGGGATGGGGGCATTCCATTTGGGCGTCCATAACTTTGCTGCCCCTGAACCAAACATCGCCAAACTCGGGTGGTATCATCAGGGCAGTCTCTGGATGATGCCCTGAAATCATGGTGCCACTAGCCTTAAAAATGCGCTCCCTGCAGGCCGAAAAAACACCAAAAATACTCCCCAAAAACCCAAATACCTTGCATTCGCATTTGTTCATATTTGGGCAGGACATAATCAGACAATTTTTGTCCGAATGTGCCCAAATTTGCCCAGATTCCAGCCGAATCTGCTATCTGTTTCATCTGAATCTTTAACCCTCAAAAGTGATGCTGTTTCAGGGAGACTCATCTCCAAACAGCATCACTTTCAATTTTGTTTTAACCGGGGACCCCAGATTCTCCCTTTAAGGTAGATTTAAAAGAATAATCTGAGCTCCCTAGTTTAAACACCATTGAAAGTGATGCTGTTTGGGGGTGGATTCCACTGGAGGTGTTTTGTGAGAGATGATGCTGACATTTGTTTGGTAAATGTTTTGCTGGGGGTGATTTGTGAGAGATTTACATGCTTAATACCCACTTGCACTGGCTTGGAGTTGTTTCTTAGGCTAACAACCTACCTCATAGGGTTGTTGTGATTAGGAAATTAGGAAAAGAGTTGGTGGGGAGAGAGCCATGTATGTTTTGATGGGAGTGGGAGGTGTTTTGTGAGCTGGTACAAAAAAAAATCATTGTTTGGTCATGGTGGGGGAGGGTGGCTGCCCATACGCCGGGGGCGGGGGGGGGGCGCCAAACTCAGGTTTTGTCCCCGGGCGCCAGTTTGCCTAGGTACGCCCCTGGGTGATTTCCATTGATTTCATGGAGCAGCCAGGGTGGGATGGGGGTGTCTGTTCTGTGGGTGGAAGTGCTTTCTGTCAGTGGAAAATCACCTTTGGATCTAAGGCCCCTTCCACACACGCAAAATTATGCATTTTCAAACCACTTTCACAACTGTTTGCAAGTGGATTTTGCTATTCCGCACAGCTTCAAAGAGCACTGAAAGCAGTTTGAAAGTGCATTATTCTGCATGTGCGGAATGAGCCTAATATTTATTCAGAAGAGGGGGCAGACATCTCAAACATAACATTTCAGGATGTACACATGCAATAAAACAACTCCCCTCCCCAAAAGCAAAATGGGAAAGTATCAAATATTAGAGCTTCTTGCTAGAAAACAATGGCAACTAGAATGTAGTTTTCTTTTAACAGTCCTGATGCTGTGATTGGTGGTGGTTTTTATATCCTCACAACAACACCCCTGTGAACTAGGTTAAGCTGAAAGAGACAGTGACCGAACTGAGGTCATCCAGCAAGCTCGCATGGCAGAGTAGGGATTTGAGCCTGAGTGTCCCAGACTACACCTCACTAACTTTCATCCTTGCTGTTCTTATTGTTTATTAAGCTGTTGTCTATTTCATTTTATCCTACCCATCACTTTTATGCCATTTCTGGCTTCTGTCATGAAAAAGAAAGATGTTGCAGATGGTATAAGTTATTTCTGTTCAGAGTCCAGTGCCCTGTGCCCTGTGCTTTTCAAGCTATTACTCTTACTTACAGATTGTATAGTCCAGTTTATTCAACCAAGAAATGTATATCATAAAGCATTTAAGGACTGTCCACTCATTTCAGGAATCTGTGGAATAAGTAACGTTTCAAGGCAAATTGCTGACTTAGATTGTGTAGAGTGCCATCAAGTTGCAGAGCTCCTGCTGACTGCCAGCTGTTTCTGAGGGTTTCTGTTCCTGGGCACAGCATTTGGGAAGGTACTTTGGGCTGCAGGGAAAGTGGAAACCCCATCTATTGACTGCGGTTGCTACTGGATCCTAGTCCTTGACTGAAGTTTTAGAAAAACTGAAATGCACTCACATGGGGGTTATACACTTTGGGTGTAAGGATGGAGGGGGTAACTTTTTACCCTACTGCCATTTTCTTAATCAAAAATAGCTCCCCTGGCTGCAGCGTGTCTCATTCTGGAAACATATAAATTAGGGTGTTTTGGACTTGCCACTTTTTCTTGGTTGTTTGAATCAGTCTACCCTGTCACATAAGCTCTGTGTTGGCCAAACTGTGTTAATGCAGAAGGTTGGTGACAGGAGACAGTAACAGCTAGGAGAGGGTTGAAGAGGCAGACTGACCTGCTAGCATGCTCTGGGGCCTTTCACAGTGAATTAATATGTAGAAATCAACAAGTTCAGTTTCTCATGGCAAGGATGTAAACATCGTCTCTTGTTGCAGATCCTCATGTTGTTGAAGGGGCTGGTTCAGGGGTAGGGAACCTGCGGCTCTCCAGATGTTCAGGAACTACAATTCCCATCAGCCCCTACCAGCATGGCCAATTGGCCATGCTGACAGAGGCTGATGGGAATTGTAGTTCCTGAACATCTGGAGAGCCGCAGGTTCCCTACCCCTGGTTGAATAGCTGCCAGCCCTAATTGAAGTTTGGTTTCCACTGAAGCTGTGAGACTGATACCATCCAATTTTAACTGCAGTTTTTAATGTCTTGCTTAGTGTTGCCAACCTACAGCTGTTTCCTGAAGATCACCTAGAATTACAACTGATCTCCAGGAAATGGATATTGGTTCCCCTGGGCTCATTCCGCACATGCAGAATAATGCACTTTCAAACTGCTTTCAGTGCTCTTTGAAGCTGTGCGGAATAGCAAAATCCACTTGCAAACAGTTGTGAAAGTGGTTTGAAAACGCATTATTTTGCGTGTGCAGAAGGGGCCCTGGAGAAAATAGCTACTTTGCAGGGTGGACTGTATGACATTATAACCTGCTGAGGCCCTTTTCCTTCATTTTCCTTCCTTGAGCACCATCCCCCAAATTTACAGGAATTTGGAAGGTTGAAAGCATGATAAAAACAGAGTAACAATAAGTGCAGGTCAAAAAGACTAGTCTTTAAAAACAAAGTTTTAATCATGTTATTTTCCAGGAACGGCTTTGGTGCTGTTTAATAGTTGTAAACATTTTTTATTTGGGGTGTATATCTTTCTCACAAAAAGTGATTTATTTGTTTTTTCTTATGTGACAGAATCTGCAAGCTTAATGAAGTACTCTCAAAAATATAAACTGTATTGAAATACTGTGGGCATTTTATAGGCTAGTCCATTTAACAGTCTATAACAGTTTAAATCAATAAGCCGCTGATCTGACAGTAGAACAAACAGGCATGCCTGCTCTCTCTCCAACCCATTTCTGAAAGAAATTCAGAATTTCTCACACACACCCCCCCCCCCTTAACAAACTGGGGGACATAAGAAATCATTGAATAGGGAAGGATAAATGGTCAGCCATTACACCTCTCCTCCCTCTATTCTTTATAGTTTGGGAATTCATTGTTACATTAAACCTTATTTTCATTTCCCAGTCCAGGATACTATAAGATGTTAATGGCATTGGTTCCTTTTTGCAGATTAGCTGGGAAACTGTTTTCCTCCATTTTCATCTGCTCAAGACACTTTCAAAGTGGCCAGAATCCCTAAGCGTGTTGGTCTGTCCCCTTTCTGAATGTCATAAACTGAGATTGAACAGGCCATTCTTCTTTCTTTCCTTTTTAAAATCTCTCCCCTCCCCATCCCATGCCCAGCTGCCTTTATTATTCTGTGACTCTGAAGAATATAAAGGAACCTGCGGGTTTGGTGGGCAGGAGTTCTCTTTTTAAATTTGTGTTTTTCTACATGCCTAATATGTTCTCTTCAGACGCAGAAGCTCCTGTCTTTTTCTATAGGTTGTCTGGTGTTGTTGCTTTTGTGATTGCTAAGAGCTACTTGTATTGTTGTTGTTGTTGTTATGTAACAAACTGTGTACATGAGGAAATAATTTGGAAATCCAACCTACCCAGCTTTGAACAGGGCTGCTTTCTTGACCCCCCTTTTTTTGTAACTGATAAATTCATCCAATTACATTTTTTAGTTTGGTCACTATATTGTTCATCTGTTATCAGTGCAGATGGTAGGTGTTTCAGTAAATATTGTATCTTTGAGATACTTCAAAAGTATCATAGTTTGCAGTAAACCACCAGCGAACAGATGCTTAAATAACAATACTTTGTATTTTGAGTTTTTTATAGCTCCACACACAAGGGATGCTTTATATTAGGAGATTAAAGAATCTCAACTTTTAGAGAATCTTAACTTTTGCTGTGTGTGTGTGTGTGTGTGTGTGTAGCTGTGGGGGGGGGGGGGATCTCACTGAGAATGTTCGGTTAATGCCTTCTCTTTCCTGGAACATAAATATCCCGTCACTTTCCCTGCTAGGACTTTGATAATATAGGACTCGTGAGCTGGCTGGCTACACTCAGTTTAGTTGTTTTTCTGATAATCTTCTCAAGGGGATAGAACCTGCTAGGAATGGGAAAGTACACCATCAGTCACTGTGATCTGATTTCCCAGTAAAAGATATTCTTATTCAATGCACTATGTTCTCCTGTCATTTTCAAATACATCTGTTCTGATTTGGTCCCTGCATCTTTATCCCTATGAGTCTAGAAAACAGTTCAGTGAAACTCTTAAAAGATTTTTTTTAATGGAGGGGGGTTATTTAACTACAGGGTTCGGTTTGAATAACTCGTAATGAACACGAACACCTGAGGGCAAGGCTGAAATGAAAACAAAGTTGGGAGATGGGGAGAAGATCCCATTTTATAATAAGAATGGGGAGTGCTGGGGGAAATGTGCTGCTGCCTGATTCAGATTGAAACCACTGTACAGAGGTAGGGGGAAGTTTCACCCTCCTCTCCCCACACAGTTTCACCAGTAGAAATCAACTCTCCTTCTAGGGTTGCTAGATACCACCTGGCCACCAGTGAGAGAAGGAGGGTTGGGATGCCAGATCCAGGTTGGGCAATTCGTGGAGGACAGGGATCTCCGTGAGATACAATGCCATACAATCCACCCTCCAAAGTTATCAATTTTTTTCCATTGGAACTGATTTCTGTAGTCTGGAGGGCAGATGGGACTTTGAGACAGCATGGCTTTTGACTGGCCATTGAAAATCTGAGTGACTGTGCAGATCTTTAAAAACGTATCTTTGGCAGAAACTGCCACCAGTGCACTATAATCTTCACTGTGTGTTTGAAGGTAAGCTGTTTGTATTGACAAAAACATTTGAAATCAGTATATTTTATTACAAAGCCATTAAGAACATAAGAACTAGCCTGCTGCATCAGACCGGAGTCCATCTAGTCCAGAACTCTGCTACTTGCAGTGGCCCACCAGGTGCCTTTGGGAGCTCACTCTCCCTACATTCTATTTTATGAGGTCCTCTTTCTGCAATTCTGAAGACTAACTGTTGGAGTTATGTATTATCTAACCCCCTGACACTTTGTAGTTGGCTCAGCCTCCTGTGGCTGCCATTTTGTAGTTGCACCCATCACATTGTGCCAGGATTCCAAAGGTGCCCACGGGCTCAAAAAGGGTTGGGGACTCCTAGTCTTGTAAATGAGTCATCAAGTTTTCTAGTGAGGCATATTGTATAAACAGATCGCTAACACGATGTGATGTCATGAATCATTGTTTGCCAGGCTGCTGACTGAACACACATCCTTTCTGCTTCATTTTCACACAGCGTGTGAATTTTTTACATAGTTTATGAACCAAACCTCTTGTATCATCTTGCCAATTGCAGTTGCATCTTTAACCAGTCCTGAACTGCCCTATGGCCCCTTTCTGCGCTTGCAGAATAATGCACTTTCAATCCACTGTCACAGTTGTTTGCAAGTTGGTTTTTGCTATTCTGCACAGTAAAATCCAGCTGCAAAGTGCATTGAAAGTGGAGTGAAAGTGCATTATTCTTCATGTGTGGAAGAGGCCTGTACATTCTGTTCTTGGAAAACATCCACTCCCCCAGCAAGGGGTGATGAGGTGAACAGATTCTTTTTGGTGAGAATTTAAAAACAGAAAAAATAATTTCATAGATAAATGAAGAACAACAAAAGAGGATCAATTAGGCTAATGTTTCATTGTCTGTCACAGTTGAGAAAATTACCAAAAAGTTCATAATATTTAATTATATCATCTGAAATACATTTGGGTATCATATTTCATTTTCATGGATGTGTGGAAGGTGCTTTCTCTGATATATCAATAAATGGGACACTGTAATTTTTGGATGAGGTCAGATGCTGGTGTATTTTATTATAATCTTGTTATTGACTAGCCCAGGGGTAGGGAACCTGCGGCTCTCCAGATGTTCAGGAACTACCATTCCCATCAGCCCCTACCAGCATGGCCAATTGGCCATGTTGGTAGGGGCTGATGGGAATTGTAGTTCCTGAACATCTGGAGAGCCGCAGGTTCCCTACCCCTGGACTAGCCAATGCTGATGTTAGTAGGAAATAACTGAAAACTCAGTAGGAAACATTAGATGAGAAGATATGGCCTCAGGAAAGTCAGTTCCTTGGTGTACCTCCTTTTGATCTTATATTCTTTTTCTTCTTGGGATTTTATGACAATAAAAGGCAGTCCTAATCAAACTTTCCCCCTTCTAAGTCTACTGAAGTCAGTAGAGCTTAGAAGGGTGCTACTCTGCTTAGGTTTGCACCATAAATGTCTTTTCTTTTATGGAAGAATTTATTTCCATCCATTGAGTTATAATTTCCCTAAGCAAATATTATAAATATGAAAGAAATAGTAATATTTATCATACACTATACTCAGGGTAAAAATAGGGCATGTATATACCATATTTCTGCCTTAAGAAAGAAGGGCAGATATACCCCAACAGTATGTAATTGACTCTAGTGAGAATTTGGGGCTTTCATCACCACTAAGTGCGACAGATACAAATGGGTTTGGATGGGAAAGAAATTCTCCCCTCCAGCCTGCTTTTCTAGAGGGATCTATTAGGCATTCTCTTTCAAAGCTATATAGGCCAGAAAGCTGCACTTACCTCAGAGTAGCCAAAAGTCACTTTCCTCCAAACAGTCTGGAGAAGTTATTTCTATCAGTACAATTGTACTGGAGTATAATGGTTGGCCAAGCGCAGGCTCAACTAGAAGTGTAGGCCCCAGAATCCATAAATGACAAAAATGTGTAAAAGTAGATGGAGGGAGAAATCAGAAATTATTTATTATTCATAACGCAGCAGCACTAATCACAGCTAGGTCAATTCTTATTGTAATGATGTCAGATACAATGGAAGTTTGATTAGGTGGGGAATGCTACGTTAGAAGATTGCAGGTTTTTAAAATCTACTGGTTTTTAACAAAGGCTGGGAAATTGAGAGGGGCACTGCGTGCAGCCTCTAAACTCGGTGCTATGGGCTTCCTCTTCATTTTAAGTCGAGAAAGGGACCTTTCTTGGCTTAAAAAAAGAGGAAGCCCAGAGCCCCTCTCACTCTCAGAGGGAACTTCTGAGAGTGAGAGGGGCGCTGCATGCAGCCTCTAAACTCGGCTCTTATGGGTTTCCTCTTCTTTCTCGGCTTCAAAAACTGGTTTTTAACAAAGGCTGGGAAATTGAGAGGGGCGCTGCGTACAGCCTCTAAACTCGGTGCTATGGGCTTCCTCTCCATTTTAAGTCGAGAAAGGGACCTTTCTTGGCTTAAAAAAAGAGGAAGCCCAGAGCCCCTCTGGCTCATTCCACACATGCAGAATAATGCACTTTCAAACTGCTTTCAGTGCTCTTTGAAGCTGTGCAGAATGGCAAAATCCGCTTGCAAACAGTTGTGAAAGTGGTTTGAAAACGCATTATTTTGCGTGTGCGGAAGGGGCCTCTCACTCTCAGAGGAAACTTCTGAGAGTGAGAGAGGCGCTGCAGCCTCCATTCTGGGCGTTTGGGTTTTTTTTTAAAGCCAAGAAAGGGACCTTTCTCAGCTAAAAAAAAAACGCGCTGGGCAAGGAGAAGGGTGTGTGGTCTGGCTATTTTGCGCTCCCCACGTGACTTCTTTCGGTGGGACCCGGGACAAACAGCCCCGGATGTCCCCATGGGAGCTTTGCCACTGGTGGTGATTCACAGGCGTCTTTAGCGAATAGAACAGAAAGGTATTCTTATTTTCTTTCCATGTAACCCTCCCTAATGGATAGTAAATTCATTTATATAAAACAGCAACTGTGTATTGGTCTCTTTTATGCTACTGCTAATTATATTAAATTTATAAGCTATCATCAACAAGATCTCCAGGCCACCACTCTGGAGAAAAATAAGTGAAAAAAACACACAGTTGGGCCAGCAGTGTGACACCTTTTCCCAGAAAAACCCAGAACTGACCACATGCTTCTCTTTATAGTTTTACCATAGAGTTTCTGGAGATCCCTAGAGTGGTGTGATGTCACTCCCAAGTTTTCCCTAAGCTCTACCTCCAAACCTCCAGGAATTTCCCTACTCTCAATAGTCAGCTACTGCTGTATTGATGTGAATGACTGGGATGTGAATGACTGAATGACTAGATACTCCGCTTTGAATATGCACGCTTCACCCAGTCCAGTCCAATGCACTTTGCAGCTGGATTTTCTAACAATTGTGAAAGTGGATTGAAAGCGCATTATTCTACATGTGCAGAAGGGACCTAAATGTATTATTTTGAGTGTTTACTCCGTTTGAGTGCATCGTTTCCCTTAACTGAAGAAACACAGCAGTGAGGTGAAATACTTCCTAGCGAGAAAAGATTGCTTTTTAGTCTCTTCCAGGAAAAGATTGCTTTTCGGTCTCTTCCATGAAAAGCTACTTGCATTCTTGAACACTAAAGAACAAACAAAGTCTGCCTAGTTAGATGCTGAAGCTGGGAACAAGAGAGAGCTATAGAAAAGTCAATTTATCTTACATATTTCTATAATTCTCTTGATATGTTGCTATAGCAACTCTAATGTGAAATGGATTGCTTGAAAAGCATTAGTTTCTATAGAAACAGCTTGCCCTACATGAGGAAAAAAGTTTACTTTGCAACATGCAGTGCCTAATATTAGATTTGAATGCATTATGTGTTTTTAAAGAGTAAAGCCACCCACCAATAAGTGACCCAACATCAACTGATGCAAAATAGATCTATATCTTTCAAGGTTAACTAGAATGCTGTTGGATAGAATATAGAGATCTCTAGATAGATGACATTTGCAACCGAAAAAGTGGCAAAATAGAGAAGAGTTGTTTTTATATCCTGCTTTTCTCTACCATAAGAAGTCTCAAAGTGGATTACAATTGCTCCCCCCACCCTTCTTGACAACAACAATCACCTTGGGAGATAGGAGAGTCTAAGAGACTTCTGAAAGAAGTGTGACTGGCCCAAGGTTACCCAACAGGTTTCATGTGGAGGAGCAGGGAATCAAACCTGGTTTTCCAAATTAGAGAACACTCTTAACCACTGCAGCAGAATGGCTCTCAAAGAGGCCAGAACATTGAATTGAAAGGAAATGATACCGTATATACTTGGCTATATCATGCAAGGCATGACCTTTCAGCATGCAGTACTTACCCCGGGGCTGTTTGTTCCACAGAGGGGCCTCCCCACATTTCCCAGTTTACACTCAAGGACATGCTCTGCTGATTCATTGAAGCCCAGCCACCATTTTGAAGCCCTCTCTCCTGCTTCCCAGGTTGGAAGGTTGTTTGCTGCCTTTTCCTTTTCCTTTTCCTTTTGTTTAGTTATTTTAACCATCTGTTGCTTCTGCAATAGATCAAAAGAGTTTTTAAAAAGAAGAAGCTCTGTCTGTCTGTCTGTCTGTCTTTATCATCTATCTATCTGTCGTCCGTCATCCGTCGTCCGTCGTCCATCAGACAGACAGACAGACAGACAGACAGACAGACAGACAGACAGACAGACATGCCAGTGAAGGGCTGGGCAGAACTTCTCCTGCATGGGCAAGGGAAGACAGGGATGAGTGGAAAACTCTGACGAAGTCAAATGCATAGGTCTCTGCTTTGCTTTCGCTGTGCAGGCAGAGAAAAAGTCATACTTTGGCCACTTTCGCAAACTATGGGTCTTCTCTGATGTACAGCATGGTGAGTTTGGGAGGGCAGAAAATGTTTACGTACCAAGAATCTGATCTGACGAGGAAAGTACACTCACTGCAGGGCAGACCACAAGTGCATAGATGACCATGGTCACAGGTGTGTCCCAATACATAGGCTTTTCAGTGGCTATTTGAGCCTTGAAAGATTGTTTCTTATGAGTTTCTCAATTTCTGCATCAGTTAAGGAACATTTTTCATGCACAGACTCAGAGTACTTTACAGTAGGACATCCTTGAAAGCCTGAAGCTATGAATATGTAACCCGGGAAGAGAATTACTCTTGACTGAGAACAACTTGTTGGTGGTCTAGAAGTGTCCGGCTGTCCTTAACGAGTGCCAAAAGTTCGGGCCCTTCCACCGTAACAAATGTATAACAGGTTGCAGCTGGGATAAAGGAATCAGTTTTCCTGTTTTCGTGTTCACGTGCATCCATGCAGGCTGCAACTGGAGCCCACGGAAACAATCCGGGTTGCTGTCGCACCTTCGCACAGAGATTGCAAAGAAAGATGGCTGGATCCAACCCATTTCCTCAGGTTTTACATTGTGGCCTACTGAAGTCTGGTGAAGATATTCACAAGGTTTGTCATCTTGGCATATCTATATATTTTATTTATTCTGATCATTACCTAAGATCCATCCTTGAGAGTTCTGCCTCCCCCTTCCCCTCTTATGGTTGCAAAATCAAACCAGATCACCTGTTAGAAAGGTTGCCTTGAATCATCATACAGACTTTTCATGGTGCAGAAGACAGCCTCAAGACTCCCCCTTGCAAATGTCCTTTATAATCAATTGTAACACTTATGAAAGATCCACATTAATGTGTTCATCTTTTGGTGCTCCATTAAGAAGCTTTTTTTGAAGTTTTTTGCCCCAAATAAGGTGACTTGTTATATAAATTATTTCCAGAGAACAGGTATGTTGTCTATTTAAACAGTCACGGAATTTTGCGTCTAAATCAATAAACTCAAAAGAAATAATTGGCAAATATTCAGTTTAAAATATAAATTCTAAATAGATATGCAAATCTGAGAACTTTCAGGCTGTTCTGTTTTATCAGTAAGTGCTAAGGATTATTATTTTTTTTTAGTAATGTTCTTATTCCAAGCATTTCCCTCTGGTATCGCTTTTTGAAAAATGCTTTAGTACAGTGTTCTAGCTTTTCAGTTAAGAGTTTGTACTTGGCTGCAGCATATGCCCACTGTCTTTAATCACAGTCTCTTGTTGCATAATCACTTGAAAACAATTTTTTAGCATTCCCCCTTTGACTTTCAGGACTTGTGAATAAGGCAAGGATGGGAGATGTGCAGGAGGGGGAAACTGTTTACCTCATTTTTTTGTGATCCTTACAGGAAACTTGATGGGCCACTGAGGTAACTGGAAAGCCAACAAATTAGACACGTTTCTCATGTGTTGTGAACCTGAGTTCAGAGTAAAAATACAAATTACTTTTAATGTCTTACTCTCAATTTTATTACCCGAGAGGTTGCTATCTATTCTGCTTGTTGACCTCCTCCTAATAATCAGACTCATGTTCACTGAAATTGATTTATTGCATCAGAATAAACAAACTGGTACACTCCAGAGTTTCTTGGCAGGATCTAATAGTTTCCCACTAATCAGCAGCCCAGAGGCGTAGTTCCAAGGGGACCGGGGGGGGGGGGGGGCGCGCGCCCTGTGGGGGTGTGGCGGGGGCGTTCTGGGGGCACGATGGGGCGTTCCATGGCAGGATGGGGCAGGATGGGGGCGGAGGGCACACAGGGCGGAGGACCCACTTTCCCCCCTTGCTATGCCTCTGCAGCACCCTATATCATTATAGGCTAAGCCCCCCCTCTCTCTAACAGTTTTCATGAAAGCAAATACTTTCTCAGGCCATTTAATTTCTCCAAGGTTGGAATTCTGATAAGGCTCTCTAGATGCTGTCTGACCAGGGAGAGGAACCATTATTACTAATTTCTGAACAAAGCAAACACAAGCAAAATCAAGGGATTGTTAGGTGCCACAGTCTTGTGGACTCCCCTAGGCACACATAGCAAGATGCTATGGGGATGGGGTCTTGACATTCTCCCCCCCCCCCCCCCGCAAGACAGCCTCCTCCTTCACCTGGGCTTTGGTTTGGTTGGAACATCTATGGAACTCCCACAGCAGGTGGGGAGCAGGAACATGTTGCTCATCCACCCACTCGTTCTCCTCTGCAGGAAAATGCTTCCAGCGGATCAAATATTGGATACAGTCCCAGTGCCACTGAGAGTCTAGTACCGGTACTCATAATGTACATCTTTGCCTACCACGATTGGTATTGAGACTTTTTCAGGGGGATGCCATTTGCTGCTTGTCTGGGAAAGGTGCTGTTTCCAGTACGCTGCATGAAACATAGGATGAACATGCTTATAAGCCTCAGGCAGTTCCAGTTCGACCAATACTTCATTTATGAGGCTCACAACTTTAACCGGGCTAATGAATTCGTACCCTAACTTTCGACTGGGCTGTAGACATCGCAAATGTATTGTTGAAATATACACCAAATCCCTGAACTTCAGTTGTAGGGCTGCACCCCTCTTCCAGTCAGTCTGCTTCTTATAAGTCTCTTTTCCTTTAGAGTTTTAAATAATTCAGGTCACGCCTCCTGAATTTTTTCCATCCAGGCTGTTAAATTACGGGCATCTTCCCAGGCATCTGTAAGTCCTGGAATTAGCTTGTGTTCCTGCCCACAAAATCTTTATCCAGTATTTTCTTGCTTTCTTTTATCACCACTGCATGTGATAGAAAGATGCATCCATATTTTGGCATTTCCAGCAATTCCCACTGTATTTGCGATTGTTTTCACTATTATCTTTGGGCAAAATATGCCATCTATAAAACATTTTATACCAGTTTTCTCTTAGTGCTTGACATTCTGTAAACTTAATTTCTTTAGTTCATAAACCCTCCCATTTTCTTCATATATATGTCTTCTCCAAAGTTTTGCTTCCATTTTTATCATACAGTGTTTTTACCTGCTCTGTTTCAGTATCATATTGCAATAGAATTTTAGAATTTTTTTCCAACAAATGTCCCGTATTTGTGATTATTAATTGCTCAAAATCTATTCTCCTTTTATGCAGCTATATGTAAAAATGCATAGAAACAAATTGTGTAAATAGCACACAATAGAATATCGGTAAAACAGCCCTCTCACAAAGTTATTGTCTGCTTTCTCTCACTCTTTTGATATATTGTATCATCCCTCTCCCCTTGGGCAAACAAAAAATACACAACTATCTCATATATACCATCCCAAACGAAAGCATGAAAATGAAACAAGTTTTGAACCATTGTTAATAAATGATATGAAAATTGGGTTTTGCATTTTTCTGCATTTTAATGGCAGAAAAGGAACTTGTTAACTTAGATGTATGTTTGTGTCAAAATGTCTCCCACTTTATATCTCACATTATTAAAATATGGAGGATCTGAATTAGTAAATCTTTGCATCTGTTTCTTTAAAAATATCTTCCCCTCATTTCTTCTATTTTATCTATACTGTCCTTTGACAAGATCAAACTGGTCTGCCTTTCTCCAGTCTTTCTTGACCTTCTGACCAGACTCATGTGAACTTCATTGGCAGTAAATCTGGCATTAATGGCACCCTCAGTCGTAAATCTTGATATTCCTGTCTAAGCGTTGTAAGTGAGCTTTCCGCAGAGATCTTGAGAACATGAAGTGCAAATTAAAAATAGACATAAAAATGAAGTGGGGAGAGCAATCAAAATGCTACAGGAAAATAACTTAAAATGTTAGCACAAAAAAGTATTGTATGATCACAATCTAAATAACCCTTTGAATTTGTAAATGGCATAATTATGGATTATTTTTAGCTCAAGTTCATTGGAATCTGAGCAGATTATTTTCAGTATGTGCACATTTTAGCTTATTCAAGTCTGATTTTTTTAAAAAACCCTCTTGTTCTGTATGAAAGCTTTACTTAAAGGAATAGATATGCCAGTGTACTTTCTCTCACGGTATATGTGTACATGCATTACTATAGTTACCTGCAACCCAGAAATCAGGCAGATTAGATTTTTTATATATACAGCAGGGGAATAAGTAGCAGCTATGTTTGCCATCTCAATTATCAGCAAGAGGCTGAATCATATCTATAGTGTAGCAGAACATAAGAGATTAAACGACCTCTTAGATTAGAATTGCTGTTTGCTCTGTTCGGGGGTGGGGTGCAGTTATTTGCGTGTTACCTCTGTGTTTTTCAAGACAGGGCAAATAGCAGCTCCACATCAACATTAGAGAGTGAGAAAACAGAACAGATGCTTTCACACATGCCAAATAATGCACTTTCACTCCACTTTTCAATGCACTTTGAAGCTGGATTTTAGTGTAACAGCAAAATCTACTTGCAAATTATGGTTAAAATGCATTGAAAGTGGTTTGAAAGTGCATTATTCAGTATGTGTGAAAGCATCACTAGAAAAAAGGGCTAAAACCCTGTTCCCCTAGCCATAGGTCCAGTCTGAACTGAGCATCCTCATGGCTTCAGTTTTCCAATAAAAATGCTCAGCAACTGGAATCTTTAGTTTGGCCAAAAGAATCTGTGCAATTGTGATCGCAAAGGAGATTATAGAACAAAAGCTAGATCCTGTGACTGTGTTCTATAAATACTTGCTCCAGCATCTGCGGCTAATAGTACTACTGTTTATCAGTTTTTGGGTTAGAAAATTGGAGAATTCCAAATGTTTGATGCTAGATCACATCCTCCCAAAAGGATACTCATAGAACAAAAAACGTTTTGCTACACCAAAATAACTGTAATACGTCTTCATGAAAGCTTGATAAATGCCATGTCATAATAATAACAGAGATAACTACAAACAGCACATTGAGGACTCAAAGAGCCCCATCAAAAGGGTGTGTGAATCCATTGTGGGAGTGGCACACTGGCCACACTGACAGATTCACCCTCCTAGAGGCACTAGGGCAATTTCACTGGCACTCAGCCTTTGCCCTCCCCCTGCACTGGGATACAGTGCCAACCATAGCACCAGTGTTCCTGCACCCAGGCAGTCTCTGTTGGCATAGTGGAGGAGGGGGGGTCCAGCCATTTGGCACATTACATCAGCAGCCTAGGCTATACAGTTACCCAACCCTTTTGGGTGGTGTGAGTTAAGCCCAATGGGAGCTCCTTGATGATGGGGAGGCTTTCATGCTTGCAAGGCCTCCCTGTGCTTTTAAAAGCACATCCCCAGAGGCTGGCTGCTGTTCTTCCCAGGATCTGGGGAGGGTAGTAGCTGGGCTCCAGGGAGCCCGGGGGATGGGGCCCAGGCAGGGCCAGCCCCTGAGCCTAGGGGGGCACTGGGGGTCACCTGGAGGGGGTGGGGGCACCTGGAGAAGTTGTCTCCAGACACCATTCCCCCCCAATACACCTTTGCCTTCCTCTCATGTCACCTCCATTTTGGAATGCTCAGAAGTTTTGGGAGATTCTTCCAATGGTGGTTTTTTTTTAATTTCATGGTAACAGTAGTGAACCTGGTGAAATTGACAAGACTTGGTTAATGGAGAAAGTAGCTAAGTACCTGAAGATTTTTTTGGATTTATTTAGCCTTTTGCACAGTGCTGCTTTGTGCCTTGATCAGTATTGAAGGAGAAGGAAGAAGAGGAAATATGGGGAACATTTTATGTTGAATTCAAAGACAATGATTGGATGTACTTTCTCCATTAACTGAGCCATGTCAATTTTATTGATAGATTGTTACTGTGAAAATAATTTAAACAAACAAACAAAAAACCCAGGGGAATGTCTGGAAACTTCTGAGTGTCCCAAAATGGGGTGGCAAGGGTGATCACACTACTGCTGATGGCCACCCCATACACCAGCCTGCCCCCATGGCCACACATCACTGACTTTCAGAGGGTGCTTGCTTTACGGTATTTCTCCACTGTGTGTTTGTAGAAGACCCTCCCAAAATGTAAAGAGTTCATAATAATTAGTGCAGGGAAGGGGGCAGGAAGGGGGGCAGGAAGGAGGTGAGAAGTATGAAATAGTGATGCTGTGATAGATGTCTTCTATATGTTTGACCTTTGAGAAATACATAACACATAACATAATCCATAAGGTGTGGAAGACGGAAAAGATACCAACACAAGATGAATGGATTGACAAAGTAAACCATCTTTACTTTGCAGCAGTGGCGTAGTGGCTAAGAGCAGGTGCACTCTGATCTGGAGGAATCGGGTTTGATTCCCAGCTCTGCCACTTGAGTTCTGGAGGCTTATCTGGGGAATTCAGATTAGCCTGTGCACTCCCACACACGCCAGCTGGGTGACCTTGGGCTAGTCACAGCTTTTCGGAGCTCTCTCAGCCTCACCTATCTCACAGGGTGTTTGTTGTGAGGGGGGAAGGGCAAGGAGATTGTAAGCCCCTTTGAGTCTCCTACAGGAGAGAAAGGGGGGATATAAATCCAAACTCTTCTTCTTCATCTTTATATGATGGACAGAATGGCGCATTGGATAAGAAATCAAACCAATGAGATGTACAAACATAATTGGGCATTATGGGAAGAATACACTGCCTTAACGTTTCTCTATAAACAAAGTATAGAGTATTACCTCTGCTTCAAAGGAATATATTTTCAGTTCTAGGATTTAGTGAGAGGGAGATATTTTCAGAAATACATGATTATTTTACATAGTGCAATGAGTGACAAAAGGGAGTTAATCTTGTGATAACCAGCAAACACATAGGAAATGAAATGTACTGACATCTAAATGACATTGAATGGGAAAGTTTATGCTTGTTATATGGTTGCTTGAACTGAAGACATAATATTGCTGAAATAATTTGTTCAAAAATATAATATTAGGCTGATTCCGCATGGGCGTGAAAATGGTGTGAAAACAGTATAAACCCTTTTATACTGTTTTAAACCCTTTTACACCATTTTCACACCGTTTTCACACTCCTGTTTTAGGCCCATGTGGAATCAGCTTAAGATTGTACTTGTCTTGATGTATAAATATTACAGAATAGTTTAATGGCAACTTATTGGAAGTAGGTTACATACTGTTATGTTACGTGCTTGATTTTGCTGTAATAATATGAATGTGAATAAAGAAACTTCAAAAAAAGAGAGAAATATGTAACACCAGGTAATGCCTGCTTTGTCTTTTCCTACTCTGTTAGATAGATATTTTCTAACCTTTTGTCTAATTCCTAGTCACCAGACCCCTGAAGAACCTTTCTGTAAAGAGCAATAATTATTTGAAACCATTAACACAAAATGTTGGCTCTTACTTAATTTTCTTCTGCCATTAGCAATCTTTAATATGTGTGAAAGATTCTCAGCACTGTAAATGCATTTTTAAAAAAACCCAAAATCACATTAATGGATGAAACTTTGTACAAATTTCAGTCTTAGTTGCTTTGGGGAGGCTCATTATGATTCACAAAACTGTGAAGTGCTTGCATGATTTTTCAGGAAGTGGGAAATGGGTAGCAACACATTCATAGTGATAGCTGAAATTCAAATGGCAGTTTTCTGCAAGTTTTAAATACTGTACAAAAGCAAAAAAAAAGAGGATCTTGGTTTTTAGATTTCTTGTAATGCAAGCTTTTGTGGACTTCTGCCCATGACATCCACGAGGTCTGCTGTCCATAAGCATATGCCACAAGTAGTGGTGGAAAGTACTGTCAAGTTGCAGCTAACTTAAGGCAACCCTGGGCGTTTTCCCACTTACCATTAGGTGCGCGCTACTGTAGGCAAGTAGTGCGGGGTCTCCCGGCACTCCCCACTACAGGGGCGGCGACAATGCAGCCGCCCCGACGCTGCCGCTGTCACGCCCCCTCAGCGCGCATCATTCCTGGCGCCCTTCAAAACGGCGCCTTTTGATGACTGCGGGGTCGTGGGGAAGCCCGGGCGCGCTGAGAGCAGTGCGCGGCATAGGGGAGTCGCGGCAAGTGGGGAAACACCCCCTGTGTGGTTTTCAAGGCAATAGGCTGCACAACCTACAGATGTATTAATCCTTAAAATACTTCACAACTCCTCTTGCCTTTGGGTGTAAACAGACAAACATGGCTATCCCAATGGAAGTTTTCATTACAGAGGACATGATTAAAGAGCTATGAAATTATTAAAGAGCTATGATAAGATGGGAGGGAGGGAGGGAGGGAGAAAATGAGAGAGAACAATCAATATGGATCCGGACCACAATGTGTGTGAAAAAGGGGCTCCAGCACCCCCTGAAATATTTTCCTGACCTGAAAAGGGCTGGGGGCAGAATTTGGACCATTATTGGTTTTCCCAACAGGCTAACAGTGATGCGAACCTTTGGCACTCCAGATGTTGTGGACTACAATTCCCATCAGCCCCTGCCAGCATGGCCAATTGACCATGCTGGCAGGGGCTGATGGGAATTGTAGTCCATAACATCGGAGTGCCAAAGGTTTGCCACCACGGGGCTAGTATCACCCCCATGACAACCATTTCAGTTTGGGGAAATGATGTAGGGTGGTGACAGCCAAAGCTACTTTTCCAGACATTCTATGGTCTCAGTCCAAACACTTCATGCATAGGAACTAAGGGGAACCTGCAACTCATAGAGAAGAGGTCTATTTGTGGCTACTGTTTAGTTTGGTGAAGAGAAGGTTAAAAGGTGACATGATAGCCAAGTTTAAATATTTGAAGGGATGTCGTGTTGGTGAGGGAGCAAGCTTGTTTTCTGTGGCTCCAGAGATTAGGATCAGAAGTAATGGATTCAAGGTGAAGGAAAAGAGATTCTACCTAAACATCAGGAAAAACTTCCCGGCAGTAAGGACTGTTCAACAGTGGAATGCACTACCTCGGAGGGTGGTGGAGTCTCCTTCTTTGGAGGTTTTAAAGGTGAGACTGAATGGCCATCTGACAGGAGTGCTTGGATTGTGTGTTCCTGCATTGCAGGGGGTTGGTCTGGATGACCCTTGGGGTCTCTTCCAACTTTATGATTTTATGATACTCACCAGGTTTTTCCAGGAAGTGGCATTCTCACAGCTGCAACACTGGTCCACCATTCCCTCGCCCCCAACCAGCGGTGGGACTCAGCAGGTTCGCACCACTTCGGCAGAACTGGTTGTTAGAATGGTGCTTGTAAACAACCAGTTGGTAAATTATTTGAATTCCACCACCGGAACCGGTTGTTAAATTATTTTAATCCCATCACTGCCCCCAACCCTCTGGGCAGTTACCAGGTTCTGCTTGACAGCCCTTTGTATGTTTGCTCCTTGTGCTCTCTGTCATTTTCTATTTTCTTTTCTTTATGTTTTGAAGACATGCAGCGCATAAGGAATGCACAACACCATCAAATCAAGAAAAACGCAAACAAGATGGATATGCCGACATCAATGAAACTCATTATTTTTCCAATGTTACGCACACAAAAGCTGCCTTTCCACACATTTATCTGTATTTTTCTCTTGTAGTTTCTTTTCTTCATGCTTATGATCAGGATAAAATAATTTCTTTGCATCAAATCAAACAAGCCCTGTCTTAAACCATGCTCAGGTGATTGTTTGTGCCAATAAAGAAAGGCTGTTCATTTTAATTTTGTTGTTGACATGAAAACGGCAATGATGGAAGTAAGGAAAGAGAAAAGCCTTAAGGTGGCTTGTAGTATAGTTTCAACCTTCTGAAGTGAATTGGGGCAGCGGGGCACACTGGATAAAACAAGACAACCAAACACAATCATTAAATAACATTCCACACTTACTAATTAGTGGCCTAGCCTATCTAGCAGGCATACTTCTTTTTATCACTAATTAAAAGAATATTATGAAAAGAAGCCATGAATTAATTATACTTCCAGACTCATGCAATAAACTAATTAGGTAAAGGCTGCTTCCTCTTTTGACTGTGACAACAATTCTAGCCTCAGTTCTAGCTATGGGGGGGGGGGGGGGAAGCAAACATATGAACCTGTCAGTCATCAATAAACTGCTTCCTGTAGCTGCCACTGGACAGAGATGATGGGTAGTTTAATCAACTGAATTTTGTGTTTGGTAGATATCCATTCACACCATTTAATTATGCCAAAAACCTGTGGAATAACTGGCCGCCACTGCAGTCACATGTTGGGGTGGGGTGTGTGTGTGTCACGGGCATTCCGGGGCGTTTCAGGGGTGGGGGGGCAGGAGGGAGCGCACAGGCAGATCATGTCCCGGGTGCAATTTCCCCTCTCTTTGTCATTGCCATGATGTCATCCCTTCCCTCCCCAGAATCTACTCTCAAATCTCCAGGAATTTCACAACCTGGAGTTGGCAACCCTAGGTACAGTCAAATAAGAACTTTTCGTTAGAGCTGCCAGCTCTGAGTTGGGAAATGTCTGTAGAGTTGTGGGTGGAGCTTGGGGATGGCAGGGTTGAGAAGGGGAGGTACCTTAGCAGTGTCCAATGGTATAGATTCCACCTTCCACAGCAGCCATTTTCTTCAGGGGCATTGCTCTCTTTCATCTGGAGATCAGTTGTAATAGAAGGAGATCTCCAAGTCTCACTTGGAAGCTGGCAGCCCTACTTATGATAGTGAGAACTTGTCCTCATTCTTTTTCCATAGCTTCCCTGACGAGCCAGATTTAAAGGAGATTTCCTAAAAAAATGCAGGTCATCAGGGAAAAATACAGGAGTCACTCGCATTGCTCCTGGATTGGAAACAGTGTTGTAGCAATTTCCTGCTGTCCAAATGATGAAAAATTCCTATGTGGTAGCAGCCTTCATGAAAAACCTCAAGAAAATTTGCCTTCTGCTCACTTTCTGTATTTTGTTCACTTACAAAAAATTGGAACAGACTTGAAGAAATCTGTGAGTGTAGTTTTGCAAATCTCCAGTTCTGTGCAGTGATGGCGAACATTTTCGAGACAGAGTGCCCAGATTGCAACCCAAAACCCACTTATTTATCGCAAAGTGCCAACCCAGCAATTTAACCTGAATACTGAGGCTTTACTTTAGAAAAATGGTTGGCTTTACTTTAGAGGCTTTACTTTAGAAAAAATGGTTAGCTCCGAGGCACGCATTACTCGGGAGTAAGCTTGGTGGTAGTCAGTGGCTTTGCTTTGAAGCAACCATGCAACTCTTCCAATGGGTGAATCATGACCCTAGAAGGGTTTACTCAGAAGCAAGCCCCGTCGCAAGCAACTGAGCTTACTCTCAGGTAAAGGATTGCGCTTTAGTTCTTCCCAAGTTTAACAGTGCTTTCCCCCCCACATGACGCACTCTGTGTACACGAGCCCACAGAGAGGGCTGTGAGTGCCACCTCTGGCACCCGTGCCATAGGTTCGCCACCACTGGCCTAGTACATCGGTTCTTGTACTTGGAAGTTAAGGATTAAATCCTGTTATCATGGACATTCCTGATTGCTGCAAGGAAGGAGCTATCCCAGGCTCAATTTCTCATATGTTAAATAGTAATTATTATGATCTGCCTCATGATATTGTGAGGATTAAGGGGCGAGTTTTGGGGGGAAGGTATGGATTGTAAAGCTATTATCACATTAGAAGTGCTAGAGAAGTGATTCGTAATGATTGTCTCATTCACTTTGCACGCTTTCCTCTGCCACGTAATGTTTCAAAACTAATGCTGAGGAATGCTGCAGTGTAGCTGATGCTTCTACTCATCCCTGTTTGCTTCACAGTGCTAAATTTAAAGATGCCACAGCTATTTTTAATAACATGAATTACCTGGAAAGTGACGGTGTTGATGTTGGCTGACTTTGAATGCCACATTAATAAGAATGTGTTTTTATCCCTTCTTTGAAAAAGAATGTTCGTTAAAAATAAACCTCTGTGTTGGTGCAGATATCTAGGTGGTTTGTGATGCTTCTTTTAAAGTGCTTAATAACATTAACAAAAGATCTGAGAAAATCATTTGAAAGGCAGGGTTGAAAGAATAAGGTAAGAGATAAATAATGTGGAAATAATTTGTGTGTGTAAATAAAGACATTCCTTGTGACCGGTTTTCTAAAGCAGCTTTCCAGCTGCAACTCAGATGTAGTTCTCATTGTTTTTATAAGATGGGGGTTGGTGCTGGAGGTTGGTATGATCTACTGGTAGAAACTGACCTTGGTCATAATAGAAGAAGAAGAAGAGTTTGGATTTATATCCCCCCTTTCTCTCCTGCTGGAGACTCAAAGGGGCTTACAATCTCCTTGCCCTTCCCCCCTCACAACAAACACCCTGTGAGGTAGGTGGGGCTGAGAGAGCTCCGAGAAGCTGTGACTAGCCCAAGGTCACCCAGCTGGCATGTGTGGGAGTGTACAGGCTAATCTGAATTCCCCAGATAAGCCTCCACAGCTCAGGCAGCAGAGCGGGGAATCAAACCCGGTTCCTCCAGATTAGATACACGAGCTCTTAACCTCCTACACCACTGCTGCTCTAAAATCACCTAATTGAAAATTCAGAAGAACTCATTGGCTCTCAGGACAGGAATAGCCTTCTGTGCCCACTATATCCTGTTTTCTAGGAAGTTCCCATCACTCCAACAGCTGTCCCTCCCTATTACAATGGCAACACGTCTGGTTGACTACACTGCATTCTGGTGTTTCCAGAGTGAGCTTGGCAATTATTTGGACCATGGGGAGCAGCATTACATGCCCTATGACATCATTTCCTGGGAAAACCAGAAGTTATGTCACAGCACTCTAGGAATCAGTGCAAAATGGTAAAACAATAGAATTCCGGTGGTTCCTAGAGTGATGTGACATCACTTTGGGGTTTTCCCTGGAAGTGACATCACATCATGAGTGATGCCAGCATTTTTATTTTTCTCCTAGTATTGCTATGAGCAGCAGCGATCATGTAGGGTTGCCAACAGGTCTCCTTCCAACAGGAGACTTGGAAATCCTACTGCAGTCACATCTCTCCAGTTAAGACATACATAAGAATATGATACAATTTACCATTTCAGATGGGTTCATATGGAGAAAGGTAGGATAGGAAATCATTTAAATAATGTACTTACTGTTTTACTCACTAACCTCTTGGCCACAAGAGGGATAGAATATGCACGCAGGATAATACAGTAGTAGAATGGGTTGCATTACTTAAGTCAGCAAATGAGGAAAATCACAATTTTAATCTTTCCTTGTGTAAAAAATTCCTGGCAAATAAAAAATAGCCTAGCAGAAAAGAGGTTTTAGCCTAGCCCTTCACAAATTGTTCTAGTTTTCTTCTGTGAGAGAATTACAAATGCAGGAGAATTCTGAACAACACCTGCTGTCTGAAGTGGTACAATTCATTTTTATGATCCACACTCGGATGCTTCCTTTAGCATTTGCGCATGTAAAACAATAGTATGAATAGGTTGTCTGTGTTCAAGCCTTTGTGTACCATTTATTTAGAGTTGCTGTTGAAATCTTTTACGTGTAGTAGCTCAGAGGTAAATCTGTACTGATGCAGTCAACAAGTAATTGGGACCAGCTTTACTTTCTGGTGGGAGGCATTTTACAACTGGTTCCAATGATGCTGCTGTTATTTTGTTATTTTGTGCAAGGTTGTTAAAGATAGGATGTTTGGAGGTAATTAATTCATAAGGTCACTGCAAATCTTAAGTGACTTGACAGTGCTTAACACATACACACACCAGTTATAGAACCCAGAATTCTAGGGGAGGGGAAACCTCAAATGGGTCCCTCAAGTTTGAAGTCCATCAACCTGTGATATAAGAAATCAAAGGGCAGAAGGTACAAGGACTTGTAGTGACATATTGACCATGTCTTCCTTTGCTGTGCTGAGACTTGAGTATGCTGCTCATCTTTTCCCATCTCATTCCTTTACTTTGAAAGAAATGAATTGGTGTACACTAGGTCTCTGTGTATTACAAAGGGGCAAGAGTGACCATTTTCTCTGCATTGTCATAGAACAGTGGTGGCAAACCTTTGGCACTCCAGATGTTATGGACTACAATTCCCATCAGCCCTTGCCAGCATGCCCAATTGGCCATGCTGGAAGGGGCTGATGGGAATTGTAGTCCATAACATCTGGAGTGCCAAAGGTTCGCCTCCATTGTCATAGAACCATAGAATTGGAAGGAGCCATACAGGCCATCTAGTCCAACCCCCTGCTCAATGCAAGATCAACCTAAAGCATAGGTGTCGAACTCACAGCCCTCCAGATGTTATTGGCTACAGTTCCCATCATCCTCTGCCAGCAGGGGATGATGGGAACTGCAGTCCATAACATCTGGAGGGCCGCGAGTTTGACACCTATGGCCTAGAGCATTCCTGACAAGTGTTTATCTCACTGCTATTTGAAGACTGCCACTGAGAGGGAGCTCACCACCTTCCTAAGAAGATGATTCCACTGTTGCACAACTCTTACTGTAATTCCACACACCCCAATATGCAGCCACTACCTTTCTGCCCATAATTTAAATCCATTATTGCGAGTCCTACCCTCTGCTACCAACAGAAACAGCTTCCTGCCCTCCTCTAAGTGACAGCCTTTCAAACACTTAAAGGGAACAATCATGTCCCCCTCAATCTCCTCTTCTCTAGACTAAACATTCCCAAGTCCCTCAGCCTTTCCTCATAGGGTTGGTTTCCCAGCCCCTGATCATCCTTGTCACTCTTCTCTACACCCACTCCGTTCTGTCAACAGCAGATGTCCTTTTGCCTGGGAGTCTCGTGAGGAACTGCTGCTGCTTTTCCCCCCTCAAAGACTGCTTGCAAATTACTTGCAGGCAGGCCTTGCTCAGCCACTATTAAACTAAGTTGTTCCTGGAAGGCTGTTTATGCTATGAAAAAAGTCACTTGAATTAACAACAGACACCATTAAGGAATCACTAATTTCTGTTTCTACTAACACTGCTAAGCCCTGGAACCTGGTCCCATTAACTTCCTCCACAGTATTTTGCCAGAGGCAACTGGATTTGGGTAGTGAAAGAAGTTCAGCAAGGCAAGATACCTTGGCAACACAAATATACTTTAATTACAGAAAAGAAAACAAACCACAGTATACATAAAGACAGTTTCTTACATCCCTTTGGTCAGTGGAGGCTTCCTTCGGAACAACTGGTCCCAGCATCCCCAGGTCTCCAGTGAAATCCCTTGCGACTGCTCCCTCGTCCCCTTTTACACTTTTCAGCCTGTCTAGAGGCATCCTCTCAGTACAAGTATCACCTGGCAATCAAGCTGAGTCAAGCCACCTTGGTTCTAGCACTTGCAGCTGGCACTTATTAGCAAGGCTGAAGTCTAGGAGGAAGAATCCTTCTGTCCCTGCCCTGAGCCCCACCCCCAAGGGCCTGGGGAGGGAAGGAGGCAGCTCGGACAGGTGCCATGCAGCAGGCTGGCTCCTGGCAGCAGGCCAGCTCTGTCTTTAGGTGCCTCTCCCTCTCCGACCCAGCTCTTCCGAACCAGGTCGGTGCAGGGGAGCAGGGGGTGCCCAGGGTCTTTTGACACCCCTGTCCCCGTGGGCAGTACGCCCCTGTCCTTATCCTCTGCTGCAGGCCAGAGGAGAACCAGCAACCAAATCCACAAAACAGATAAGTCTGTAGAGAAAATGAAGCCTGCAGATTTGTAGTACCCAAAACTTTGTTATGGATATTTGTTCTGTGGGGCTTGGCAGGCATCCATCTCCTGCCGCCTCTGGTGGGAGGTGCCGTGTCCTGCCATCTGTGCTTTGTCTTGCCATCATTCCTTGCCCAATGTAAAACAAATGTATTGAATTTCTGGATGTTTTGCACCTTGCTACATCTTTGCCGAGTAGAAAAGTTGGTGGTAATGAAAAGAACTCAGGAGGGCAGAGAGCAAGAACCGGATTGTTGTCCATTTTAGTAAGCAACGCAGGCAAAACTGCAAAAATAATAATTCATTGTGTCTCAGTATGTTCTTCATTCATTGTGCCTAATAATGCTTTCCTTGAATTCTTGCCATCAACCTTTTCAGGAAGATAGTTCATTATCAGTTCTGTGTGGCCTTCCGGGCTGCAAAAATCTGTCATCTCCTCTCCCTTTATTCTTTCTCCCTTAGTCACATGATGCTTGCTGTGGGCAGTCAGTCTCAGACTACAGAGTAGGGCTCTGGAAACAAACCTAGCTGTCATTAAGGAAAATGGTTGTACAAAAAGAACACATTTTTTGAAAGGTCAGCTGAACCCATGGGGCAGTAACAAGGTGAAAATTATAGCTTTAGTCTTTTTTGGAAGTGCAGGGCTAGAAGATCCTGTGAAAGAAAACAGCAGAATTTATATTGTGACCTTAAAAGAGTAAAAACAACAGCTTCCCCCTCCCTGCCCATTAGGTTGTAGAAGAAAATGTATTCATTTGAGCATAAATGTGATGTACTTTTCTGTTAAAGGGTTTCTCTGATTATTTAGGTTTGCTGGGACATAAGGTACTGCAAAGTACATAATCATTTCTAAGGCAAATCTGGTACCATTCTGGAAATAATGGAAGGCTGATTCCGCATGGGCCAAAAAAAAAGTGGTGTGAAAACCCTTTTACACCCTTTTAAACCCTTTTACACCATTTTCACACCGTTTTCACACTGCTGTTTTTGGCCCATGCGGAATCAGCCGAAGTTAACCATGGCAAGGAATCAATTCTTTTGCAAATGGTTGTTCAAATGGGAGTGAAGATGATTCAGGTTGTATGTTGGGATCTAGATTGGCGGTGGTGGAAAATACTGTCACTTTTCCCCACACAAAACATTTAAAACGTTTTGTAAATGTTTTGAAAAGAACTGTTTTCTTGCTTTTTGTCTGCATGACATGGAAAAATAAAGTGTTTCAGTTAAAAATTATTCTTTTCTTTTTTAAAAAACATGCCATTGTATATTCGGAGCTACATTGACTTGAAATCTCATATTGCCGGTTCTTATGTCATGTCTACGTAGCAGCGAATCTACTTCATACACAAAGAAAAAGGAAAAACGACACTTTTGTGTAATCAGCAGGCAAAAATGAATTTATTAGCAAATGACAAAAATGAATTTATTAGCAACGACAGAAATGGTGGGCAGTTTTGATGCTAGATGAGAAAAAGTCTGTAGGAAACCTCTGCAAATGGCAAACAGCGTAGAGAATCACTACAGGCAGAAAATGGTGGGAGGCAGAGAAACAGAAGTGAGAGCTTCAAAATCGGGCAGGAGAAATAAAACATTTCCAGATCTCCACACAGCCAGCAGAAAACATTTTAAAAACATTTTTGAACTGGAAGAAAGGGTTTTCAAAATGTTTTGGGAAAAACTGTGTGGAACTCCTGAAGGAAACATTTTATTTTCCGACCTCAAGACATTTTATTTGTGTTGTGTGGAAAGGGCCATAGATGACTTATGGTGACCCCATAGGTTTTTCAAGGCTAGAGACATCTTCCATCCAAATACTAACTAGGGCCAACCATGCTTACCATCCAGGAACTACTGAGGGCCGGCTAGCCTAGGCCTGTGGTGGCAAACCTTTGGCACTCCAGATGTTATGGACTACAATTCCCATCAGCCCCTTCCAGCACGGCCAATTGGCCATGCTGGCAGGGGCTGATGGGAATTGTAGTCTATAACATCTGGAGTGCCAAAGGTTTGCCACCACTGGCCTAGGCCATCTAGGTCAGGGCAGAATCTAGATACCTCTGAGCCAGTGTGGTATAGTGGTTAAGTCTGGTGGACTGGAGAACTGGTTTTTATTCCACACTCCTACACATAAAGTCTCCTGGATGACCTTGGGCTAGTCACATTTCTCTCAGAACTCTCTCAGCCCCAGCTACTTCACAAGGTGCCTGTTATGGGGTGAGGAAAAGATTGTGATTTCAGGGCACTTTCAGGTTCCTTAAGTTACAAAAACCAAGGTAAAGATAAACTGGGTATAAAAACCAACTCTTTTTAATCCTAAACACAGTATAGAATATGGATACAACCAGAACTCCTGCTTGGTGTGCTCCCCCTCACAGTTGCACATTTATAAATGTTAAAGGATATAATGAATGCTCAGCCAATTCTCAAACCCTGTTATGTTATGTATGATTTTTCCCCTTGACTGTCTTTATGCTGATATGCCAATAAATGTTGACTTGGATTGACTTGGCTTGCCTATAATGAATGCATCTGTAAACAATGCTGAATGTATTTGACTGACTGGGGGAACTAACTAGCTGCATTTTTTGGCAAGCCTCCTAGCATTATGTCCCAGTATGAGTTGAGACTACCATATGAGGTGAGAGTACAATTGCTAAAAATAGCAATTAAGAAATCATATGATTTAGAATTCAAAATACAGAAGTATGTGTTTCTAAAAAGTTATCCTGTGGGAGAGAATGTATACTTCATTGTATAGATGCTCTCCACACGAGGACAAGCTGGTATAGTTTCCCTGTTACTGCAACTGCCAATACAGAGTATCGGCGACAGGACTTTCACACTTCCTTGTTTGTCTGTTTTAAATCAGTGATTAAATAGCTTTATGCTGCTATGCCTGGAGTCTGCAACCTGCAGCTCTCCAGATGTTCATGGACTAGAATTCCCATCAGCTCCTGCCAGCATGGCCAATTGGTACATGATGGGCTGATGGGAATTGTAGTCCATGAGCATCTGGAGAGCCGCAGGTTATGCTATAACATGCATCACAGCTTTCCCAGCTTTCATTTTAAAAAAATCTCTGCAAGGAAAAGGGCTTGGAATTCAGAGAACTTGATGCATATTGTGATATAAGGTTATGCTGATGCTATGCTACTATATTACTATTAAAATAAAAAAAATAATATGCAATAAGAAGAAAAAATAGCCATGCTGGGGAAAATGGCTACTGTGTGGTCAGGTCATGACCAGGTTTGGCCATCCAGGCTTTGCTACGATCTTCCCAACAGATCTTCAGCGCAAAGCAGGTTTAAGAAAAAAATAGAGAAAAGCCCGGGAAGCTTTAGAAGCGGAGGTGGGATCCAGCAGGTTCTCACAGGTTCCCGAGAGTAGGTTACTAATTATTTGTGTGTGCCGAGAGGGGGTTACTAATTGGTGATTTTGCCACGTGATTTTTGCCTTAGTTATGCCCTCCTCTCAGCAGTAGCACGCAGAACTTGAAGCAGTCTAGCAGGAGGTGCACTGGTGTGCGTGGCAGTGTGTGCCCAAGGACCGGCGCAGCGGCTGTGTCCTTGCCACAGTCCCACCCAGGAATGCCCTGCCCCCGGAATGCCCGACCATGCCCCCATCGTGCCCCACCCAGCCCCACTGGCGCTACACCACCGTTTGAATCCCACCACCATGGGAACCTGTTAATAAATTTTTTGGATCCCATCACTGTTTAGAAGATACATGAATGTACCACAATGCTGTGCGCAGGCAGCAAAGAACCTCTCTTTCCAACTGCATCAAATTAGGGGTAAATAACCTGTGTGGAAAAATTCAAAGTTCACTTCCAAAACCAGCTCCAGGGCCCTAGGAATGAAGACCACCTCTATTGAGGCCTCTGTATACATTGGCAATGCCCAGAATGCAAGAAACAAGGAATCTACCTCAGTGAACATTTGGAGTCCTGTCCCTTAATAAGAAATAAACTTTTAGTATTTGGGCTACGATGACTGTTCATCCCCTGTGATATAGACAAATTAATGGCTTCTTGGAATTCAACCCTCTATCGTTAAAGGCAGCCCATTTCTTGAGGTGTCAGTATCTTCTTACTATGTTATTTGAAGTATCAGTTTTTTAATCTGTGTACTGTATAAATAATAGACATCAGTATCTGAGTCAGGTGCGAAGGTGGTGAGGGAAGGCGAGGAGGAGGAGGAAAGAAAATTACATGGATGGATACTCTGGAAACCTTGAATGTGAAGTGCTCATAGGGAAAATTTCTGTCAGGGGAAAATTTATCTTCTTGAAATGAATAAGCTGTGTCAAACCTTTAAGAGGAAAATAAATTCAGTTGAACGCTGACAGGTGTTCATTACCGAAGGGATCAAAACATCAAATATCAGAACACTGTTGCACATGGTTTTAGGCTAACCTTTGTTTTTTTGTTCAAATTTTGCTGGAGCATATCCAGATACCATTGGAGGAAAAAAAATAGCATTTTCCATTTGAAAAGCATATTCAGGGCAGACCGTTATGGCCCACCCTTGTTGCCCACAGCATTTTCTCCTTTGTGTTTTATTTCATCTTCTTGTGCGTATGAAATGTTGAGATGTGGCTTTTGGGTACAGGGGTTCACTGGGGAGATTTGGAGTTTATTTTATTTTCGCTTTATAATTTTAAAGCTATTATTATAAGCCACCTTGAACCAGGAGGACAGGCAGGATATAAATGTTTTCATGAATAAATAAATCTACTGGGGGGATATGGAATGGTTAGGAGAACGATAACATCTGATATTAAAGACTAACAGCACAATGCTATGCATATTTACTCAGAAGTATGTCTCAGATGCTTAGTGGGATTTACTCCTGGATAACAATGCACACTTTAAAAAAGTATGTACTATTCATTTGCTTCATTGATGACCTCTCTTTCTCTCCAGTAGGAACTAGGAGTGGGCAGAAAAAAATTATCGGTGTTTATGTGTTTATTAAAACTCAAAAAAAGCTGATATAATTTAATTGGGTTTTTCCAAAAATGTTCAGGTTATTAAAATATACCCTCCTCTGGACTCCATGTAAGTCTGCAAGACCTCAGGTGACTGAACCTGTGCCGCCTGTTGCCTCTGGGACTTCAGGTGGAGGTGCAGAAGTGAAGGATGGTCCCGCCACGTTGAGTTCAGTGTTCAACTGCCAGATTGGCTAGCCAGGTCAAACTTCAGGCTCTACCTCCAAAGCACACAGCTGGACTCCAAAGCACACAGCATTCAACTGTGGGCTTAGCCTGGCCAGGTCCAGCTTTATACTGCTGGTTCTACCTCCAAAGCTCCCCCTCCAAAGTCACGTGGATTTGTAGTGTACTGCAAGATATAGAGCAGTGGTGGCGAACCTACGGCACGCGTGCCAGAGGTGGCACTCAGAGCCCTCTCTGTGGGCACGCACGCACAGAGTTCGTCATGTGGGGGGAGCAGAAAATCGCCTCCCCCACACATCTAGGCTGGCCTTGCTTCTGAGTAAACCCTCCTAGGGTCATGATTCACCCGTTTGAAGCATTGCATGGTTGCTTCACCAAGCTAACTCCCAAGTAACATGTGTTTTTCCTAAACTAAAACCTCAGTATTCAGGTTAAATTGCCATGTTGGCACTTTGTGATAAATGTGGGTTTTGGGTTGCAATTTGGGCACACAGTCTCGGAAAGGTTCACCATCACTGACATAGAGGGTTGTATATTAGTTGCTTATTCATTAGTTTATTGTTTATATTTCACTTGTCTCTCCCCATCTGGGATCCAAAGCAGGTTATTTACATAATTCTTTTTAAAGGTTTAATCCATAGGATTTTAATAATCTGTGTCTGAAAAGACAGAGCAGAATACATTCTGGGAAAGCTTAAGCTACTCTTTGCTACCTCAGGAGTCACCCTGAGGGACAATTCTAAGGTTATCTGGGAATCTGAGCAGGATTATTGGCGGTGCAGCCTGCTGCAGGAGGATATCTGTCTGCACTACATCCTGTTTGCCTATTGGTAAATAAAGAAAATACGACATAAATCCCCAGCTAGATTTGAGACTAGTGGCACATTAGACGTCTTCCAACAGAAGTGCCTATACCTGTGGTGGTGAACCTTTGGCACTCCAGATGTTATGGACTACAATTCCCATCAACCCCTTCCAGCGGGGCTGATGGGAATTGTAGTCCACAACTTCTGGAGTGCCAAAGGTTCACCACCACTGGCCTATACTGAGTCCTGAGAATCTGATATTATTATGATCACATCACCAATGAAGAGGTGCTCTGCAGGAGCGGCATGTTCAAACTCCATACCTTCGTTGCACACAGAAGACTTTGGCTGGCCGGCCAAGTTCTTCGCATTGAAAATGGTCACATCCCAAAGACAGCAATGAGGTGGATACCTCCTGATGTCAAACAATGAGAATGGCCCTGAAACATCTGGAAGAGAACATTCAAACAAGACCTGAAGGCACTGAATATTATATGGGAAGAGGCTGAAACACTAGACCAAGACCGGAAATTTTGGAGAGCACTTGTTGCCCAATATGCTATTCAGCACTGGAGGATCTAAGTCTACGTAAGCACATTACAGACCAACAAGATTTGGTATAAGCTTTCAAGAGCAAAAGCTTTTTTCATCAGATACCTAATAAAGCATTTGATGAAGGAATCCCTGACTCTCAAAAACTTTTAGCCCCCAAATCTGGTTAGTCTCTAGAGTGCTACTGGACTAAAATCTAGCTGTTCTACAACAGACTATCTCGACTACGCTCTGAAACTATAAATGCCCAGTAATTTCATTCAAAGGAAGGGAAAACCTGTAACATTACAACCTGGAACTTTTCACTGTTCAAGAAGTAGTGAGTACTACTTCTGAATCCTCCCACCATCCAATTCTTTGTCACTTCTTTGGGGCTAAATTACAGTCCTTATTTTATGAGGCTTAGCGCTGCACCACACAGGACAAATAAGTAACAGAATCAAGGAAGTTGCGGTTAAACATTTTTTAAAATGCCCATGTTTGGAAGGCAAGATCATAATATTTACTTGAACTTTCAAGCAGGGGTTTTTTAAAGGTGTAATTTTTACACAGCTTTGAAACACAATCAAAGGAACAGTAGAGTGACATCCCAACGCTTAGCAGTAAAAATCTTTTACCAGTTCTCGAAACAGCATGCAGTTGAGAAAGCACAACACCTCCTCTGCACATAATGTCTCCCCTCTCGGTGCACAACTGCCACTCCCAACCCAAGACCTTAGAAAACTTAAACTTTGACACTTAGAAATGTTTTGATCCAACAATCCCTCTAAAAGACCCTCTCTTAAGTAATAAATCATATATTAACAGTAAAATCGTAAACAGAGTTAACACCTTTTAAAATATATTAAAGTCAATAGATGTAGAAGGGTGATCTTTGTAGTCTGGAGATCAGTTGTAATTCTGGGAGATCTCTAGGATGTCCCTGGAGGTTTGTAA
The DNA here is from genome assembly GCF_021028975.2 of Sphaerodactylus townsendi. Classification (NCBI taxonomy): domain Eukaryota; kingdom Metazoa; phylum Chordata; class Lepidosauria; order Squamata; family Sphaerodactylidae; genus Sphaerodactylus; species Sphaerodactylus townsendi. The sequence goes on from NC_059429.1 coordinate 115,849,669, forward strand.
TCCTAGGTGCAGCAGGGTTGCCAGACCCAAGTTGAACACTCTGCCTTTGAGAATTTGGAAGAAGTGAAAGAATTATGCAACTGTACTTGATAAAGTAGCTAGGAGGGAAATGGGTCATGGAATGGATCATAAAGTAATGGGGGTAAGAAGTTCTACTCTTGCATATTATCTTTCTTCATCAAAGTAGGGTTGCCAACGTCCAAGTGGAGAGCTTTCCCAGAATTTCAATTGGTCTCCGGAATACAGAAATCAGCTCTCCTAGAAAAAATAGCTACTTTGGAAGGTAGACTCTATACTATAGCATTATACCCAGCTGAGGTCTCTTCCCTCCACAAACCACTCCCAAACCACTTTCCAATCTGAAGTTAGCACCCCTAAGACCAGGGATTGGTGGGAGTGGTGCAGTTTAGCAGAAATAACTCCCTGAACCTGATTGGGCCAGGCAACTGATCACTACAATAAAATGTTTGGCAAAGTCATGCAGGGAAAGGGCAGGCAAGAAATTGTACAAGCGCCCAGCCAGTATAAGCTGCCTTGCAGACCCAAAGAACAGTCTCTGTGGTTCAAAAGCCTCTGCTGTAGTAGTGTTGAGAGTTGGGCCTGATGAAAAGAAAGCATCTGGCCCCACAGGAAAGCCATAGTCAGGGCTTCCAGTGTTGTTTTTAACACTGAGGAAAAATCGCATGCAGGAAGGGCATGTGATTTGGATCAGGGCTGCACAGCTGGTAGAGGGGGAAATAACGCACTCCATGACTCTTCTGTTTCCCCAACAGAAGTCTTACATTTCCAAGGGGCGCCATTAGCCATGGTAGTGCAAATGGCTGGTATAATATGTACACTGTTTTTTCCTACAGGAGCTAAGTACAGCCTGAGTGGGTGGCATAAAAGGGGGGATCCTTGATCCAAATTGGGCTTCCTGTAGAGATCCCCAGCATCTCAATGCTGAGACTTCAGGGCAGGCAGACTGTAGCCTCAGTGATGCCATATACTGAACAGAAGTACTGACAGTAGTACTTCCAGATACCATCAGGAACTGTAATATATAGAATCTCTCTCTATGTGTGAGTGTGTGTGTGTGTGTGTGTGTGTGTGTGTGTGTTTTGAAGGGATGACAATTCATCACATTTCCATAAGTGGAAATTAACTATGCGCTAAACATGAAATGTCGTTAATTAGTGCTAGATTATTATCTTTCAATTTCAGTTTACAGATGACTAGCCCCAGAAACAGACAAAAAAGCCAACAAGGGTGTGGTTTGGCTAGTGGCTCACTCAACCCGTAGGCCTTAACCCAGAAGCCTCAGACCTGGCAACTGCAGCCTACTTCCCAGTCACATAGAAAAATATGTGATACTGTTAAAAGGAGTATCAGAAGATCTAATGAATTGTGTCGTGGTTAGTATCAGACTAAAATCTAGGAGATCCAGGTTGGAAAAAAAACCCCTCCACTCTGCTGTGAATGCTGTCTAGGTGACCTCAGGACAGCCTATAAGTTGAACCTACCAGAGGGTAAAATGTGAGGATAAAATGGAGGAGAGGAAGACACTGTAAAATGCCTTGGGTTCCTATTGGGGTGGAGATTTGGTAAACCTGAACTCCCCCACCCCAAAAATACCTTGTCAATAAGGGACTCCAAACATCAAATACCCCTAAATGCCATTTTTTTTCAGCCCACCACCTTAAAAAAAAAAGAAAACTCCTAAAAGCTGGACCCGGCCAGGCTGAGCTCAGCATTTACCTACAATTCATGGTGAAAACTGAATTTTGCAGCCTTTCTGCTAAAATCCTATTGCGTGTCACCTTCTGAAACCTGGATCCCTGGCCAGGAGAGCGACTATTAAGATACTTTAAACAAATGTCCAGTGGTGACTTTTTCACAATGATCAATATGCCAAATTTACAATGGTGGAATTGAGCAGAACTGAGACATGTCCTATGATTTTTAAAAATATTGTTATCGAACCCTTTTTGATTGGTTAGATATTGCAAAAATATCCTCGCAACTCAAGTCACCCATTGAATTAGGTTTGTACAATCTGGCACGGTTAGTATTTCATAGCAAGTGTGCTGTCAGTTCTGACTGATGAAGGAAGGTAGCCTTGCATTTTAGAAATATGTTGGTGTCACACTGGAGTGATTTGAGTCGTTGCATGGAGACAATAGAGATAATAATTTCTTAGGAACAAGACGTGTATCGATGTTTCCTTTTCCTTAACAGGCCATAAATACCTAGTGTTTTCCAATTTCTTTTCAGTAGGTGACAAAGAACGGACTTTGTAGGGCTGAGTTCCAAGGTCTCCAGCAACCTATTTTGAAAATCAAAACTCCTGAAAACTAATTCGGCTGACCATGAACCCCCGCCTCCTACCCAGAATGAGATTTACCAAAGTTCAAATGTAGTTTAATGGTATCTGAACCACCTTCCCTCTCCCTTCTGCTGAATAATAATTTTTTATATATAATGTTTTTATTGTATAGAATATTTGTACATTTATTACAATCAATATCTTCATTCCATCTATACATTTTTCCATTTTCTCCCCCCTCCCCCCTCTTTTCTATTGGTTATTTCGTGCAAGCAGCAGGAGATTCATTCTTCTTATTCTCTTATTCTCTTATTCCATAGTTCTTTGTTAAATCCGGCTCCTTCCATCCATTTTTCATACAATGTCCATAGCTTCATAATATCTTCCATTTTTTCTTTCCATAATTTATTTTTTGTCAGTCTCTCAAAGATCTCTAACTGTATTTGTTCCCAGATGTATTCCAACCATTTTGAAACTGTCCATTTTTTGTTATCTTTCCAGCCCAACGCCAACACTGCGTGTGCTGCTCTAATCATTGTTTTATACATTGGTTCCAAACTTCTGTTCACTCTTATATCCTCTATTATCCCCACAATTAGTAAATCTTTATTTACATCAATTTTTACTTTTACCAACTGTTCTACATATTTCAAAATATTCTCCCAAAACTTTTTCACCACTTTACATTCTATCCACATATGAATATAATATGCTCCTTTTTCTCCACAATGCCAACATTTTGGGCTTAATCCTTTAATCATATAGGCTAGTTGTATTGGGGTTCTGTACCATTTAAGTAAAACCTTTCTTTCTAGTTCCACATATTTTTCAATCTTTAACTTCTTCATACTATCCATAATTCTTTCTATTTTTTCTTCTAAAAATTATCTTTCTCCCATTTTTGTTTCAACATTCTTATCTGAATAATAATTTTGTGCTGATTTGAAGTTAAGCTGGTTAGATGCTGTAAGAGACATTTAGGTCTGTTCTGTCTCTTGATATGTCTAACCCATGCAATGTGTCTCATGATTAATAATATTACTGAATTTCACAGCGCCAGTATTTAAACTCTGACAATCCATGCTTGAATTTCATTTCTCCCTTATGGGAATAAGATCTATGTGTATCCACAGTTAAGGTGGCTGGGGGTGGCACTGCTGACATGTTGCCCTGCCCTGCCACCTTCATAGGACTTTCTGGAGGCACGGGGAGACAGAAAAAAATGAAAACAAACCCCTGCTATTGGAAAGTTCTCCATCAGGCAAAAATGGAGTTTTGCCCCCCATTGGGGCATTGTAACTCTAAGCCCCAGACTGAACATTTCCAGCTGCAAAGCCTGGGTGGTAGAAGCTGACAAATGTTGGCTCTGTCCCCGAGAGAGCCCCCCCCCCCCCCGCTACATCCTTCAGCATTCCTTCCCCCAACTCCAGCATAGCTCTATGGCAGCCCTGACTTCTGGGTTTCACTGCTTTGGAGCTGAGAGGTGACTGACTGGCACCACCTTTGCCCAGAGGTGGGATCCAGCAGGTTCTCACAGGTTCCTGAGAGTAGGTTACTAATTATTTGTGTGTGCCGAGAGCGGGTTACTAATTGGTGATTTTGCCACGTGATTTTTGCCTTAGTTACACCCCTCCTCTCAGCAGTAGCGCGCAGAACTTGAAGCAGCCTAGCAGGAGGTGCATTGGCGTGCGTGGCAGCCTGCACCTACGTGCATTCGTTTCCCGCCCAAGGACCGGAGCAGCAGCTGCGTTTTTGCCACAGCCCCGCCCAGGAATGCCCCACCCCTGGAATGCCTGGCCACGTCCCTGTCGTGCCCCGCCCCATTGGCGCTACACCACAGTTTGAATCCCACCACCATGGGAACCTGTTACTAAAATTTTTGGATCCCACCACTGCCTTTGCCCCCTCTGTTAGTGGAGGTGCCCTTTGCACTGGCAGAAAGGAAAACACATTGGTGCAGCCCCACACTGGCTCCACTGGCTCTGCTGCACTATTTGCTTCCCCCCCGTCCCCCCAATAGCATTGAGCTATGAAGTGCTGATTTTTTTCCATTAACTCAACACATGTTGGGTTTTTTCCCCAATCAAAATGGTAAACAAATGCTGTATAACATATAAGTAGTGTTAAATGTTATAAAACAAACAAACAAATCAGGAATGAAAATGTGGGTTTAAGTGTTGCACATCTAATTAGATTATATTGTGTTGCATTCAAAACAGATTTCCAAAAGCATCCCCCCATTCTGGTGATACTTCTGCTTGTGCTGACAGCTTCATCTGAGAGCGGAGCCTTGTTGTATCAGATTTGCGGGTTCAAAGTCTTCTCTACCTGCATTTAAAACACACCAGCATAAAGGAGGGCTGCGGAGGACACTCTGCAAAAAGCGGCGACTGTTTTGGGGAGAGTGGGGTGCTTGCCTGATGGAGAACTTTCCAATAGCAGGGGTTTGTTTTCATTTTTTTCTGTCTCCCCGTGCCTCCAGAAAGTCCTATGAAGGTGGCAGGGCAGGGCAACATGTCAGCAGGCCTCTTGTCTCAGTGATTGTGCGCAACTCCTGCAAGAACATTGCAGCATTTGGGGAAAGGAAGAAGAAGAAGAGAGAATGGTTTGGATTTATATCCCACCTTTCTCTCCTGTAAGGAGACTCAAGGTGGCTTACAAGTCCTTTCCCTTTCTCTCCCCACAACAGACACCTTGTGAGGTTGGTGGGGCTGAGAGAGCTCCAAAGAACTGTGACTAGCCCAAGATCACCCAGCAGGAATGTAGCAGTGCGGAAATGTTACCGCTGCCCCGGTAACATAAAGTGATTTCTAGGAGTGATTTCAAGTGATTTCAGCTCGTGACAGCAAAGCAAAGAGGAAAGGCGCAGGAGACCGGAGATTCTTCCAAAACGGGGAGATTTCTTTATTGGCCACTGATTTCTCCAAACAGCTCAGCAAAAGACTCTCTTGCTTCAACAGAGCATCCACCTTTTATACCTTTCCCCCAGTAACCCAGAAAGGGGGGGTGTAGGGCAGTCCCACCCCCACAGCGCAAAACTCAGGAAGGGGGCGGTCTCCTTCCACCTAATACAGAGAAAATGTCCTAAAAAAACCAAGGGGAGAAAACAGTCCTTTTGTAAAATGCTGATGAGATCAAATCTCAGAAGAAAAGGTTGCGCCTTCTTGCCTGAGGTGGTTCCTTGGGAGTGTTAGACAAAGACAACTTTAAATGATCCAATGAATTCTTGGATCGTGAAAGTAAGAATGTGAACAGTCCAATGAACTTCTGGATCCTGAGGGTAAAACTTCAAACAGTCCCATAGCAAAACAGGGTGACATCTTCCAACAGTCAGTCCACACCCGGAGTCCATCCTTTGTAAGTCAAAAGGTCCTTTTGTTGGTGGAGATGGGATTACCTGGGTGTTGACTTCTGCCACATTCCAGGACTGACTTCCTTGGGTCTTAATATCAGCTGCTACAAGCTATTGCTTTTCTAACAAATACAAATATCTAAAGTAACATTTCTAATCTTTAAACATTAGATGCAAATCTAAAGAACTTACAATATAATAAAAGAGCACCCACATATATATGTAAACAAGAATATCCTGGAATGCCTAGTTAAGACATAAGCAAAAACATTAGGCAAACAATAAATCCAACACTGAGGGGCTTATATTAAGTCTGAAATAAAAGCAGGGAGAAAATCATGTGAAACATTAGCACAACCATATGTGCACGTCCTTTCCAGACCCTATGGAGACTTCTGGGTAACACTGGTCTCTTTGCTCTGGTCCTTAGCCAGTGCAATCTGGCGATAGGCTTAGGAAAATATTTTTTAATATTTTCCTGGCAGTAACAGAAACACATCTGGTTCATTGGATAAGCCTCTGCCACTCAGGTGGAGGAGTGGGGAATCAAACCTGGTTCTCCAGATTAGAATCCAAAATGTAACATTATAGATATCTATGTGTGTCTTAACACTGGAGATTTTCTTTCTTCCTCTTGGAACATTGAAGCCCTTTTTAGTGGTTTGGAAGAAGAAAATAAGACTCAACTCACTGACATTTAATTAAAGCTGTAAAGGGATCTCTGCACATATATAACTGAACTTTACTGAGTACATTTAATTTAAATCCCCTGAAAATAATAATGGAGACAAAATTTAAGTCCTGCATACCTTTGCCAGTGATTCTGTCATGGGACTTAATTATTTTTGCTTTTTTTTGGAAACAAATTTTTTAATTAACAATTGAAAAATTATATCGCTACTAAATATTGCACAGCTTGGCTACTGAGTCCCCAAAGTAATATGGTATGGTATGTTGTATTATTCGTCATTCAGAAAACAATGTTTTTCTGCACTCTAATACTCTGAGCTCTAGTGGTTTATTTTCCAAGTATTATCACAATCCATTTTAACAGAATCTTCAATAAAAACTTTTGCAAGATGCTTGGCTTTTCACCCAGAATGAATTCTCAGTTTTTAATATTTCTCCACATAGGGCACTTCACTTATTTTATCTCCTGGATGTTTTTAAACAAAGGATCTGTCTATATACATGTATCCTCCTTTAATGAAAGCTGGATCTGCAGTTTGTTGCAGGTGGTAGTAGCCAACTCACATCCATTCCAGTGGGCTGGATACAACATGACATAGTGAAAAAGAAATTTTATTTAATTCAGTTCAGTTTCTCCAGGTATTGTGCAAGAGCAACTGTAATATCAAATGCTGATTTTCCAGCTCTGGCCAGTGCTGTTCTGTGCAAAAATCAAATGTCAAAAATTATTTGATACATTCAATGCAGTCCAGTTTGGGGCTGGGCTGTGATTTGACTGAATGAAGTAATTATGGGTAAACTAGCAGAGCCCGGCCACGCGTTGCTGTGGCAACTGTCCTTCTCATCACAGACCGCAACCCACACAGATGTCCATGCAGGTCCAATGATCCGCAGCATAGCCTTTTGGGGTGGTCAAATGGAATCCCTCTTTCCCTTTTCAATTCACATTGTTATATTGTGGTGTCTTTTTTTTAGTATAAGGTAACCCTTTCCATTCCACAATGGAACTGTCCAGAGTACGAATCCCGCTGTCCATGAGGCTGGTTGAGCCACGAGGACAGTCCTGAAACAACTGGGCCAGGCAGAACTGGGGCAAAGAGGCTATCCCAGTCAGGCAGCAGAGGCAGGGTGGTGAGGCGTTCAGATCGAGGCCAGCTCCCTGGGTTCGTAAAGGGCCATGTGCAAAAGAAGCGGAGCCAGTAGTGTTGGCTTGCCCCCACCCTGCAGATTTTCTTAGAAGAAAAAGGCAAACCCCAGCTCGCTTTTAGTAAAAGAGAGCTGTGGCGAATATGGGTGAGGAAGTAGGTAAGTGGTGGTTGGATGTGAGGGAGGGCAGAGTGAGGTGTGTGAGGATGAGCTGGATGTGTATGTGTGTTGTGTGGTAGCAGTGGGTAAGGCACAGAGAATGAAAGTTACCTGCGTGTGAGGGGGGGAACCCCACCTGATGTCTCACATGGCAAAGTTTCACTTCCACTCGTATTACCTAACAGTATTACCTATTTACTGTTTTCACTGCTCATCTCTGGCCATCTGCGTGAACATTCTAAGGGCATACCAACCCCTCAGGCCACAGACATGCTGCACGAACATTCTAAGGGTGACAGTTAAACACAGCCAGCTTCATGGCCTGGTGCGCCAGGAAAAAGATGTTTTACCTGGCTCAGGTATGGACTTTCGGCGATTTGAAGGTCTGATTACCTGCCCACAACAGGGAGGAACGTCATGTGAAAATTTGGGGGCGATCTGTCCAGCCGTTTCGGCGTTAGGGCATGACTAACAAAGTCACTGTTAGCTTTTTATATATATATAGGATACAGTCAAGTATATTTAGTGCAAGGGCTGGCTGCAATGACTCTCATGTGTTCCAATCCATTATATATTCATTCTCTCTTTGAAGTACCGTGGTTAAAAGGAAAAGTTGTGATCAGGGCAATTACAGGTTCAAATCTCATCTCACTCAAAATCTCAGTAGATAGCCTTAGATAAGCTACCTCCCTCCCCAGCTTCAGGAATCAGGACAATAATACTGGTCTCCCTTAAGGCCTGTTGTAAGGATTACTATGATCATGTGTGTAGCATATTTTGCTACCCATATGATTAGCTCTCTCTGTAGTGAGATCTCCAGGTGATCAGAAGGTGGGGTTATCAGAAGGAAGCACTTAAAAATACTTAGCTGGATCAGTGATTTCTGAAAGAAAAACATCATGGGACACTTCTGTATTTTAGTATGTTTTGGGGCTGGTAACAAAGCACCCAAAATGAATAGATTTCAAGTCTCTTGTTTACAGAAAGAAAACTTTTAACAGTAAGCGACTCTACATTAAAGCCGCTGTTTACAAATGTGCATGTGAGAATGTCCTCTGGGGCAAAAGTTACACAGCAATTTCCATGTGCATTCTGCCCCCAAAAGTGCATTTTGGGTAGACACTTCATACACCTTACCCCCTCACAATGTTAGCAATAAATACATGATATCTGCAAATAAGAAACCAGGAACCAGGGGGCATTCCTGCACTATGGACTCAAACTTCTATGAAAGTCATTTTTCCCCCAGGTAATTATATATTCCTCTATGAGAGGGATCTTTAATAGAGACTTGTTAGGACCTCAACAAACCACATACCCAGGATTCTTTGGGGGAAGTCTTGGATGTTAAAGTGGTATAGAAACTGGTAAACATTCGTAATGGAACACGTTCTCAGAAGACATCCATAAAATGCAGTAAGATAAATAAGACGACTTTTATCTCTTCATTTGTGGATATGCGTTTTTAAACATATCCTTACATGGAATTGCTCTTTGCAAATCACTGAATCAATCTAGCACCGATGCTCTTAATTTGATGCTGGCATCCAAGAATTTAACAGTGCCATCTTTAAGTAGAACTACATTCTTCTAAGTTGGGTGACTTCAATGGGCTTTAAAAGGGTGTTGTTAACCCTATTTAGGATGGTGCTGTAAATGCTTTCTTGGCTTTTTACAAGATATGCAATTGCAGAACATAGTCCTTGCATCTAGGTATTTACAAATCTTCTCTGCCCCTAATGAAGGAAAGTCAACTCCAATAGCTAGAAATGCTTTTAATGGGGTGTGATGTTCTTTACTCTTCAAGGCATCCTTGTTATTATTGCCTGATTATTAGAGTGTTTTTGGGAGCACAGCTGCAGCCTCTTTTCCAGTTCTTCATTTGATGATGTCATACAAGTGGTCTTCCTTGGAAAGAGATAAAATAGGACCAATCTCATGAAGCAAAAATAAAAGCAGCTTGAGGAAATACAACAGCTGCTCCAATAAACCAAAGGGAAAATGTTAGAAAGGGCTTGAATGACAATGAAGAATGGTTTTTTTTCTTCACAATAAAAAGGACCCAATCAGAGGCATTGTCCTTAGTGGCAAGCCTGGTCCAATTCAAAGGAAGGGACTTTGTAATCAGGGTTTCAAAAGGGTAATTGTGTGGGAGGTCTGAGATGGATAAGGATGATGGTAATTTCAGTGTCTCTGGCTTTGTGCTAGCTGGATTCTGTGTGCTTTAGCATACCAGCTCTACAGAAAGAAACTGTTGATCAACTTAATCTTACATATAAAGTGTTCTTTTGGGGTTGAAGGGAGTTATTGTATCAGAGTGACTGAGGCTGAGACGCAGGTGTGGAAGTCCCTGGTTTGAATCTCATGTATGCCAGGAGCTCACTACATAATCTGAAGGCAAGTTTCTCTCTCTGTTTCATCTCACATGTGATATGGGGACAATAAAACTCTCTGCCTTAAAGAACTGTAAGGATTAAACCAGTATAATGTATACGAAGCACTTTGTGTCATGACATCCTCCAACCAGCTGCGTGACTCTGACGTGGAGTCCTGAGAGGAAGAGCCTGAGGAGTCATGATTGGTGGCTGAGGAGGACCAGAGTGAGGCTCCAGCACTGCAGAGGTGCCTCCTGATAGTGCCTTCAGATCTAGAGGTAACCCTGCCAAAGCTTGCGAGGGAAACCTTGCCACTGCCAGGCAGGACTCAGACCTGGGTCTAGGGTTGCCTGCTTCGGGTTGGGAAATCTGTGGAGATTTTGGGAGCGGAGCCTGAGAAGGCTGGGGTTTGGGGTGGGGAAGGTATAATGCTATAGAGCCCACTCTCCAAAGTAGCCATTTTCTCCATTTTCTGTCACCTAGGTCGATTCCGCACTTGCGTTATTGACTTAAGTTTGAGCTGCGTTCAACCTAAGTGCTCCGCACAACCACTGGGATCGATGTGGTTTTGTACCAGCTTTGCCCTGTGTAACAGTCAAATTTCCGACTCCAGTTGGGAACTACTACTTTTTCAGTGAACCATGCTCGAACTCAGCTCGATTCCAGTAAAGTGCGGAATCTCTGGTGCCAGGAGTCCCCCATTCAGCCAATCACAGCTGAGTGTTTCGGGCATGCGTACAGCTGGCCAATCAAAAAATGATACCTTCGTCCCTCCATTCTTGTGGCAGTTTTTTAAATAACGTGTGTGGGGATAGAGGGAACATGGCCGTAGAACAGTAGCCAATCGGAACGGAGTGGCGAAGAGGCACAGGATGATTCCGCCCTCCGAGCTGGGATCAAGCTGGTTGCAGTGGGGAACAACAATGGCTTCGACCTAGGTTAGTACCCTTCTCAGGGAACTGGGTAGAACCTATTTTGCTTGTGTGTAGAATCGCCCCGAGTGATCAGTTGTAATAACAGGAGATCTCCAGCCACCCCCGGACAATGCTACCAGGTTCTGTAGCCCCCAGTTTTAACGTGGATTGCAGCTACGGCCAAATGAACGGCTGCCCCGGGAAGCACTTTCCTCAGCCGTGCTTCCCAGTTTTTAACAGTTCTTGCCTCCCGGCTGCATAGCCACACAGGGTCACAGGCGTCAGCATGGCTGTGAGGGTCCATGCCAGCCTGCCTGCGTAGCTACGCAGTGAGGGAGGTAGGAACCGCCCCCTCCCCCCATGGCTCCATGCAAAGGCGCAACAGCAACCCCCATTGTTTCTGCAGGCTCCAGTTGCTGCCTGCACAGAGGCACGCGAACGGGAAAACAGGAGAGCGGGTTACTTTATCCCACCTGCAACCCTCTCTCCCTGTGCTGTGCAGAAGGGGCCTATAAGTGCCTGTGTGTCTGCCTCTCCTCTTTTGCTGGAAGAAGAAAGGAGAGATCTTTCCAGAAACTCATGATTCTAGGCATGTGACTTCAGCAGTTAACTCTTGTTTGACTGAATGAAGCAGACACTTATAAAATCCTAACGCCCTGTCATCAACTGCCCATTCAGTACTAATAACACTCACTGAAATTCTGGCTAACAGCCAGCCAGTCAGAAGCTGCTGAGGTTAATGTTTCGTTTTCAGGAGCCTTTGCTCTGGTTACTACTCAGCAAAGTCCTGGAATCCATCACAGCAGCATCCTGGAAGAAAAATTAAGAGGAAAAACAAGGCCTTGTCTACTTACAAAATGTTCTTACAATACAGTTCCTAGCATCTCCATGCGAAACAGAGTTTAGTCCCTTTTCCCCACTTGCAATGTCTTTTGACAGCCAGCAGAGGAGAGTGAGACAGTTTTACCTGCTCTGAGGATAAAACCCCGAGTATTATATTTTTCCCTCAGGCCTTTAAAAATGGTGTTTTCATCTCTTTATCAATGATGTATCAGTTGAGGGAGCCTAATCCTGAAAGGTTTTATTTGTCAGGAAGGACAGGGAACTAGTAAACACGTGGTTGATGCCTGAGTTGCAATTATGCTGTTTACTTTCTTAGTAACTGACTAGCTGAAAGGTATCCATAGAAACTTGACCGCTGGAAACATCAAGAATTTTCAAGAGGTCTGCAGTTAATGCAGAGTCTAGGTCAAGTTGGCTGTAAGTGATTTGATCTGCAGAGTTTCGCAAATTGGTCCCAGCATGCTTTGAGACATCTATTATTTCCTCCCTGGGCCTAGTTGTAATAAGCCTCTGAAAAATCAGAATAGCATCACAGGATATCACTGTGGAGATACAATGATGGCAGAAAAGTATAATCGCCATAGAGTAAGATAAGGTTTCACCATTGTTTGGCTGCATTCAGTTCCAATGTTGCTTTAGCCTCTGCACTGCTATCATATCCATAGTTGTTCAAAGTAACAAGTCTCTAATTATGCATGAGAGAGAGAGAGTATTTAGGGACAATTGTACCAATTCCTTGTGTGGCCTCCTATTTCTCAAGGCCATCTAGCTCTGGGGAACAGTTACTAGCTATACCAGCTGAAAAATCTCCCCAATCCTTTTAAGAAAACCGCTATGATTCATCCATATCCTGGGGCAGATTATTCTAAATAATAGAATAATAGAATTGAAAGGGACCTTGCAGGACATCTAGTTTAGCCCAATGCAGGAACAGCCTAGAGCACAGGTGTCAAACTCGCGGCCCTCCAGATGTTATGGACTACAGTTCCCATCATCCCCTGCCAGCATCATGCTGGCAAGGGATGATGGGAACTGTAGTCCATAACATCTGGAGGGCCGTGAGTTTGACACCTATGGCCTAGAGCATTCCAGACAAGTGTTTGCTCAGTTTCTTCTTAAACTCACCATCTTCTGTAGTTGATTCCACTATTGTACAACTCTTACTACGGTACATATTTTTTCCTAATATCCAGTTGGAATCTTTCTTCTTGTAATTTATACCCATTATTGCAAGTCCTGTCCTTTGCTGCCAACGGGAACATCTCCCTGCCCTCTTCTAAGTGACAGCCCTTCAAATGCTTAAAGACAGCAATCATGTCCCTTCCTCACCCCCACCTCAATCTTCTCTCCTCCAGGCTGAATATTTCCAAGTTCCTCAGACTTTCCTCAAAGGGCTTGGTCTTCAGGCCCCTGATCATCCTCATTGCTCTCCTCTGAACCCCTTTATTCTGTACGCATCCTTTTTTGAAGTGAGGCCTCCAGAACAGTACACAGTACTTCAGGTGAGGCCTGACTAATGCAGTGTACAGCAGGACTATGACATCTTGAAATTTGGATGTTATGTTTCTGTTGTCACTAAATGACACTGGCTGCTCATATTTAATTTACTGTCCACCCTTTACCCCAAGATCTCTCTCTCTCTCTCTCTCTCTCTCTCTCTCTCTCTCTCTCACTCACTCACTCACTCACTCACCTATTCAGAAGTGTATCCCACATCTAGTATGCGTGTTCCTCATTTTTCTTACCCAGATGTAGAACATGACCTTATCCTTGTTGAACTACTTTTTGTTCACATCTACCCCCTGCTATGAGTTAGAGACAGAAACTGACTAGAAGACACTGTGGACGCACTAATTTGAGATCTGGGTATGGCATCAAGATTATCAGTTTAGGTGACACCATAATTGACAGTAATTGAAAGGAATAGCATTGCAGATGTTATGGTTTGGAAACCCTAGAAGGAGATGTAAAATGTAGACACTTTCCTGGCTTCTAAGAACTGGCAGAAGAGGCAAACCTTCTGTCAGGCGAGTATATTACTCATGCAAAGACTGTGGCTGCCACCAAGATGATAAACCCCGGACTCTGCATTTTCAGTGCACCAGCTGTCTGTTCATGTTACAAACACACAAAATAGTTCACATAATGTGCAACCAATTTTTCTGATTTGAAAAGGCAAAGCTGTGCAAAAGAGAAGACTCTCTTGGAAATACTGTGAACCTGCTTGTACCTTTCTTTTACCATTCCCATAGCCCCATGTGAATGTGAAAACTCTGTCACCTACATAAACACACATACCCTTCACTCCTCATTGCAGAAAAATAGAATAGTCTCTTACCCATGGCTTATGTCACTAAACACCAAGTGAAGCTACTTGAATAGAATATGTCATATCTATTTTGTATCTCTTCAGTGCACTTTGCTTATATGTAGAGTACTCTGTGATGTGCATAGAAATTTATATTCAGGTGGTGCTACATGTTGCAACCCATAAGAGCACCTTACCTTTTTGGTTTGTTTTGTTTACTGATGACATCCTTGTGGCCACTTCAAGGGCTTTCTGCTCTACATAAATATATTTTGATGGAAAGACAGCATGAATTCTCAAATGCACCGTTTGAAGTATGACACCCACTTGTGTGCATTCGCTTCTTACTGCAACTGTAGTGTTTTCTTTTGTAGAAGAGAAGGCCTGATGATGAACTATCTGTGAATATGCTCGTGTGTGTTTAAAGTTTGTCCTCGTTCAGCACTGCTCTTTAGAAAGGCAATTGAATTAGATCTATTTTGGTTTTGAAAACACAACAAATGAGCTTGTGCTTCGTTGAATTTAATAGCTGCGTAGAGAGCCAAGTATCTCTGGAATTAAGGAAAAGTCACTATCAATTTTCATTTGCTGGCTCGCTCCATGGAACAAATTTGGGGTCAGGGATGATGGTCGGCAGCTGGCTGCCCTCAGGCACAATCTGGTCTACACAATGCTTCTGCTTTCCCATTGCAAAATACAATTGTCTCTATCTTCCCCTTTTGTACTCCATCATTGGTTGAAAGTTCAATGGACCAAGATGCATATTGTGGAACAGAGGGTGCATAAAGTGGGCACTTCCTTTGCCTTTTATTGCTCATATTTCAAACCATGTGCTGAGGTTGCTTTATGCCTTGCTTGATCTCTGGTCTTTGAACTGAACTTATACTGAAAATGAATGTCAACATAGCTGCCTTCCGTGGATGCCTGAGATAAGAATCCCAAAAGTTAAAGAGACACAGATTTTGATAAAGGAGATGATTTTAAAAAGCTGCACTCGGTTGTGCCATCAGACAATACTGTGGTCAAATTTAAGCAGTTTCCTGCTAGTATGAACCCTACTACAGTAGAATTCTAAAGAGATATCCTTTTGAGCCTATTGGCCCTGACTTGGATGCTTGAGGCAAGCTTAATCTTATGAGATCTCTGAGTCTAATCAGGAGCAGCCCTGGTTAGTTCTTATTTGGTAGCCAAACAAGGAAGTCTGGGGTCGCTGTACAGAGACAGACGAAACGTCATGAGAAAATGTTACTAGAACATGGCCAGAAACAGCCCGGAAACCACACAAACGCCCCAATGATTCCGGCTGTGAAAGCCTTCGACAATACACAATTGCACTTTAAACAATTGCACTTTAAAAGAGTTAATGTATGTTTCAAACAATAAAAACCACTAAGACCATACACATTTCAGCGTGCCTTTTATTGGTAGACACATAAACACACACTGGAATTTGTACAACCAATAGGAACATGGTCACATAGTGATTGATGGGTGGCTCCAAGATGAGTTCAGGCCTGATTTTATTTTTGTCTATATTTAGAACTGTTGACTATTACAAAAAATTATATTATTGTTGATTGTAGATGTGTATGATGTGATCACTGAAGAAGGCCCTATCAGCATATGGTCTCAGTGATTTTTATAGTGCAACCAATTGAGCTGTTTTATAGGATTTCTTATATTTATGGAACTTACTTTTTGAGGCTTAAGTTTTTAACTCTTTTAAAGTACAATTGCAATAGATAATATTATTTTTACTTATTGTGGCTCAACCTTCTAGGGTCACCATAAATTGGCTGTGACTTGACAGAAAAAATATTAACACTGCTTAGGACTGTGTTTCTAGGGATCCTGGAGAAAAAGCTAAAGCCGTTTATGCACGGCCAGCAAGCAGGGATATATTGGCATAAATTATGCCAATGCACCCCCCCGGGACCATTCGCACAGACGGTCCCGGTAGGGGGCGCAGACGAAGGCTGGCTGCCGTCGCATTGTGGAGGCCAGGGGACCCCCCCCCCCAGCCAGAGCAATGGCTCTGGAGAAGGTAAGCTGGCTGGGGAAGGTGGGAGGGAAACGCCGCCTTCCATCTGCTGCTGTTCGCTTGGCAGCGGGTGGAAGGCACCACTTTTGAAAAACCTTGCTTGTGGAGCGAGGTTCAAAAGTGGCGTTTTTGCACTGCTCGGGCGGCGCATTGCAGCAGTGCCTGCTGTGCGAACTCCTCCCCAGGGACGGTGTTTTTGCCATCCCTTGGGGTGCTGTATTCTGCCCGTGTGGAAACAGATTTTCAGTATTATATTCAGTCACATCAGTGCCATGACCAGGGAAGCTTTGAGGTTGCATGCATCTGGCATTGCCCACACACTTTCAAGCCTACGTTAGTAGCTGGGAGAGCTAAAGACCGGCGTTTTGAAAACATGTTGAATTGTAAGCTCATTATTACATTTTGAAATGTTGCTGAGTTTTGTGCAGAAGCACAGAAAGTCCTACTTGAAGTTCAAGACCTGAGCAGCTCAAAAGTATTGTAGAGATCAAAGAAATGGCCTTGCAATGTTGTGAAGTTTTGTTCCAAAAAAAAAAAATCCCTTCTAACTACCGGTATATGCCTCCTAGAGAAACACCATTGTTCCTGCACCAGCTCTTCTCACCATATATACATTTGCTTTGCACTTTGTTACTCCTCGTGGTCTTGGTGCATGTCTCCATAACTCCTTTCAGAGTTAGTGATGATGCATAAATGTGTTGCGAAGACATGCTGTAAGTTGCCAACTTCATTTGCTCCAACCCCCCAGAAGCACTGAAATGAAATGGAAGCATAAGGAACTGGATATACCCAGATATTTTCTATGGTTGTCCTGAGAACATTTATTTTGTTTGTTCTGCTAAATATACCTCAAAGCAATATCACAAGGGGGTGAGGCAGGCGCATGCCCATGTGTCTGCTCTACATTAACCGAAAAACTAAACAAATGAATACTCTCAACGTTGGCCCCTTCCGCACACGCAAAATAATGCGTTTTCAAACCACTTTCACAACTGTTTGCAAGTGGATTTTGCTATTCCGAACAGCTTCAAAGAGCACTGAAAGCAGTTTGAAAGTGCATTATTCTGCATGTGCGGAATGAGCCAACGTTACGGGGGGGGGGGGGTCACCTTGGTCATATGGGTGGATGAATCTTTCAGATGGAATACTTTTCATTCTTCATTTCTGACTCCTAATGGGTGCTGTTGACAAATTTTCCACTGGAGACACAGGCCAGGAGTTTTGACTTGATAGGAGGAGAGCATCCTCCCTTCTCCCTGTTTCTTTTCTTTTTAACACCTTGCTCATTTCATTCCAAAACTGAATTTGTTTTCACCTTTCTAAAAGAAACCAGTGAGAATGAAAGATTTCATGACTTCAAAGTGTTCTAACAAAAACTTTGTGAACTGCAGAAACAACTTGTCAGGTTTAGTGTGGGTGGAAGATGCAATTGCAAACCCCTTCCTTCCCTTTTCAGTATCTGTGAATGAAACAGTTGGAAACTGTTTTACACCCAGAATCAGATTCTTTTTTTTATTGGCTTTTTGAAAGAAAAACAAAATAATTTGCATACTTATTAAACGTTCTGCTTTTCCAAGGGCTGGCACATGTGCTCTTCATGTTTAGCTGGGGAAGGTAGGTACACTTGTAATGAATAAGAATGAAACATTTTATTACTCCAAGCACTCTAATAGCAACTTAATGAACTGCAGAAGCTAGTTGTCAGGTTCAGTGTGGGTGGTAAATCTTTACAGCCCACGCAAGTTTGTTCCTCACCATGGCTGCTCAAGCATCTGTGAATGAACACTTGCAAATTATTTCACAGCCCAAACCTGATTAATGTAGCTTTTCCATTTTAAGTCAGCTTTGTTTTTGTTTTCTTTTTGCCATCAAGTCACATCTGACTTTTTGGTGTCCGTCTTGGGTTTTCAAGGCAAGAGATGTTCAGAAGTGGTTTTGCTGTTGCCTGAATTCCTTGGTATTCCTCGGAGGTCTCCTGGGGCCCACTTAGCATCTGAGATCTGGGTTATCCAGGTCAAGGCAAGTAGGAAGAAAGAATGTACATGCTTATTTAGTAAATGTTCAGTGGGTTGGGTTTGGGGGGGGGGGGAGCCTTTCAATTTTACCAGAGAGAAGCAGGCACCCTTGTTTTATATTTACCTGACCAGTGAATTCATAGTGTAACAGTGATCAAGTTAAACCAGTAGATTAGTCCCATAAAATCTAGAGTTTTGTTTGTTTGCTGTTTGCTTTAAAGTTGCAGCTGACTTTTGGTAACCCTATGGGGTTTTCACAGCAAGAGATATTCAGAGGGGGTTTTCACAGCAAGAGCCATTGCCTGCCTGTGCACATGACTGTGGACTTTGGTGGTAGCACTGGCATAATGCCCATTGGCCAAGGTGGGCAGCTGTCCAGGGCATCACTTTGTGGGGGGCATCAAAATGCTGGGTTTGTTTTGGGGTATTTTTAGTGGTTTTCCATTTTTGGACTGCAGGGGGCGCAGTTTTCAGGCTAGCAGCACCAAGATTTCAGTGTATCATCAGGAGACTGTCCTTATGCCACCCCCCAAGTTTGGTGAGGTTTGGTTCAGGGAGTCCAAAGTTATGGACTCCCAAAGAGGGTGCCCCTATCCCCCATTGTTTCCAATGGGAGCTAATAGGAGATGGGGGCTACAGTTTTGAGGGTCCATAACTTTGGCCCCCCTGAACCAAATGCACCAAACCTGGGGGGTACTCATTAGGGCAGTCTCCTTGGATGAGAATTCCTGAAAGTTTTCAGACTGTGCCTTCAGAATGTGCGCCTGCAACCCCCATTGACACAGTGCAAATGCAGAAAACTCAATGCAGAACAAAGATTCTTGGGCAAATTTCTGGATGTTCTTGCAGGGAGGGCATTCTTGGACGTATCAGCACCAAAATTTCCGGGTATCATCTGGAGACTGTCATGATGGCACCCCCAAGGTTTGGTGTAGTTTGGCTCAGGGGGTCCAAAGTTATGGACCCTCAAGGGTAGCCCCCATCTCCTTAGCAAAGGGTAGCCCCCATCTCCCCCTATACCAAACTGCACCAAACTTGGGAGGGGTCCCATCAGGACAGTTTCCAGATGATACTCTGACATTTTGGTGCTGATACATCAAAAAATGCGCCCCCTTCAGGAACATCCCAGAAATTTGCCCAAGAATCTTTGTTCTGCATTGAGTTTTCTGTATTGCTGTCAATGGGGGTTGCAAGGTATGGCCAGACATTTCTGAAGGCACAGTCTCAAAACTTTCAGGGTCTCATCTGCCCTGATGATACCCCCCAGGTTTGGTGCAGTTTGGTTCAGGGGGGCCAAAATTATGGACCCTCAAAACTGTAGCCCCCATCTCCTATTAGCTCCCATTGCAAGCCTTTATTGGCATAGACAACAGTACAACAATAATAAAAACGGATTAAAATGCATATACAATACAGGAAATAAATGTTAGGTCGAAGGAAATTTACTGGCATTTAGTAATTTCCAGGAGAAAGTCTGCCACTATTATACAGAGAGAAGGATCAGGATTGTCCAACAAGTAGTGTAATTCTAATTAAATCGGGAGATCTGGTAAAATGTTAAGGAGTAAGATTCACATTACTTGGCTCTGATTTCCTTGAATCTGAGACAGTGTAGTGAAATTGGTGGGCCAGGAGATTCAACTGAGCCATCATTACACATGGGCACAATCTTTTAGCCTTTTCTTTGCTTATTAAATCTGCCATGTAACAAGGCAGAAGGCATAACATTAAACCTGGCAAGCATTATGGCTCTCCTTTGAGCAGGGTTTATTAAGCAATACAAGGTGTAGTGTGCCAAGTGGCGGTCTGCCTCAAAATGGGGAGAGAAAAATATAGGGGGGAGCATGTTTTCTTGGCTGCAGTGATTAGGGTAGAGAACTCTCTATCCAATAGTTGACCTTTTAATTTTCTATAAGCTTCTGAATAGGACAAAGGGCAAAGTGAATCCACTGACAGTCCAATAGAGGCCATTTTTCTTCAATTATGGAAAACCAGGGGTTGGAATGGGTGTCAGAGAGCAGACGGTGGACCAGGGAATTACAGTCCGAGAGAAAATATATTTGCAGCCAGAATGTAAAAGCCCTCAGCCAAGCAGCTGATTCCAAGGAGTTTTGACCTAACTCCAGACAAAGGGCTGCATAGGGCACGCAATTTGGGGATTAGCTCCCATTGGAAACAATGGGGGATGGGGCACCCCCTTTGGGAGTCCATAACTTTGGACTCCTTGAACCAAACCTCACCAAACTTGGGGGGTAGCATAAGGACAGTCTCCTGATGATACACTGAAATTTTAGTGTTGATATGTCAAAAAATGCACCCCTGCACGCACCAATGTCCTGGTGCAAAAAAAATGTGGTTGTGGTGGAGTGGCCGCCCGGGGGGGGGGGGGGATCCAACTCAGGTTTTGCCCAGGGCTATAGTTTGTCTCGTTACGCCCTGCGTGGTAGTCTCCCATCTAAGTACTGAATGGGGCTGATGTTGCTTGGCTTTTAAGATCTGATGTGATTGGGTTAGCTTGGGCTACAGATCTAGGTAAAATAATTTATGAAATGCTCAAACGTATAGTTTTCTGTAACCCAGATGATCTGTTTTCAGATAAGATGCTGTGTTGGACCACATTTTTCCTCCTAAGTATTATGTTTTAAACTACCAACATCTAATACTTTCTAGCAAAGCTTGGTTGTCATCTGAAGCAGAATTCATATCCCTTCATTTTTTCTTTGCATTAACTCAGTTGAAATGACATATGTGAGACAAAACTAGATCCTAATCAGCTCAGACTTGCCATAGAAGGCATATAAAACTGCAGGGAAAAAAAGTGTTATTTTCTATAACGTGACCATCTGGCAGAATGTGTCCTTGAGAGTAAAGGGGCACCTAAAAAAACATCATTGTCTGCAGCTTACAACTACAAACCTATATGCCACATGAAATTCATTCAGGCCTAAATTTTTACATGAAAGTACTTTGGAGAGCTTATTCATGGTTGTGTATTTATCACTTGATGGTGACATGAGGGACTGGGCCCTATCTTGCCACCTTATGTATGAAACACTTTTTAAAATGTATTTTTTTATTTTAGGCCACCCTTCCTCACAGGGGTCAGGGCAGCTTACAACAATGGATCCACAGTTAAAGTTAAGCCATCAGTACTATTCCATGTTATGCAATGGTGCCACAAAAATAAATCTCTAACTAAGGGGAATGAACTAAAGGGAAGGGAAGGGAAAGGAACAAAGGGAAAGGAGATTAGCTGCGTTGAATGTTGTTGCTGGTCTCATCCTTACCATTCCCTAAGCGATCATTTATTTATGAGACTTTTATCCCACCCACTCCCAACCGGGATTGGCTCAGGGTGGCTCACACTCAAGTTTATTAAAACAGTCAGGAATTCATACACATTAAAACCACGATAAAGCAATATTCCGTAGTGCTCTAATCATGTCTCTGAATAAAACTAGCTATTAGAAGCTACTGGTACCAGTGGTCAAACTGATTCTCTATTTTGCTATAGATGTTAAGTCAGACTTAGGTCCCTTCCACACATGCAGAATAGTGCACTTCCAATCCACTTTCACAATGGTTTGCAAGTGGATTTTGCTATTCAGCACAGTAAAATCCAGTTTTGCAAAGTGCATTGAAAGTGGATTGAAAGTGCATTATTCTGCATGTGCGGAAGGGGCCCAAAAGCTGTCAGTTTAGACTGTATCTTTGCTTAATATGTGCTAACACAAATACATACATGTTAAAATCACAGTTCTCTTCTGAACACAGCACAAATGGCCATTTGGCATAAGCATAACTCTCCCTGAATTTGCCTTCAGTGCACTGGCACATAGCCAAAGTGGATTGGCTGTGTAGCATTGCAGTGTCTTTCCATTCACCATGGGGGTTGTCATTGTCTGGAGCTGCCTGTGTAGTTAAACCAATCGGAAGAAAAGCATGTGGTTATTTGAAGAATAAAAATGGCTCTGAAGCAGTAGCCGAGAAGAAAGGCAATGGCCGGGAACAGGCTTAGAAAAAGAGGAACATTCTTATTAGAGCCAGGCAGAATGGGGGCCCAGCTATTAAAAGCAACCTGCGAACTCTCCCCCAACATCATCTTTACCACCTGACCATCTTAGCTTTTCAGTATTTTGCCAAGTTCCAATAAAGGTTGCCATTTTGGATGAAGTGTCCTTTGTTGTGTAGGGAATACTCTCAAGTACACTCAGCATTGGACTACACTTGACATTTGTGGGTACAATTTTAGTAAGCCAGTTTGGGATCTAGTCTGGTTGAAAAGTGAGGCATAAAAACACTAAATAGAAAAAAAAATTGGGAGGTTCCCCCAAGGTATCAATTTAGTCCCCAAAATCAAAACAGGTACTTTCCCCGCATACTCTTAACACAACAGCCTCAATGATAACCGCCCCTCTTTTCTTTTCCAGCATATGTTTTTTAAAAAATTACCTTCCTTTCCCATTCACTTGGGCTTCCTCTCTGTGTGTAGCTCTGTCTCCTGCAGCACCCCCTTTTGTGGTTCAATCCACTTACAATGGCAACCATGTTGTGATTGCAACCACTGCCCTGTGGCAGAATTCCAAAGGTTCAAAAAACCGACAAGTTCAAAAAATATTGCAGAATCCTGACTTATTAGAACCCAGCAGGGTTGAACCCAAGCTTGGGAGAAGAGTTTGAGGACAGCAGTTTATAGAACTGGTTGTAAAGCTGTGACTTAGTACACCCCTCCTGAGGTAAAGAATGGATGACCTTTGTGCAATTGAAAGTCCGGAGTACTTTTTGCTGGCTTGTTTGGTTTGGCAAAGAAAATGACAAGAACTGTGGCATACAATCTAATGAAATTGAAGCTAGGCTTTCTTATAAGGAGGAATATATTATTGTGCCTTCCCTTTTTTTGGAAGGTAAAAGTCGGAATAGCAAGAGCACTCTTATGAAAATCTCCTACAGAGGTAATTAACAGTCCTATGAATGCAGCTGTAAATCTTAGTAAATGAATAGTACTTCATGTACCCGTGCTCACTTGACTGGCAAAGTTATGTATACTTTGGTGGATGCACACAGCGTCAGCACTCACTGTTAAAAATAGACTTGGCACTTTACAATGATGGGACGAGAAATCTAAAAGCTATTTTTCTTACTACATTTTTGGTTCTATTATGTCTGATTCCACTCTGAAGGGAAAGAATGAATTGTAATTTTGAACAAGCAAACTGTTTCGTGCTGCATTTTCCTCTTTTGTGTAGGTTGCCTGCTTTGAATTAGAAGCACTATGTTTTCATTTCAGTCATAGAAAAAGAAATATTCTTTCTAGGAGAGTTGCTGATGCTAGATCACATGACTCTAATTTTAAGGGAGCCAGGCAGGTTTCTTGATGAAAGAGAAATACAAGAAATACATGCTCCATTAGCAATTTAGAGACCATATAGCTAAAAAAAAGTATATTATGTACTTTAATTTTTATAAAAGGCAGGTACACTGAAAGAAAAAAACACCTTTCCTAATTTCCCTCTTCTGACTTTTGGGCAATTGTCAGCTTTCCTGAGGAAATGCTCAACAGTAGTATCCTCTTGGAGGCGGAAGTATCTTCCCAGGGATAAGTTTAACCCACAGGTTTTCAAAAATTAAGGATTTTCAAATAAAAACATATTTGATGTTCAGGTCATGTATTAAACCATGCAACTGCCACCGGCACCACACGAAAAAAAGAGATCAAATGTTTATTAATGATATAAAGTCTGAGAATATATTGAATTAAAAATATGAATATAAATTCCTCCAGGTGGGTGACGGGTTGTGTCATGTTATATAGTAGATATATTAACAACTCCATTCAATTCAAATGTACCAAATAAACCTCAGCTTAAAATATGGTGTTTTTAAGAAGTACAGTGTGACTATATGAAATAGAATCCTTCTATTATTTAAGAATACAAAACATGAGTTATATATCTATGATCGTGTTGGTTCTTTAGGAAAAAAGGGGGTCACAATTCAGAAAAGTCAGTTGTACATAAGTCCAATTAAAATTAATAGCCATGACTAACTCCATTTGCATTTATTTAAATGTGATAAACCACCCTTTTAAAAAACTACACATGGCCCCTTCCGCACATGCAGAATAATGCACTTTCAATCCACTTTCAGTGCATTTTGCAGGTGAATTTTACTGTGCGGAATAGCCAAATCCACTTGCAAACAATTGTGAAAGTGGATTGAAAGCACATTATTCTGCCTGTGCAGAAGGGGCCCTTGTCAATATCTTTCATTGGCTTAAAGAACTGACTAAGACTTTCAGACTTGAGAAATGTTGTATGCTTTCTTTTGTTTGAATGTTTAAGATGCAGTTCAGTTTAATGCTTTATCTTTAAATACTAGCAAGACCCCTGACCTGGATGACCCAGACGAGCCTGATCACGTCAGATCTTGGAATCTAAGCAGTCAGCCCTTGTTAGTATCTAGATGGGAGATTATTGAGGAAGTTCACTGTTATTATGCAGAGGCAGGCAATGGCAAACCACCTCTGTTCCTTGCCTTAAAAATCCTGTGTGGTTGCTATGTGTTGGCTGCAACTTTCCAACACAAAGAGCCAACATTAGGCAGAACTAATGTATGCAGTAGAATGTGGAGTAGAATCTGAGGGACTTGGGTCACGGAGGCCCTCTGGATGACCTTAGCCAACCTTTCTCTTTCTCAGTCTTGGCTATCTCATAGGTCTGTTGACAGGATGAAATGAAGAAGGGTCAGTCATGTATACCACTCGGAGGAAAATGGAATAAAAATCTGTGTATGTGTAAAGTCATCAAGTCACCACTGAGATATGATGACCCACAGGGTTTTCAAGGCAAGAGACACTCAAAGGTGGCTTACCATTACCTGCCTCTGCACAGTAAGCCTAGAATGGTCTCCCATCCAAGTACTAATTAGGGATGAACATGTTTAGCTTCTAGATCAGATGAGATCAGGTTACCCTGGACTATCTAGGTTAGGGCAGGATAAAAATGCACTAAATAATTGTTACGATCATATTGAGCACCCAAGAATATGTCATTTGATTTTTTTAAAGGAACTTGACCATTTCTAAGCTCTTAATTCTCTTAGCACATAATTCCTCTCTTCATGCAGATGACAAGATGGAGACCTTTGTGTTAAAATCATGATTTAAGTCACTGGAGTTACCAAGTCTCCCCTACCACTGACAGGGAATGGGGAGATAAAGGCCCCTTCCGGACACACGCTAGGGCGCACTCTAGGTTTGACTTCGTAGGTCGGGCGGAGTCGCACTCCTTCAACTCCGAGTCCCTCCTGTTCCCTCTTGCACGGCAGCTTCGAATTGTTTCCGGCTCGAGCCGAAGCCCAGGAGGGCTGGACCACCTCCCTGCGCCATGCTCCGATTGGTTGCTGAGTCCCCTGCTCTGCACATGCTCCCTGTAAGCTTTTGGCGCCTACCACGAAGTCTCCTCCTTCTGGGCATGCATGGGCGAAATACTTAGCTATGATTGGCTACATGGCAGAGTCGAGTGACGGAGATTCCGCACTCCGCCGGCTTCGGCTCAAGCGCAACCCGAGTCAGCCAGTCGACTCAACTCCCCAGTAGAGTCGAGAAATTCAATGGCGAGAGGGAGGTGAGTCGAGTCAGACACGAGTCCGACGCTATGTCTGTGCGGAGGACTCGGGTCGGACTCAAGTCAATCTAAGGTCAACTCCGACAATGCGGAAGGGCCCATGGTTGCCAGATCCAGCTTGGGAAACTTCTGGAAATTTGGGGATGGAGTCTGGGGAGGACAGGGACCTCAGTGAAGTCAATTGTCCAAAACATTTTTTTTCTCCAGAGGAGCTAATCCCCCTCCCTCCTCTCCCTTGCATGCCACCCCTCCCCCTCCCTCCCCTCCCTTCACTAGGGTGGGTGGGCCATGTCCAGATGCTGGGCCCCCTCCCTCCCCTCCCTTGCATGCCACCCACCCTCCCTTCCTCCCTCCACTTCTGAGAAGGAGGAAACTGTGCAAAGGGTGGCCACCTGGAGATGAGCTGTGATTCTGGGGGACCTCTTGGTCCTACCTGGAGGCTGGCATCCCTAAAGTTTATGATCCCATCAGCAACAAATGTCAGTTTGCAGAAGGAATCCTCAGCACATTATGCTTGGTTCTGATATGAGCAAAAGGGTTCTGATCTCCTCCAACTCTTTGAATGTTCTCTGGTCTATCAGCCCTTCCCTGAAACACAAAGAGTCTCTTCCCACTTACCTCTATTTTGATTCCCTCCTCCTTTGTCCCTCACACCCCTTTTCAATTGCAAGGCATCACACATCTGGTTTCCTAATAATTGGTCCTAAAAATCCTTCTTTATCTAAGAAACCACAAATCATCTAGTCTTCTATAACTGCTAATTAAATTACAGCTGCCTGTGGCTGGCATGACTAACTTGCTCAGAAACAAAATTTGCTGTTCATTTGTCATTCTCAGCTCATCTTGGAATCAGTGCTTTTAGGTATGAACGTGAGGCCCAAGAAAGGCTAAACCAGAAAGACTTTCTTTTAAAGTTGCACACTAAGAGATATTAAAAAGATCGTTTAAAATCACCATGAAATTCATGGTCTGCCAATGGCATGCATATATTAATACCCTGTTTTAATACATATTAATATGTCCAATGAGTCAGGCTCAGAGTCAAATGGTCGAGGCTAGCCTAACCTTGCCAAATCTTGGGCGCTAAACAAAGTTAGCTCTGGTAAGCACTTGGATGTGAAACCGCCAAGGAAGTGCAGGGCTGCTCTGCAGAAGTTTTTATTTCTTTTCTGGCATAGGGTTTTCAAGAGTTGATCAGAGGTGGTTTTGTCACTGCCTCTCTCCGCTTCACAAGCCTGGTGTTCCTTGGGGGTTTCCAATCCAAATGGAAGAAGAGTTTGGATTTCTCTCCTGCATGCTTACAAACCCCTTTCCCTTCCCACCCACCCC
This sequence comes from Sphaerodactylus townsendi, assembly GCF_021028975.2. NCBI lineage: Eukaryota > Metazoa > Chordata > Lepidosauria > Squamata > Sphaerodactylidae > Sphaerodactylus > Sphaerodactylus townsendi. The sequence continues at coordinate 115,876,771 of NC_059429.1, forward strand.
CCACAACAAACGCCCTGTGAGGTGGGTGGGACTGAGAGAGCTCTGAAGAACTGTGACTAGCCCAAGGTCACCCAGCTGGCATGTGTTGGAGAGTGCACGAGCTAATTTGGTTCCCCAAATAAGCCTCCACAGCTCAAGTGGCAGAGCGGGGAATCAAACCTGGTTCTCCAGATTAGAGTGCACCTGCTCTTAACCACTACACCATGCTGGCTCTCCCAGGTCAAGGGTGAGAGCTGCCGCAGGCCACCCAGCATGCTTCCATGGCACCATTGATCTGTTCACCCCTTGCCTTGAAAACCTGACAGGGTTGCCATAAGTCAGGTGTGATTTGATAGCACTTTCCACCACCAGTGAGCCAAAGATCTGTACCAATGTGCATAGTGAGTGGGCATAGACTGTAATTTGCTTACTTGTGTCTTGACAGGGATCATATACTATTGTGGTAATGGGAGACTCATGCATGAGGCGAGACTTTTGAACAGCAGCGCAGAGAAGAGAAGCTGGGAGCCCTGGCCCTCTCACTGGCTAATCTCCACAAAGGCCAGGGGGAGGCAGAGGGTGAACTGAAAGATGGAGAGAAAAGCTCCTCTGAAGGTTGGGAAAACTGGGTTGGTGGCAGTTGCCAGTCAGAGCCTTGGAGAGTTCTGGTGCCCAGTTGCCTCAGAGCGCTTGTGGGTCAGAGGAGCTCTTCCTCTACACCAGGGGTAGGGAACCTGCGGCTCTCCAGATGTTCAGGAACTACAATTCCCATCAGCCCCTACCAGCATGGCCAATTGGCCATGCTGACAGAGGCTGATGGGAATTGTAGTTCCTGAACATCTGGAGAGCCGCAGGTTCCCTACCCCTGCTCTACACCCTCCAATTACAAGAAAGCAATGGCAGAAAATAAAACAGTACCTTGGTCTGTCTGTCTGTTTT